>NC_090815.1:5082603-5446364 GCF_000390325.3 Nicotiana tomentosiformis | reverse complement strand
TGATGTGGTGTCATCGCCTTGTTAAATGCATTAAGGTTCGCCGGTGTTATGGTTTTCTTTAACTCGCCTTCACGGCGGGGTGTTAGGAATTGGTGTTGGGGAAGCAGTTGTCAAAAATCACGGTGTGCGGTGGTTCAGGATCGAATCGGTGTTCCTAGTGTTGATGGCTCGAGAAAGATGTTCTTCGGAGAGGTTTAAAGCTAGTAGTGATCTATTGGTTCAAGTGCTACAGAGACGGATTTTGAGTTAAGGCAACAACTGGGCAACGGAGGATGAGGAACGACATGTGAGAGGTGTCTTGTGGTGGTTAAGTTCCTAGAAGGCCAAGTGTGAGAAACAGAAGTCGAGTAGTTGCTTAAAGGATAGGGTTTGACCAAAGTGGGAGAGTGGCACGGTAGCATATGGGTTACGGGGTAGGATAACTACACGTCTTGAGGAAAGTTTGGAGTGATTTGGGATTCATGGTGGACAGTGACTAGGTCTACAGACTTAATTTGGAATGTTGGTTGTTATACTGGGGGGAGATTGGATGTGACAGAAATGAGTTTGCCTAATATGAAAAGGAATGCAACATGACTTCGGGTTGGGATGTATTGTCGCACATGTAGTTGATGTCAACGGGAAGTGAACGGACTTGTACAGCTGGTGAATGAGCACGATCTCAGGATGGTTTATTAGTTTCATGGTAATAGTACTCGGTGTAGCATTGTTAGAGGATGTCGGCATGGAATTTCCACATGTTGGATATCTCCCGTAAGCAAATTAGCGGTTGCGAGGTGTTGATAGAGCTTCTACGAAGAATTTTACTGACTATCCAGTAAGAGGTCAAGTATGTGAATGTGGCTAGTGATTCAGAATGTTCATGAAATATTTAACATAAGGATTTCGAGGAATTTGGTGGGTCGATTATGCGAGATTGTGTCAATGGGGGATAAGGAGTCTTTGTGGGTACCAGAGTCAGGTAATTGTAGCTTCAAGCTAAGTGGAAGAACCCCACCGTCTACAATTGGATTGCATGGTTGTCTATTTGTGAGGTTTCTGGTTATCGGTGTATTGGTGGGTCATTACAACTAAGGAAAGAAAACATCAGCAGCAATTTGAGCAAAGGATTTGGGGAATGTGTGCCATATTTGGCCTTATCGATTCATGTTCAGGCTTTGGGAAGACTCAGAATCTATGTTTCGTGTTGATGTGATGTACAAGGAAGGTGATTCGGCCGGGTGCTTCTTTGAGAGAGTGTTCAATTGCTAGCAGAGACTTGGAGTTGATTATATTTGGGACCAGGTCGGAATAGGTGACTCTCAACAATGGTCCTAGTGGATTCAAAACGTTAAAGTGTGGTTCCTAAGGATTTCAAGCCTGTATTATGGTTAAGTATCGAGCTTTTGCAGCAGATTATGAAATGGGTTTGGGGTGTTCTATGTTATCTTCGGTCTGCGGTGTAGCATTGGAGGAATGGGAGAAAATGACTTCGGATTCATAAAGTAAATATTAGAATGGGCGTATCGGTTAAAGATGCGAATGTGCGAACAAGGACGGTGTGAGATGGTTTGTGGGTTTTAAGACAATGTGGTCTCGTGAAATGGGGTCACTCAGGATAAGTGCGGATTTGGTTCGTTACGTTGGAATGGAGCTATTGTAACTATTTCTAAGGCAAGTAGAGAATAAATTGGAAGAAGTGGGGTCGATTAGTAATGGTTGAATCAGCATGGTTGTGGCAGTGATCGGTTTCTTTAGCGTGAAGTTATACATGTAGTTTGTGGTTATACACTTGGGCTTAAGCGCCACCACCACTTGGTTGATTTGGGAGGTATCTGATTCGAATGGCTTTATTGTGTCAATGGATCTCGGGAGAGTTATGGCGGCTTAGATCATGACTTGAGGTTTGTATTTTTGGGGTTTGAGAATTCAGTTACGTGTTGCAATAGTTCTCCTGAAATTGGTAAGGTGGGTACGGTGAGCGGCACGAATTTTGAAAATTGAGGATCAAGGTTGCAGTTCGGTATTGACAGGGATGTCCCGAGCTCGGACGAGCAGGGAAGGATTAAAATGTTTAGAGTAAGCTGGTATTGTTTTTAGCGTCACCTGAGATCGGTGTCATGTGTAAGAGGCTTTGTGTATTGATTTGCGGATTTTCGGTTTTACTCTACAATATTTGTATGGCCGGCGGTATGGATGTGCAGACTTGTTTCCTGGTACAGAAGGCCGTGGGAGCATATCCCACGGGAAGATTGTATAAGTGTGACATATAGTCACCTGATTGAATAAAGATTTAAAACCAAGTATGGAGATTGTGGTACTATCGTTCATGTTAGAATTTATGCCTGAAAAGCGCTCAGTTAATTTGGTTGTGAGTTGTGGAAGTTTGTTCCGGATTCGACGGTTGTTCTTACGTGTCATGTAAAAAGGGTCATTGTGGATCCTTAAGAGACTATTTACCCAAGCATGGTATGACCAGAATCGGTTTGAGGTTTGTTGATGGGTCCAAATGTGGATGTGTACTCTATACCATCATGGGTGTGTTCATTCGGCATAGCATTCCTTATGGAAAAATATTCGGGCTTAATTTCGTCGCCAGCTATTTCATGTGATACTTTATAGTGTCGTGTGGGCTGTGAGATGACTTGATTATTTGTACAATGTGTTGAGGTCCCGCACAGCGGTGGTGTTATGTGAGCAAGATGGATCTCGAGATACAGATCATATATCGCACCTTAGTTGTGCTTGAGTTTTATATCGCATGACGCTACCCGTCTCCCCAGGATTTTTATTATGCATTTGGCGTGCTTATGGTTCATATTCGGACATTAGTGAGTATAAGCATTACGGTTCGATGTGTGTTTTCCTTAGATTATTAAGCGTGGATCGAGTTGTACGCCGCAACGGTATCATATGTAAATTGGGTTGAACGACGGATTAGCGTGATGTTAAGCATAGTTCCCTATATCTATTCTTGTGTGTTTTGTCTGCATTTTCTGAGAAAGATTCATGACATCTTTTCAGTTGCTAAATTAGTTACGCGGGTTGAGTAGTTCTTTCCAGAGTTCATTTTTCCTTATGCATCATATTTGAGTTTGTAGCCTGTTGGTGCATTGTTGACGTCATACGAGATCTTGATTAGTGTTTGAGGTGGCTTATTGCCTGTGTAGCTTATACTGGGTGAGACAAGACCGCTCGACCTGAAATCAGTGCAATCAGATTTATATAAGGTATATTAAAGAACAAATATCGCTATTCAGTTCAGAATGAGGTGATGGTCCTTGTCAGGAGGAGAGACTCCATGATTTGTTAATTCGGCAGTTGGTTATAAATTTCTTCAAATCTCTTCCATCGTGGAAGCATTTCAAGAGTTGGAGCATGACTTATATGTGTCATGAGTTGTGTTGTGGGCATCAGATTTGTAGAATTTCGACTATTGTTATCAGAGGATGTTATTATGGTCATGTGAATTATACGGTGCATGGTGTGGATTTAGCAAAGGTATGCAACCATGTATTGGTGCATCGTGTAGTGATTGATATGGTGTTCGGATGATGGAAACAGGCCTGGCAGAGAATTCCAGATGTTGGAATTGGGCTCTAAGGCTTATTTGACTAAAAAAGAAAGGAGAATCTTCAGACTAGCTCGAGCTAGTGAGCTCAACTAAGTTATGGTAGCACGGGTAGATGCACGATGTGTTAAACAATGATTTCAGACAACTCCAGAGCAGTTCTTAGCACGTTCGAGGACGAATGTATGTTTAAGTGGGAGAGAATGTAACGACCCGATCGATCATTTTGAGCCCTAGCGCGTCGTTCGGCGGTCTAAGGCCGTGAGCAGCTTCACTTTAGGTATTATGACTTGTACGCATGGTCGGAATTTAATTTCGGGAAGTTCAGAGTTGATTTGGAAAGAAAATTCTCATTTCGAAAGCTTTAAGTTGGAAGAATTGACTAAGGTTGGATTTTTGAGTAAACGACCTCAGAATCGGGATTTGAAGGTTCCAACAGGTTCGTATGTTAATAAGTGTACGAGTCATATTATAAGTGATGTGGGGTCTAAGGAGAGCCCTAAGTCTAAGTCAAGTTGGAAATTACATGATAGACTAAAGTTCCAAATGAGTACACCAAAACCTAACTTTGGACGAGCATGTCTATATATATATATATATATATATATATATATATATATATATGTGTGTGTGTGTGTGTGTGTGTTTGTGTGTGTGTGTGTGTGCACAACCTATCAAATGAAAGATCTCCGAGTCTAGTTTCTAACGCTTCAAATCGTTCGTCATTGGATATTTCTACAAGGAGTTATGGACGTTTTAGTAAAAGGTGTCCAGCAGGGGAAAACTTGTAATACGAGGTACAACCTACACATCGCAAGGTACAACTCGCTGAAGCACTTGTGCCTATATAAGGCAGTCACGGGCAGCAGCCATTTTTGGTGATTTTCTTGAGCTACGGATTGGTTTGCTAATGGTGGATTCGACCATGGGGACTACTTAAGAATACAAGGTGAGTTGTTTTGGATATTTTAAGTTAATTACATCCTATTAACACTAGTATTAACATCTTTCAATCTTTGAAGTCCCTAGAAATCTTTCAAGTTGTTCAAGAACACCAAATTTCCCAAACATTGGAATTTTAAGGAAAAACTTCAAGAAGGTAATACTAATTCTTCAAGCTCATTTCTTATGAGTCAGTGAGAGTAATTCTAATATTTGTTTCAAGTTGTTATGGTTGGATAATTGATTTCATAAACCCTAGTTTATGACATGAATAGTGTTCTTGAGAAAATGAGAGAAAGATAAATAGTGTTCTTAGAAATGAAATTAAAGGATGCAATGAACCTATGGAATCATTTTCTAGCTTAGTTGGAAGTATTCAACTAAGTAATCACCAAATTGAATGTTTTGGAAATGTTGGTTAAGGAAGACGATGAATAGTAATTTGGCGGTGTTGGAGAATTAATGTAGTATCATTGATGACTTCAAATGGGTATTAAATTATAAGAGTGGAGTTGAATGTGCTAGTTAGTGAACCTATTAGACGATTTGAGCTGGAGGCTTGTATCCAACTTGTGAGCCATAAATAGATATTGATAAATATTTTGGAGTCATATTTTGATTGTAATTGGGATTGTAATTGTAGATATCAATTTGTTGGTGGCGTATGAGCATTTTACTCAATGTTAAGATGTCGGAAGAGGATTAAAGGTTTGTGAATGTTAATAATGCGAAAGCGAGTTTTGGAGCATTGGGCATTGGTCGAGTTGTTTGAAAGGCTTGGGAGCCGGCTATGGAACTTCGAAGTGAGATAAGTCTCTTGTTTAACCTTGTAAGAGGGAATTTACCCCTAGGTGATTTAAATTAATAATTATTGCTAATTTTGGGGCCTACGTACGCATAAGGTGACGAGAGTCCGTGCGTAGCTACTAATATTGCTAAGTCAGGGTAGTTTAGGACTCAAATCATGAATTACTTGTGATAATTGAATCTTTCACTTAATTGAAATATTGGAATTTTTTTTGTAAATTGTTAGAGGAAATAATAAGAGACTGAAATTTCACATAGTTGAATTTTTGCTCAAATTATTTAACTGTTGCTATAAACTATACATCCTAGTGTGTAAATCTTAATAAATATAAATATATTCTCATTTCGGAGGTATATAAGAAAATTTTCTCCTTTCTTGTGGAGCGAGCCGAATGCCTCGGTAGTATAGATGCATCTATGGATCGCGCCGCATGTCCCTCGGCAGTGTACACGACACTCTGGATAGGGCCGAACGACCTCGGCAGACATCGTGCCTAATAATAATAATTACACGATACTTTATTATTTGTTGCAGCTTGTGAAATTAATTAATAAATTGGAAATGGTCGCATTTGAACGAATTTAATTATTTCTGCTGGTTAAAAAAAATTATTGTTAATCCTATAAATCATGTTGATTTAATATTTCTATTTTTAATATTATTGACCCTTAGTGAGTGTCAAAGTTGATCTATCGTCACTACTTCTTCGAGATTAGGCTTGATACTTACTGGGTACACGTTGTTTACGTACTCATGTTACACTTGCTGCACATTTTTGTGCAGGTACGTATATGTCTAGTAGCCTTGTGGGCGCAGAGGTGTGGTTAATGCGGAGACTTAGGTGAGATCCATTATATATTATGATCCGCAGCCAGTAAAGTCTCCTTCATAGTTATTTATATTTTTCCTATCTAATTTGTATTCCGGACAGTTGCAGTATTTTGTTTTATATTTCTAGTAAATGCTCATGCACTTGTGACACCGGGTTTTGGGAGGATTATGGATAGTTCTGTATTGAATTTGTTAAAAGTATTATTATTTACTCTGTAAATCCTCATTCTTTACTATGTATATTAAAGGAAAAATATGATTTCAAAAGTAATAAAAATGAGAACTCGATTTAGTATTTATTGTTGGCTTACCTGATAGTGGTGTGCGGCGTCATCACGACCTTAATGGATTTTGGGTCGTGACAACCAGGAGCCCGGACCCGGATCGCCTAAAAATTTTCCGGCCCATTAACAATGACCTAAGGAACATTAGTCATCGCCTCGCCATGACCGTTCCTCATTGTTTTGCATTTTTGTGCCATAAAATTGGAATTCTACCTCATTCCCAAATTTTTATAGCCCACGCCCTCTGCACGGTCCTGGGAGCCTGGACCCGAAAAACCTAAAATTGGACCGGCCATTCAGAAATGATCTAAGGAATATTATTCATCGCCTCACCATGACCGTTCCTCATATTTTTGTATTTTTGTGCCATAAAATTGGAATTCTGCCTCATTCCCAAATTTCATGTGCTATAGCCCACGCCTTCTGTACGGTCCTAGGAGCCCGGACCCGGATCGCCTAAAATTTTGCTAGCCTATAAAAATGGCCTAAGGAACATTAGTCATCGCATCTCCATAACCGTTCCTCAATTTTAGCATTTTAGGGCTATAAAAATGGAATTCGGGCTCATTAACAATGACCTAAGGAACATTAGTCATCGCCTCGCCATGACCGTTCCTCATGTTTTGCATTTTTGTGCCATAAAATTTGAATTCTGCCTCATTCCCAAATTGTCGTGTACTATAGCCCACGCCATCTGCACGGTCCTGGGAGCCCGGACCTGGATCGCCTAAACTTTTTCCAGCCCATAAAAAAGGGCCTAAGGAACATTAGTCATCGCATCTCCATAATCGTTCCTCAATTTTAGCATTTTAGGGCCACACAAATGAAATTCTAGCCGATTCTCACATTTTTGTGTGTTATAGCCCACGCCATTTGCATGGGCCCGGGCGCTAAAATTTTGTCAGCCCATCAAAAATGACCTAAGGAACATTGGCCATTGCCCTGCCATGACCGTTACTTGTTTTTGGCATTTTCGGGCCATAAAACTGGAATTATGCTCGATTCCCAGATTTTTGTGTGCCATGTTCCACACCATTCGCACGAGCCCGGGTGCTAGGACTTGGATCGCCTAAAATTTTGTCGACCCACAACAAATGATCTAAGGAACATTAATCATCCCTCGCCATGACCGTTCATCATTTTTTGGCGATGTAGGGCTATAAAATTGGATTTTTGCCCGATTGCCATATTTTCGTGTGTAGCCTGATTCTCTATGGCATGGACGTCTTTGATTAGATGGAGACAGATATATAGAAAGTGTGCATTGAGGGTGCTTGTAAATCACTAGGTAGACATGCAACAATCGCCCAAGCAATGCCCAAAAGTCCCATGCCTTTCTTGGTCGGACCAACCCAATCGGTGATTTCCGACAAGTCTTTCTGAATTGGAAGAGCAAGAAGCGGAACTAGAAGAAAACTTTCTTTCTCTTTATGGATAACCAATTCATTTCAAATATAGTTGGGAGACTTTACCCAAGAAATGGGTCAAAAAATGGAAAGATCGGAACATGGGAATAGATCTGATACCAATACGGACTACCTATTTTATAGCCAATGCCATCTGCATGGGCCCCGTGTGCCCGGACTTGGATCACCTTAAATTTTGCCAACCAATCAAAAACGGCCTAAGGAACATTAGGCATCGCCTCGCCATGCCCGTTTCTCATTTTTAGCATTTCAGCGCTATAAAACTGGAATTCCAGCTTGATTCTCGATTTTCGTGTGATATAGCCCACGCCATATGGACAGGCCCGCCGCCCGGACACGAATCGCCTAAAATTTTGCCAGCCCATCAAAAACCGACCTAAGGAACATTAGTCATCGCCTCGTCATGCATGGGCTTAGGCGCCCAGACCCGGATAGCCTAAAATTTTGCCGGCCCATTAAAAATGACCTAAGGAACATAAGTCATCGGCTCTCCATGACCGTTCCTCATTTTTTTGAATTTGTGGGCCATAAAATTGGATTTCTGCCTGATTCCCAGTTTTTCGTGTGCTATAGCCCACACCATCTGCACAGGTATGGGAGCCGGACCCGAATCGCCTAAAATTGTATCGTCCCATCAAAAATGACCTAAGGAACACTATTCATTGCCTCGCCATGACCGTTCCTCGTTTTTTGCTGATTTAGGGCCATCAAACTAGAATTTTGTCCGATTGCCAAATTTTCGTGTCTTATAGCCAATGCCATCTGCGTGGGCCTGTACCTTCAAACACAAAATCACCTAAAAGTTTTCCAGCCCATCAAAAACGACCTACAAAACATTAGTCATCACCTCGTCATGACCATTACTCGTTTTTTGCGATTTAGGGCCATAAAACTAGAATCCCGCTCGATTCCCAGATTTTCCTGTGATATAGCCAACGCCATTTGCATGGGTATGGGAGCCTGACCCGGATCACCTAAAAATTTTCCTGTCCATCAAAAACGACCTAAGGAACATTAGTCATCGCCTCGCTATGATTGTTCCTCATTCTTTTTGGCGTTTTAGGGCCAAAAACCAAGAATTCTGCCCAATTCCCAGATTTGCATATGCTATATCCCACGCCATCTACGTGGTCCTGGGCGCCCGGACACGCATCTTTTAAAATTTTTCATGCCTAATAAAAATGACCTAAGAAAAATTAGTCATCGTCTCTTCATAATCGTTCCTCTTTTTTGGCGATTTAGGACCATAAAACTGGAATTCCACGTGATTTCCAGATTTTCATGTGCTATAGCCAATGCCATCTACATATACACGGGGGACCGGACCCGGATCACCTAAACTTTTGCCAACCCATAAAAAACAGCCTAAGGAACATCAGTCATCGCCTCTTTATAATCGTTCCTTATTTTTAGCATTTTAGGGCCATAAAATGCTAAACAATAGGGAACGCCATCTACACGAACCTGGGCGCTAGGACCCCGATCGCCTAAAATTTTGCTAGCCCATCAAAAAAAACCTAGGGAGCATTGGTCATCGCCTCGCCATGACCGTTCCTCATATTTTGGCATTTTCGGGACATAAAACTTGAATTATGCCCGATTCCTAGATTTTATGCGTGCCATGTTCCACGATATCCGCATGAGCACAAGCGTCAGGACTCGGATCTCCTAAAATGTTACCGACCCATAAACAATGACCAAAGGAACATTAATCATCCCTCGCCATGACTGTTCCTCATTTCTTGGTGATTTAGGGTCATAAAACTTGAATTCCGCGTGATTGCCAAATTTTCGTGTATTATAGCCAATGCCATCAGCGTTGGCCCGTGCGCCCGGACTTGGATCGCCTTAAATTTTTTTAGCCCATCAAAAATGGCCTAAGGAACATTATTCATCACCTTGCCTTGACAGTTTCTCATTTTTAGTATTTTAGGGCTATAAAACTGGATTTCCAGCCGATTCTTGATTTTCATGTGTTATAGCTCATGCCATCTGGACAGGCCCGCCGCCCGGACCGAATCGCCTAAAATTTTGCCAGGCCATCCAAAACGACCTAAGGAACAATAGTCATCGCCTCACCATCACCAATCCTCATTTGTTTGCATTTTCAGGCCATTAAATTTGAATTCTGCCTGATTCCCAAATTTTCGTGTGATATCGCACGCCATCTGCACGAGCCTGGGCGCCCGGAGCCAAATCGCCAGAAATTTTGCAGACCTATCAAAAGCGACCTAAGGAACATTATTCATCACCACACTATGACCGTACTCATATTTTAGCATTTTAGGGTCATAAAACTGGAATTCTTGCCGATTCTTACATTTTCGTGAGCTATAGCCCATGCTATTTGCGTGAGCCTAGGCGCCCGGATCCAGATCACCTAAAATTTTACAGGCCCATTAAAAATGACCTAAGGAACATTAGTCATCATCTCCCAATGACCGTTCCTCATGTTTTGCATTTTCGGGCCATAAAATTGACCTAAGGAAGATTTTCGTGTGTTATAGCCCACGCCATCTACACGGGCCTAGGCGCCTGGGCCCGAATCGCCTAAAATCTTACCGGCCTATCAGAAATGACCTAAGGAACATTAGTCATCGCCTCGCCATGACCATTCCTCATTTTTTGGCGATTTAGGGCCATCAAACTGGAATTCTGTCTGATTGCCACATTTTCTTGTGTTATAGCCAATACCATATGCGTGGGCCTGTACACCCGGACACGGATCACCTAAATTTTTTCATGCCCATCAAAAATGACCTATGGAATATTAGTTATCGCCTCGCTATGACCGTTCTTCATTTTTTGGTGATTTAGGACCATAAAACTAGAATACCGCCCGATTCCCAGGTTATTGTGTGCTATAGCCAACGCCATTTTCTTGGGTATGGGCGCCCGATCCGGATCGCCTAAAATATTTCCGACCCATCCAAAATGACCTAAGGAACATTAGGAATCTCCTCGATATGACTGTTTCTCATTTCTTTGACGTTTTAGGGCAAAAACAAAGAATTCTATCTGATTCCCAGATTTTCGTGTGCTATAGCCCATGCCATCTACGTGGGCCTAAGCGCCTGGACCCATATCTTTTAAAAAAATTCACGCCCAACAAAAATGGCTTAAGGAACATTAGTCATCGCCTCGTAATGATCATTCCTCTTTTTGGCGATTTAGGGCCATAAAACAGGAATTCTGCCTGATTTGTATATTTTCGTGTGCTATAGCCAATGCCATCTGCGCGGGCATGGGAGCCTGGACCCGGATCGCCTAAAATTTTGCCAGTCCATAAAAACGGCCTAAGGAACATTAGTCATCATCTCTCCATAACCGTTCCTCATTTTTAGCATTTTAGGGCCATAAAACTAGAATTCCAGTCGATTCTTAGATTTTCGTGTGCTATAGCCCAGGCCATCTGCACTGGCCCATGCGCTAGGACCCGGATCACCTAAATATTTCCCAGCCCGTCAAATACGACCCAAGGAACATTCTTCATCGCCTCTCCATGATCGTTACATGTGTTTTAGCATTTTCGGGCCATAAAAACTTGAATTATGCCCGATTCCCAAATTTTTGTGTGCCATGTTCCATGCCATTCGCACGAGCCCGGGCACCAGGACCTGGATCGCCTAATATTTTATCGACCCAAAACAAATTACCTAAGGAACATTAATTATCCCTCACCATGACTGTTCCTTATGTTTTGGCGATTTAGGGCCATAAAATTGGAATTCTGCCTGATTGCCAGATTTTCGTGTGTTATAGCCAATGCCATCAGCGTGGGACCGTACAATCGTACTTGTATCGCCATAAATTTTTCTAGCCCATAAAAATGACCTAAGGAATATTAGTCATCGCCTCACCATGACCGTGTCTCATTTTTTAGTATTTTAGGGCTATAAAACTGGAATTCCAACTGATTCTCGATTTTCGTGTGCTATAGCCCACGCCATCTGGTCGGGCCCGTCGCCCTGACCCATATCGCCTAAAATTTTACCAGCCCATCAAAAACGACCTAAGTAACATTACTCATCGCCTCTCCATGACCAATCTTCGTTTTATTTGCATTTTTGGTCTATAATATTTGAATTGTGCATGATTCCCATATTTTTATGTGTTATAGCCCACGTCATGTGCACGGGCATGGGCGCCTAGACCCGAATCGCCTGAAATTTTGGATACCCATCAAAAGAGACCTAAGGAACATTAGTCATCGTCTCTCCATGACCGACCCTCGATGTTTGGCGTTTTAGGGCTAAAAAACTAGAATTCCGCCCGATTCCAAGATTTTCGTATGCATAGCCCACACCATCTGCGTGGGCCTGGGCTCCCTAACCTGCATCTTTTCAAATTTTTCCGACCCATCAAAATCTCCTTTAGCTACATTAGTCATCGCCTTTCAATGACCATTCTTCCTTTTTTGGTGTTTTAGGGCCATAAAACTGGAATTCCGCCCGATTCCTAAATTTTTATGTGCTATAGCAAACGCCATCTACGTGGGCCCGGGCGCTCGGACCCAGATCGCCTAATCTTTTGTTGGACCATAAACAACAACCTAAGGAACATTATTCATCACCTCTCCATGACCGTTCCTCATATTTTGGCATTTTAGGGCCATAAAACTTGAATTCCGCCACATTTCAAAATATTTATGTGCTATATAGCCCGCGCCATCTGCACGTGCCCGAGCACCCGGACATGGTTCGCCTAATATTTTTTCGGTCCATCAAATACCACCCAAGGAACATTAGTTATCACCTCTTCATGACTGTTCCTCGTTTCTTGGCTGTTTAGGACCATAAAACTGGAATTCTGTCCCATTCCCAGATTTTAGTGTGCTATAGCCCAAGGCATCTACGTGGGCCCGGACGCCTAGGCCTGGATCACCAAAAATTTTGTCGGCCCATCAACAACGTCCTAAGGAACATTATTCATGCCTCGCCATGATCGTTCCTCATACTATGGCATTTTAGGACAATAAAATCGAAATTCTGTCTGATTTACAGATTTTCGTGTGCTTATAGCCCAACCCATCTGCGCGGGGCCTGGCGCACGGACCTAGATCGCCTAAAAACTTTCCAGCCCTTAAAAAATGACATATGGAACATTAGTCATCACCTCGCCATGATTGTTCCTCGATTTTTGGCGTTATAGGGCCATAAACTGGAATTCCGCACAATTTCCAAAATTTCTTGTGCTAATAACCCATGCCATGTGCGTGGGCCCGAACGCCCTGACCGGGATCACCTAAAATTTTGCCAGCTTATCAAAAAAAAACCTAAGGAACATTATTCATCACCACGTGATGACCGTTCCTCCTTTTTGGAATTTTAGGGCCATAAATCGGAGATCGACCCGATTCTAAGATTTTCGTGTGATATATATAGCCCATGCCATCTACGCGGGCCCTGGCGCACGGAAGTGGATCACCTAAAATTTTGTCGGCCCATCAAAAATGACCTATTGACCATTAGTCATCATCTCGCTAGGATCGTTCCTCGTTTTTAATGTTTTAGGGCCATAAAACTAGAATTCAAGTCGATTCTCATATTTTCGTGTGCTACAGCACGTGCCATCTGCACGGGCCCGAGTGCCCGGACCCGCATCATCTAAAATTTTATAGGCCCATCAAAAACGACCTAAGGAACATGAGTCATCGCCTCCCCATGACCGTTTCTCATTTTTACATTTTAGGGCCATAAAACTGGAATTTTGCCCGATTCCTAGATTTTTGTTTGATGTAGCCCACGCCATCTGCTTAGGCAAGGGCGCACGGACACGGATCGCCTAAAAAAATTTCGGCCCAACAAAAATTACCAAAGGAACATTGGTCATTGCCTTGCCATGACCTTTACTCGTTTTTGGCATTTTCGGGCCATAAAACTAGAATTATGCTCGATTCTCATATTTTTGTGTGTCATGTTCCACACCATCCGCACGAGCTTGGGTGCTAGGACCCGGATCGCCTAAAATTTTGTCGACCCATAAAAAATGAGCTAAGGAACATTAATCATCCCTCGCCATGATCGTTCGTCATGTTTTAGCGATATATGGTCATAAAATTGGATTTCCGTCCGATTGCCATATTTTCATTTGTAGCCTGATTCTCTATGGCATGGACGTCTTTGATTTGATGGAGACAGATATATAGGAAGTGTGCATTGAGGGTGCTTGTAAATCACTAGGTAGACATGCAACACTCGCCCAAGCAATGCCCAAAAGTACCATGCCTTTCTTGGTCGGACCAACCCAACCGGCGATTTTCGACAAGTCTTTCTCAATTGGAAGAGCAAAAAGTGAAACTAGAAGAAAACTTTCTTTCTCTTTATGGATAACCAATTCATTTTCAAATATAGTTGGGAGACTTTACCCAAGAAATGGGTCAAAAAATGGAAAGATCGGAACATGGGAATAGATCTGATACCAATACGAACTACCTATTTTATAGCCAATTCCATCTGCGTGGGCCCGTGTGCCTAGACTTGGATCACCTTAAATTTTGTCAGCCAATCAAAAACGGCCTAAGGAACATTAGTCATCGCCTCTTCATGACCGTTTCTCATTTTTAGCATTTTAGCGCTATAAAACTGGAATTCCAGCTGATTCTCGATTTTCGTGTGCTATAGCCCACGCCATATGGACGGGCCTGCCGCTCGGACCCGATTTGCCTAAAAGTTTGCAAGCCCATCAAAAAATAACCTAAAGAACATTAGTCATCGCCTCGTCATGACCAATCCTCATTTTTTGCATTTTCGGGCCATAAAATTGGAATTTCCCCTAATTCCCAGATTTTCATGTGCTATACCCCACGCCATCTGCACGAGCCTGGCGCCCGGAGCCAAGTCGCCTGAAATTTTGCAGACCCATCAAAAGTGACCTAAGGAACATTAGTCATCGTCTCACTTTACCGTTCCTCATTGTTTAGCATTTTAGGGCTATAAAACTGGAATTCCAGTCGATTCTAAGATTTTCGTGAGTTATAGCCCATGCCATCTACGTGGTCCTAGGCACCCAGACCCGTATCACCTAAAATTTTGCCGGACCATTAAAAATGACCTAAGGAACATAAGTCATTGCCTCGCCATGACCGTTCCTCATTTTTTAAAATTTGTGGGCCATAAATTGGAATTCTGCCTGATTCCCAGATTTTCATGTGCTATAGCCCACGCCATTTGTACGGAAATGGGAGCCCAGACCCGAATCGCCTAAAATTGTACCGGCCTATTGAAAATGACCTAAGGAACATTATTCATTGCCTCGCCATGACCGTTCCTCATGTTTTGGTAATTTAGGGCCATCAAACTGAAATTTTGTCCGATTGCCAGATTTTCGTGTGCTATAGCCAATGCCATCTGCGTGGGCTCGTACGCCCGAACACAAAATCACCTAAAATTTTCTGGCCCATCAAAAATGACCTATAAAACATTAGTCATCGCCTCGGCATGACCATTCCTCGTTTTTTGGCGATTTAGGGCCATAAAATTGGAATCCCGCCCGATTTCCAGTTTTTCATATGCTATAGCCAACGCCATTTACATGGGCATGGGCGCCTGACCCGGATCGCCTAAAAATTTTCCTGTCCATCAAAAACGACCTAAGGAACATTTTTCATTGCCTCGCTATGATTGTTCCTCATTCCTTTTGGCGTTTTAGGGCCAAAAACCAAAAATTCTGCCCAATTCCCAGATTTGCGTATGTTATAGCCCACGCCATCTACGTGAGCCCGGGCGCCCAGACACGCATCTTTTAAAATTTTGCATGCCAAATAAAAATGACCTAAGGAAAATTAGTCACCGTCTCTTCATAATACTTTCTCGCTTTTGGCGATTTAGGGCCATAGAATTAGAATTCCACGTGATTCCCTGATTTTTATGTGCTATAGCCAACGCCATCTGCATATACACGGGAGCCCGGAACCGGATCACCTTAAATTTTGCTAGCCCATAAAAATAGCCTAAGGAACATTAGTCATCGCCTCTCCATAACCGTTCCTTATTTTTAGCGTTTTAGGGCCATAAAACTAGAATTCCACCCGATTCTCAGATTTTCATGTGCTATAGCCCACGCCATCTGCACGGACCTGGGCGCTAGGACCCCGATCGCCTAAAATTTTGCTAGCCCATCAAAAACGACCTAGGGAACATTGGTCATCGCCTCTCCATGACCGTTCCTCATGTTTTGGCATTTTCGGGCCATAAAACTTGAATTATGCTCGATTCCGAGATTTTTGCATGCCATGTTCCACGCCATCCGCACGATCACAGGCGCTAGGACTCGGATCGCCTAAAATGTTATCGACCCATAAACAATGACCAAAGGAACAATAATCATACCTCTCCATGAATGTTCCTCGTTTCTTGGTGATTTAGGGTCATAAAACTTGAATTTTGCCTAATTGCCAAATTTTCATGTATTATAGCCAATGCCATCAGTGTTGGCCCGTGAGCCCGGACTTGGATCGCCTTTAATTTTTCTAACCCATCAAAAATGACCTAAGGAATATTATTCATCACCTCGCCATGACCGTTTCTCATATTTTAGTATTTTAGGGCTATAAAATTGGATTTCTAGTCGATTCTTGATTTTCGTGTGCTATAGCTCACGCCATCTGAACAGGCCCGCCGCTTGGACCGAATCGCTTAAAATTTTTCCAGGCCATCAAAAACGACCTAAGGAACATTATTCATTGCCTCGCCATGACCAATCCTCAATTGTTTGCATTTTTGGGCAATAAAATTTGAATTCGGCCTGATTCTCAAATTTTCGTGTGCTATCGCACGACATCTGCACGGGCCTGGGCGGTCGGAGCCAAATCGCCTGAAATTTTGCATACCTATCAAAAGCGACCTAAGGAACATTATTCATCACCACACTATAACCGTTCCTCATATTTTGGTATTTTAGGGCCATAAAACTGGAATTCCAACCAAGTCTCACATTTTCGTGAGCATAGCCCACGCCATCTGCATGGGCCTAGGCGCCCGGACCCAGATCGCCTAAAATTTTGCAGGCTCATTAAAAATGACCTAAGGAACATTAGTCATCACCTCGCCATGGCCGTTCCTCATTTTTTGCATTTTCGGGCCATAAAATTAGAATTTTGCCGGATTCCAAGATTTTCGTGTGTTATAGCCCACGCCATCTACACGGGCTTGGGCGGCCGGACCCGAATCGCCTAAAATTTTACCGGCCATCCAAAATGACCTAAGGAATATTAGTCATCACCTCGCCATGATCATTCCTCATTTTTTGGCGATTTAGGGCCATCAAACTGGAATTCTGTCTAATTGCCACATTTTCGTGTGCTATAGCCAATGCCATATGCGTGGGCCTATACGCCCTGACACGGATCGCCTAAAAATTTTCGGGCCCATCAAAAATGGCCTACTGAATATTAGTCATCGCCTCGCCATGACCATTCTTCATTTATTGGTGATTTAGGACCATAAAACTAGAATCCCACCCGATTCCCATATTATTGTGTACTATAGCCAACGCCATTTGCGTGGGTATGGGCGCCCCACCCGGATCGCCTAAAATATTTCCGACCCATCACAAATGACCTAAGGAACATTATTCATCGCCTCTCTATGACCATTCCTCATATTTTTGACGTTTTAGGGCCAAAAACAAAGAATTCTGCCTGATTCCTAGATTTTCGTGTGATATAGCTCATGCCATCTATGTGGGCCCGAGCGCCTGGACCCACATCTTTTAAAAAATTTCACGCCCAACAAAAATGACTTAAGGAACATTAGTCATCGCCTCGTAATGATCATTCCTCTTTTTGGCGATTTAGGGCCATAAAACTGGAATTCCGCCTGATTCTCAGATTTGCGTTTGCTATAGCCAATGCCATCTACGCGGGCACGGGATCCTGGACCCGGATCACCTAAAATTTTAACAGCCCATAAAAATGGCCTAAGGAACATTAGTCATCGTCTCTCCATAACCGTTCCTCATTTTTAGCGTTTTAGGGCCATAAAACTTGAATTCGAGCCGATTCTTAGATTTTCGTGTGCTATAGCCCAGGCCATCTGCACTGGCTCATGCGCTAGGACCCGGATCGCCAAAAAATTTCCCAGCCCATCAAATACGACCTAAGAAACATTATTCATCGCCTCGCCATGACCGTTACATGTGTTTTAGTATTTTCGAGCCATAAAACTGGAATTATGCCTGATTCCCAAATTGTTGTGTGCCATGTTCCACACTTTCGCACGAGCCCGGGCACCAGGACCTGGATCGCCTAAAATTTTGTCGACCCAAAACAAATGACCTAAGGAACATTAATTATCCCTTGCCATGATTGTTCCTTATTTTTTGGCGATTTAGGGCCATAAAACTGGAATTCCTCCCGATTGCCACATTTTCGTGTGTTATAGCCAATGCCATCTGCGTCGGCCCGTACGACCGTACTTGTATCGCCTTAAATTTTGCTAGCCCATCAAATTGGCCTAAGGAACATTATTCATCAATTCACCATGACCGTGTCTCACCTTTTAGTATTTTAGGGCTATAAAACTGGAATTCCAACCGATTCTCGATTTTCGTGTGCTATATCCCATGCCATCTGAAAGGGCCCATCGCCTGGACCCATATCGCCTAAAATTTTGCCAGCCCATCAAAAACGACCTAAGAAATATTAGTCATCACCTCGCCATGACCAATCCTCGTTTTATTTGCATTTTGGGTCCATAAAATTTGAATTGTGCCTGATTCCCAGATTTTTGTGTGTGATAGCCCACGTCATTTGCACGGGTCTCGGCGCCCGGACCCGAATCGTCTAAAATTTTGTATACCCATCAAAATTGACCTAAGTAACATTATTCATCGCCTCGCCATGACCAAACCTCGATGTTTGGCGTTTTAGGGACAAAACTGGAATTTCGCCCGATTCCAAGATTTTCGTGTGCATAGCCCACACCATCTGCGTGGGTCTGGGCTCCGGGACCCGCATCTTTTCAATTTCTTATGACCCATCAAAAATGCCTTTAGCTACATTAGTCATCACCTCTCCATGACCATTCCTTATATTTTGGAGTTTTAGGGCCATAAAACTGGAATTCCGCCTAATTCCCATATTTTCGTGTGTTATAGCAAACGCCATCTGCGTGGGCCCGGGCGCTCGGACCCAGATCGCCTAATCTTTTGTCGACCCATCAATAACAACCTAAGGAACATTATTCATCGCCTAGCCATGACCGTTCCTGATATTTTGGCGTTTTAGGGCAATAAAACTAGAATTCCGCCACATTTCAAAACTTTTGTGTGCTATATAGCCCACGCCATCTGCACGGGCTCGAGCACCCAAACCTGGATCACCTAATATTTTTCCGGTCCATCAAATACCACCTAAGGAACATTAGTTATTGCCTCTCCATGACCGTTCCTCATTTCTTGGCTTTTTAGGGCCATAAAACTGGAATTCCGCCCCATTCCAGAATTTTCGTGTGCTATAGCCCAAGGCATCTGTGTGGGCCCAGACGGCAGGCCTGAATCACCTAAAATTTTGTCGGCCCATAAAAAATGACCTAAGGAACATTATTCATTGCCTCTCCATGACCATTCCTCGTATTATGGCATTTTAGGACAATAAAACCGAAATTTCGTCTGATTCCCAAATTTTTGTGTGCTATAGCCCACCCCATCTGCGCAGGCCCTGGCGCACGGACCTAGATCGCCTAAAAATTTTTCGGCCCTTAAAAATGACATATGGAACATTAGTCATCGCCTCGCCATGATTGTTCCTCAATTTTTGGCGTTATAGGGCCATAAACTGGAATTTCGCACGATTTCCAGATTTTCTTGTGTTAATAACCCACGCAATGTGCGTGGGCCCGGACGCCCTGACCGGGATCGCCTAAAATTTTACCGGCTTATCAAAAACAACCTAAGTAATATTAGTCATCACCACGTCATGACCGTTCCTCCTTTTTGGCATTTTAGGGCCATAAATCAGAAATCGGCCCGATTCTAAGATTTTCTTGTGCTATTTATAGCCCACGGCATCTATGCGGGCCCTGGCGCACGGAACTGGATCACCTAAAATTGCCGACCCATCAAAAATGAACTATTGACCGTTAGTCATCATCTCGCCAGGATCATTCCTCGTTTTTAATGTTTTAGGGCCATAAAACTAGAATTCAAGCAGATTCTCAAATTTTCGTGTGCTGCCCATGCCATCTGCACGGGCCCGGGCGCCCGGACCCGGATTATCTGAAATTTTATAGGCCCATCAAAAATGACCTAAGGAACATGAGTCATTGCCTCTCCATGACCGTTTCTTATTTTTGCATTTTAGGGCCATAAAACTGGAATTCTGCCTGATTTCTAGATTTTCGTGTGATGTAGCCCACGCCATCTACGTGGGCCTGGGCATACAGACACGGATAGCCTAAAATTTTGTCGGACCAACAAAAATGACCTGTGGACCATTAGTTATCGCCTTTCCATGATCGTTCCTCCTTCTTTGGCATTTTAGGGCCATAAAACTGGAATTCTGCCCGATTCCTAAATTTTCATGTGCTTTTATCCCATGCCATCTTCGTGGGCTCGGGTGCAAGGACTCGGATTGCCTAAAATTTTGCCAGCCCATAAAAAACAACATAAGGAACATTAATCATTGTCTCGCCATAACCGTTCCTCCTTTTTGGCGTTTTAGGGCAATAAAACTGAAATTCTGCCTAATTCCCAGATTTTCGTGTGCTATAGCTCTCGCCATCTACGTAGGCCCGGGTACCCGGACTCGAATTGCCTAAAATTTTGCCGGCCAAACAAAAACGACCTAAGGAACATTAGTCATCGCCTCGCCATGACCGTCACTTGGAATTCCGCCTGATTCTCATATTTTCGTATGATGTAGCCCACGAAATCTGCACGGGCTCGGGGGCCCGGACCTGTATCGCCTAAACTTTTGTCGGCCCATAAAAATAACCTAATGAACACTAGTCATTGCCTCGGCATAACCGTTTCTCCTTTTTTGCCGTTTTAGGGCCATAAAACTGTAATTCTGTCTGATTCCCACATTTTTCATGTGCTATAGCTCTCGCCATCAGCGTGGGCCCGGGTACCCGGACTTGGATCTCCTAAAATTTTGTCGTCCCAACAAAAAATACCTAAGGAATATTAGTCATCTCCTCGCCATGATTGTTCCTCGTTTTTGGCATTGTAGGACCATAAACTAAAATTCCGCCCAATTCTCATATTTTCGTATGTTATAGCTTACGAAATCTGCACGGGCTTGGGGGCCCGGACCCGTATCGCCTAAAATTTTCGGCTCATAAAAAATGACCTAAGGAACATTAGTCATCACCTTGCCATGACCGTTCTTCATTTTTTGGCATTTTAAGGCCATTAAATTGGAATTCTGCCTGATTTAAAGATTTTCGTGTGCTAGCCCAAGCATCTACGCGAGCTCTGGTGCCCAGACCTGGATCGCCTAAAATTTTACCGGTTCATCAAAAATGACCTAAGGAACATTATTCATTACCTCTCCATGACCGTTCCTTCTTTTTTTTTTGCATTTTAGGGCCAAGGAAATTTCGCCCGAATCCCATATTTTCGTATACTATAACACATGTCATCTGCACGGGCTCGGGCGCCCGAGCCCATGTCTCCTATAATTTTTCTGACTCGTCAAAAATGACCTAAGAAAAATTAGTCATCGCTTCTCCATGACTGTTCCTTATTTATTGGCGTTTTACGGCCATAAAACTAAGATTCTGCCTGATTTTCACATTTTCGTGTGCTATACACATGCCATCTGCATGGGCCTGGGCGTCGGGACCCGAATCACCTAAAACTTTACCAGCCATCAACCCAAGGAACATTAGTCTTCGCCTCACTATGACCATTCCTTATTTTTTGGTATTTTAGGGCCATTAAACAGGAATTTTTTCCTGATTCTCATATTTTCGTGTGTTATAGCCCACGCCATTTTGTGTGGGACTGGGTGCCCGAATCAGGATAACCTAAAAAACATTTGTCCCATCAAAAATAACCTAAGGAATATTAGTCATCGTCTCGGCATGACCGTTCCTCGTTTTCGGCACTTTAGGGCCATAAAACTAGAATTTCGCCCAATTCACATATTTTCGTTTACTATTGCCCGCGTGGGCCTGGCGCCCAGACCTGGATAGCCTAAAATTTTGCCCCACTCATAAAAATGACCTATGGAACATTAGTCATCGCCTCGCCATGACCGTTCCTCGTTTTGGTATTTTAGGACCATAAAATAGGAATCTGCCTGATTCCCAGATTTACGTGTGCAATATAGTCCACGCCATCTGCTTGGTCCTAGGCAGCCAGACTAGGATCTCCTAAAAAAAATTCGGTCCATCAAAAAGGACCTAAGGAACATTAGTCATCGCATCACCATAATCGTTCCTCATTTTTTGACGTTTTAGGGCCATAAAATAGGAATTTCGCCTAATTCCTAAATTTTCGTGTGCTATTGCCCACACCATTTGCATGGGCTCGGGTTCCCGGACCGGGATCAACTAAAAAGAATTCGGCCCTTCAAAAATGATCTAAGAAAATTTAGTCATCGCCACATCATGACCGTTCCTCTTTTTTTGACATTTTAGGGCCATAAAATTCGAATTCCGCTCAATTCTCATATTTTTGGATGCTCTAGCCACATTATGCATGAGCCCGGTTCGCCTAAAATCTTGTCGGCCCATCAAAAAAGACCTAAGGAACATTAGTCATCGCCTCGGCATGATCGTTCCTCATTTTTTACCCTAAATACCAAAAACGAGGAATGGTCATGGCAAGACGATGACTATTTTTTCTTAGGTCATTTTTATGGGCCGACAAAGTTTTTGGCGATTGGGTCCGGTCTCTCGGACCCGTGCAATTAGCGTAGGCTATATCACACGAAATTTTAGGTCCGGTCGAACCGATGACTATGGTTTCGAACCAGCAAGCCATCTACATTTCTAGTTTTATAGCCCTAAATGCTAAAAAAATGAGGAACAATCATGGAGAAATAATGACTATTATTCATTAGGTCATTTTTTATGGGTCTGCAAAATTTTAGGCTATTTGGAGCCCGTCACCCGGATTCATGATGATGGTGTAGATATTATCACACAAAAATTTAAAAATCGTCCTGAATTCTTATTTTATGGCCTTAAAGTGCCAATAAACGAGGAACAGTCATGGTGAAGCAATGACTATTGTTCATTAGGTCGTTTTTGATGAGCCTACAAAATTTTAGGTGATTCAGAGCGCGTCGCCCGTATTCATGAAGATGGCATGGACATCAGTATACGAAAAATTAGAAATAGTCTTGAATTCCTTTTTATGGCCCTAAAACGCCCAAAAATGAGAAATATTTATGGCGAAGCAATGACTATTGTTCATTAGGTCATTTATGATGGTCCCATAAAATTTTAGGCAATTCGTAGCCCGTCGCCCGAATTTATGAAGATGGCGTGAACAGCACAGGAAAAAACAAAAATCGTCCTGACTATTGTTCATTAGTGCGTTTTTAATAGGCCCACACAATTTTAGATTATTCGAAGTTTGTCTCCCAAACTCATGAAGGTGGCGTGGATATTAACACACGAAAAATCAAAAACGGTCTTGAATTCCTGTTTTATGGCCCTAAAACGTCAAAATATGATGAACGGTCATGTCGAGACAATGAATATTGTTCAGTAGGTCATTTTTAATGGGCTCACAAATTTTTAGGCGATTCGAAACCTGTTGCCCGAATTTATGAAGACGATGTTTATATTAGTACACAAAAAATTAGAAATAGTCATGAATTCCTATTTTATGGGCCTAAAACGCAACAAAAAAAAAGAGAAACATTCATAGCGAAACAATGACTATTATTCATTAGGTCATTTCTGATGGGAGTTTTAGGCATTCGAAGCCCGTCACCTAATTCATAAAGATGTCGTGGACATTAGCACACGAAAAAATAGAAATCGTCCTGAATTCCCGTTTTATGGCCTTAAAATGCCAAAAAAAGAGGAATATTCATGGCAAAGCAATGGTTATTGTTCATTAGGTCATTTTTATTGGCCCACAAAATATTAGGTGATTTGGAGCTTGTCGCCCGAATTCATGAAGATGGTGTGGACATTACCTTTGTTTTCTTTCATTGTTGATCATCTTATTGTCTTGTTATTTTTATTCTGCTTTTATATGGCTTTTTGATACTGTCACTTCTTGTTTATATTTTCATAGATGTGGTGCTTATACTTTCCTGAACCAAAGGTCTATTGGAAACAACCTCTTTATCCTTGCAAGGTAGGGGTAAGGCATGCGTACACACTACCCTCCCCAGACCCTACGGTGTGGGATAATACTGGGTATGTTTGGTTTGGACATTAGCACACGAAAAATAAAAAATCATACTGAAATCCTGTTTTATGGTCGTAACACATCAAAAAACGAAGAACAATCATGACGAAAAAATAATTATTTTCATTAGGTCAGTTCTGATAAGCGCACAAAATTTTAGGCGAATAAAACAAAAAAAATTATTTTTCTCTTGTTAAATTTGACATGTAAAAATAAAAATATATTTTAATATAATTGTCAAATAAAAGTGAACTCTAAGTACATAGGAGTATTAGAAATCTCCCCGATTAAGTAACACAAACTCTAACCATATTAACAAGGGTTACCTACCTTTTAACTATTTGATTGGCTTGTGTAAATAACAGTGCAGGTTTTTACCTAATGTGTCTTGGGTTGCACATTTCAAACATGGACAATCGCCGGGGTAATAAACTCCATTACTGTACATTTCATTATTGACTCTTATGGGGTTGGCCGTAACTTCTCTCTCTCTCTCTGTCTCTCTCTCTATAAACAGGAGTAGTAGGCGATACGATTAGCCCTTTCTCTTTCTCTTTTTTCGTGCCCTCAAAAATTTTCAGCTTCCCCTTTTCGATCTTCTTTCAATTTCTATGCGAATAAATATTGTTTAATTAAATACAGAGAGAAAGGAGATTGAGCTGAGCTGACTCAAATGTTTCCGAGATTGATTCAACCACAAGGGGAAGATGAATATAATATGAATGTTGGGATTCATCATACTCATAATATTAATGGAGATCCTTGCCTTGTGCTGACGTCAGATCCGAAGCCTCGACTTCGTTGGACTGCTGACCTTCACGAACGCTTCGTTGATGCTGTTACTCAGCTTGGCGGTCCCAGCAGTTAGTATTTCATTTGCCCTCTTTTCTTTTCTTTTTTTTCTTTTTTTTTGGTGTTATTGAACTTCTCAAGAATGTTGCTCCTTTTGGCTTAATGGTCAATGAAGCGAATGCAAATAGATCAGGGTTGAAATCCCATTTTGACAAAAAAAAAAAAAAAAACTAGGCTAAGTCTTGGTATCGAGTTATTCGATACCTGTGATAGTTGGAGTTGGAGGTAACAAGTACTCAATGAAATAGCTGGTAGGTACCGGTGGAATAGTCGAGCTGCCCACAAGCTTGTACTATCACTACTGTTATTAGTAAGAAAAAAAAAACACTAGGCTAAAGTCTTGGTACTGAGTTACTCGATACCGGTGATAGTTGGAGTTGGAGGTAACAAGTACCTGATGAAATAGCTGGTAGGTACTGTTGGAATAGTCGAGCTGCCCACGAGCTTGTACGATCACTACTGTTATTAGTAAGATAAAAAAGAATGTTGCTCCTTTGGCTTAATGGTCAATGATGCGAATGCAAATAAGTCAGGGTTGAAATCCCATTTTTACAACAAAAAAACACTAGGCTAAAGTCTTGGTACCGAGTTACTCGATACCTGTGCTAGTTTGGAGTTAGAGGTAACAAGTACCTGATGAGATAGCTGGTAAGTACTGGTGGAATAGTCGAGCTGCCCACAAGCTTGTATGGTCACTAGCGCGGTATTAGTAAGGAAAAAAAAAGAATGTTGCTCCTTCATGGAGGACCCCTAAGCTATTTGCTGTGTTACATTTAGTGTTTAAAACATGTTTCTTTGTCTCTTTTTTTTTGCCGAGTAAATGGCGTAGTGCACTTGTAGTTCACCAACTGTTTTGCAGATTTCAAATGGCTAGCATTCTATGGAGACTTGACAGTTAATTCTTACAGCTAAGATGAGTTCTAACCAGAACAAAGCCTTTCGGTCCAACTACTCGTTAGATCTTCCTATTTCCACTCTCCTCAATTCGCCCACCCCCCAAATACCCCATTAGCAAGAATGGAGAAAATTTAAAAGGTAAAAACCCAATTAGCATAGTTAAACTGGACTCTAGGGCTTTGGTCTAGTGGTTAGAGCGCAACGTGTGATGCGTAGGTTAGGCGCCATCTCGAGTTCAAACCCGCCATAGACAAAAGTTATTTGAGTGGAGAAGAGTAGAGGGCGAGCCCATTATTCATCGAGCTTCAGAACGTGCGCCACTAGCCCTCGGGATTTCTCACGTATCCAAAAAAATTCCATAGTTAAACTGCTAAGACATTTCCAATTAGCCTACCAAACTTTACCTAATAGTGATATCATGTGAGTTGGATATCAAGACTCTTCTCTATAAATTATTTACTATATTTGAAATCAATTACTTCGCAGCCTTTGTCTTGGAGAAGAAAAAGAAAAATTACATTGGGGTGCGTAAAAGGAAAACAACTGGGCTTGCAAAGAATCATTACAAATTCTTTAGTGTATTAAAAAGCTGGAGATTTTATTAACTCAAGATATTCTGTTGTTAGTTGTTATTTGCAAGGTCAAGAGAACATACAGTTCTTTTCTACCCTCTGAAAATCTTGCTTAGTTTTGACCAATACCATAATATACAAAAAGACACATGTTCAAAATGCTGATATAGCATTAGAAATACAGTTAAATGACTCTTATAGAGTGTTAATATTTCAATTTGGTTTCTATATTTGTCTTTACGTGAAGATTCGCATCTTGATAAGGAGCAATTTCAGTAACTTGAGATAGCATCTAATTTAGCTTTACCTTAATAGTCACAAGATATTGCCTTCTCCTTTTGCATGACACAAGCAAGTTTATTCACCTATCCTAAAAGAGAATGACACTTGCAAGTTTAGTTCAATTCCTTTACTGCTATAATTGATGTTGTGTTGTGCTTCAGTTCTTCATTATACGCTTTTCTTCGCTAAAGCGTGCACTTCGAGCTTAATCTCCCAACCAATTTTGGCAGTTTTCGGTGTTTTTCGCTTTAGCAACACTAGCAAGAATTTCTAGGGCAGATTCATGATTAGTATTTAACTGGATGAGCCTGGGAAAATCTGGACAAGATGGGTTCGGATTGTGAAAGATATGCTACTGACTTAAGTTGGAGAAAAATTGAAAGAAGGCTGAATCTGGTGCTGTTTTGTTACCATTAGTACCAAGTGAACTGTTGCTGGAGTACTAGAGTTCCTAAGTCTCTGCCCTTATCCTTTTCAAAAAAAACGTCTCTGCCCTTACCCTTCCTTTCCCTACCCTGAAAGCTCGAACAAACACAATATTACTCTGTCAACGGAACATAATTTTTCAGTAACAATATGCAATCGAGATAAGATATTGAAGTACTGTCTGATATCTATCTTTCAGGTTAAGTGCAGATGTACTTAGCAATAAAAGAATTAAGTGTTCCTAGAGACCTACATATTCATTCCAAATTGTGTGATAATGTAACTATTTTCTCTTGTTAGTTGCCTTTACCTCCTTTTTCTTTTAATAAAATTTATTTGAGTACGGGGTTTCACTCTTTGTTTGACTGAAACAAGGACAAGTTATCTTGTTGGACGATTTTTCCTTTTCTTGTCTTTATTATCTGTATTTGGATTCAAATTGTCATAGATTTTTCCAACCAAGAGAACCAAAAGATACAGAAAGGAGTGTTCTTTATTTTATTTTATTTTTTTTTGGGGGGGGGGGGGGGGGGCTTTGTATTACTCTACTTGTCCTTGCTAGTATAGTGGTTGCGCACTTGATATCTCACTACGCCAACTTTTCTCATGCGTATACTATGACTATCAATTGCAGAAGCTACGCCAAAGGCGATAATGCGGACAATGGGTGTCAAGGGACTGACCCTCTTCCACCTAAAGAGTCACCTTCAGGTTTATTAGAATGCATTAAATTTTCTTATTGCTCACAAGCCCACCTCACATCCTTCATTGATTTCACAGATGTAAGAAGAGGTGGGGTGGGGGAGCAAAACCTTATATGTTTTCTATTGAGCTAAAATGAAGTATGTTTTGCTCAATTTTTAAATATGATGCTGTCTTTGTTCATTGCAGAAATACAGACTAGGTAAGCTATCTCAGAAAGATCTCGGTGAGGCTTCAAAAGATGGTAGGTATAGTTGACTCCCATTTTCCTATAACTGGAAACATGGTTGCGCTGGTAGTTTCACAACTCTCTAGGCATATATGTGCTAATTAAGCTTCAAATTTTGCCTAGTGGCTAAGATATAAATCTTTCCTTCGCTAACTTGGCTGCCTTAGGGTTGATATAAATTGCTCCCTACCCTGTCCCCCTTCACATGGAAGGAATATCTCAGGGACAATGGTATCCCATTTGGAATGTATACTCCAGCAACTCCATTAACCCCCTAACTTCTTAAATAAGCCAAAATGATTCCTTTATAAAAAAAAGCCAAAAATTAAAAATGGAAAAATGCAGGAAAAATAGCATAAACTTGGGCTGTGATGTGTGAAGCTTACAGAATAGCCAAGAAGACACCGTGATGTTTATGTGTGAGAAGAGATCAGTTCAGAAGGCTCTAGGAAGAAGCTCTTTTTGAATTTTTCTTTTCTTTTGAAACTGGATTCTTGTTCTTCATTGAAGGACTTACAGCTACATATTCATTAGAGAGCCCTTGTTCTGGTGGTACTCCTCAGCAGTTGCCGGCATCGGACTTGAATGAGTAAGGGTTCATCCTATAACTAAGACAACTATTACTACTTGTTTTTAACCTAACCACAATAAATTATATAGCGATGCTTCTGTTTAAGCTTTGCTTGAAATACACCACCTAGTTTAAGGATTGGATAATGTCTGCAGAGGTTATGAAGTCAAGGAGGCATTGAGAGCTCAGATGGAAGTGCAAAGTAAATTGCACCTGCAAGTTGAAGTAAGTTTTCTGCACTACATCGGATGAGTAAATTGCTTTTGAATGTTTCTCAAAATAAATAGGTGGAGTTGAGTTTAGAGACTTATGCTTAGAACACGTTTACCTGACAATCTTTTCTTTTTTAATAAACGTTTTCAAAAAAAGTTTTTCAGATAAACGCGTTCTTAGTCTATGGGAATTGATAGTTGATAATTGCTTGGTAAAATATGCTTGGGCTAGGGTCGAATGAATAATTTGATGGTTAAAGAGGAAGTGGTAGATGACATTATGCAATTCAATTTGCTATCTATGGACTACAGTCCAAAGATATTCTGGCTGGTGATTGTTCATATTTTTTGTTACACAGGCTGAGAAGCACTTGCAAATTCGGCAGGATGCTGAACAAAGGTATATTAGCATGCTGGAGAAGGCCTGTAAAATGCTTGCTGATCAATTCATTGGTGGTGTAGTTACTGAAAATGATCAAGAGACTTGCCAAGGATTAGGAACAAGGACACAAGTTAGCCCTCTTTGTAATCCACTTGGATTATGCCCCTCGGAATCTGCTGATCTTGTTGGAATCCATGGTCCAGAAGAAGTTTCCCCCAGAATCCATCCACAATTCACGGATTGTTCCACTGAAAGCTGCTTAACTTCGCATGAGAGTCCTGCTGGACTTCCCCTAGAAGGAACTTCACCTGGAGGAAGAAAACGAGGGCCGAATGGAGATTCAACACATGCATCAGTTGTTTGGGGTGAAGCAGATATGATATCGTCAGGTGTTCGTCTGCTACAAGTTAATCGCTTTGGGATTACTAGCTCTAATGTTCAAAATGTCTCTTCTTAAGAGATTAGTGCTGAGTTTATCTACAGCCATTGATTCTCAAACTGCATATTGCGGTTTCTGGGAATACTGATGGGCCTTGGACTTGTCAAGTTGTAAATGCAAGCTGATGACTTTCTTACTCTAACTGCGCCCCCTGAACATTAAATCCTAAAAAAGGAAGAAAATTGAGATGCGAGTAATGCTTTATATCTTGCTTTTCAGTGTCTCAATTTACTTTGCTGTCATAATTTTCGTTTAAATGTTTAACTGCTTTGAGTTTGACTGCATGTTAGGGAATACTTCAGTTTACCAAATGAACTTTTGCTTGTGCAAAATGTTTGCATGAAGTTCAAGTTCTCTTGGGTTGGGGATATGCTTGCCTTTTCCTCCAAATACCCAATGAAGGTTGATTATATCGACCCAGTCGAGAGTGGTCACATGTATTTGCGTTACAACCAAAAATTGTTCTATATCGTACACATATATATATATCACATATATTGTGAAGACAACCAGGTGGTTGGGATATCGACGGAGAAGATTATGCATGTTTGGACATCCGTTTTGAGCTCCTCAACAGTCTCAGTTGCATCTCTTGTTTATCTCAGACCTAAAGAATCCATCTTCCTGTTGAAGAATTTTCTCTACTAATGACCATATAATTAAGCTGACTTCACAATCAAACTAAAGGCAAACATTTGAAAGAAAAGGGAAACATGAATGTGGTTTACTTGCATTGGAGTTTCCTTGAACCAATGGGCAACAAATTGAACTTTACAAGGATGAGTTATAATTAGTTACATAAATCTAAGCTATTGCGTATAAAATAGTAAATGGAATTGCTAGCCATACATACACGCAAGAGCCACTAAAGAAGAAGTTACCAACTTCCCCATTTATAGAACAGAGCTTGTGAATAGAATTGTAAAATGAACTTTACCGATCATCCTTGTCAATGGCAGAAGATGTTTAGGAGGAGCTGTATCTCCTATGGTTAACTCTCTTCATAAAGCAAAGCCGTAATCGCTGGCTAAGAGCCTCCAACTTTTCAAACTTCTCACGCTTAGATTTCTTTGTAACTTGTGGAGCTTTCTTTTTTTCATCGTCCTTTGATGAGTCCAGTGCAGTATGTTGGCTATCACAAAGAGGGGTCGCAAGCACATCGGTCGTAATCTGCAACTCAAGCAGAAACTTGCAGCTGTTTATCACGAAGCATATACCAGTAAAGCATAAAATCTATTGGTTGAAACAGACTCAAGTCAATGGCTCTTGAACTTTATATCATGAAGCAAGTTGGTGTTTTATTTTTCATTCAGCTGAATATCATATCCAATCCCGAAGTGTCTTGGCTTCTTTCCTTTTTAGAGGGTTAATGTAACAGTCTTTCGGAGTGATATCGAATATGAATAAATAATATTTAGGGACTTGAAATTAAAAGAAAAATGCTACTATATCAAAATGTCAAAGGTTAGGACTTAACACAGTTAACGTTCAAATAACGTATGGTCCATAAGATTAGGATAGAGGGAAATAATAACCTTGAAGAGTATCTGAGGGTGAACACATGCATGTAGATGGGCAAAATTTAGGACAAGAAAATCACAGTTTTATAAGACTGTCTTCAATTGAGAAATGAGACTTCGTTGTGGTCAATCCACGCTAACCTTGTTGTAACATATTAGCTTAAATGAACATGTACATGAGCTTTTGATTGGTAGAATCTTCTTAGTCACCAGCAGGTTTCCAGAAATTACTTCGATGTCAATAAATGGTGGAAACATAAATATGAAATCAGGTGAGGACTTATTAAAAAGAGAAGGAAACCCAGGTGTGTAAAGCAAATCTGTGTTATTTGTGCGGGAAAGGTGATTATCCTCCCTCTCGTTCTTGCATTAACACTTCAAAAATCTGATTGTATTTAGGTGAGTTATTCTTGCTGACTAAACTTGGATCCCATGTCCAGACTGTGAACATGGGGAGCGCCTATGCATTCGTGAAAAAGGGAGAAGCACATGATGAAATTAAGATACATGTATTTAGATTAGGTACATGTTAGAAGAGTATCTATAAATACCTATGTATTATAGTCATTATATGTAAGACAAATTGAAAGAAGTACAGAAGAAAACTTTCCTCCACTTGTCTTCCAGAGAAAATGACTGATTGAAAGTGCTTTTCCTCCCCAATATTTCCAAGAAAATAACGCCACCCTCCAAGAGGGAGGTACAAACTTACATTTTATAAGAAATTGCAGGGTTGACAAATAAAATTGCAGGGCTGACAAATAAAAAATAGCTATTTCCAAGTATGGCAATGTGGATTCAAATCGAATTATCAGAGTGGGGGCAGAAGATAAATACCTGACTGCCACCGATGGCATCTACAAAATCTGTAGAAATCTCAGCATCACTTCCCAGAGATGAGCACCTTCCCCAACTCTCTCTGTTTGAGCTTGTGTAAGAGCAACAGTCCTCATCTTGGCCACTTTGCTTGTCCTGAGAATCAGAATATCTGGAATTTTGGCAATAGGGAAAAGCAACCAAAGCCAGCACCAAAGAAGAGTACAGTATTCTAAAACACTTAAAACTGCCATCAACCTGATATTCCAGCCTTCTAAAACGAAGGGCCCATTTTTTCAAGTGTCAAACAAATTTTTTCTTTTAATATTTTTTGATATCTATAGATGGATATCAACCATGAGTTTGCTAACTAACACCTGGTTTATTATTCTTTAAATATTCTCCACCAAACCAATGGATATGAAATCCTTTAAATCATTCACTTCATTGTTCTTTGGGGTGAGCATAATAAAATACTCTCTTCTCAAAGAGCCTGTCTGGTAGAAGTGCTCTAATCTTTCCATCAAGTCATCACAGAAAATATCACAACAATGATGAAATAATACCATTGTGAATCCACTATTGACGTTCTATCTCCTGTTTTCCACTGCCTCCTCCACCTCCTCTCTTTCAAAAGGTTTCTCCAATTTTACTTGGTTCTGCTAAATTGATGCTCTGAAATTCCATCTAGAGTCGGTCTTCAACTCTCCCTTTGTGTAGAGGCACTTGTAAAATTGTATTGCTCCTTTAATTTCCTGCTCCTAAGTCTAACATTATATGAGGCTAAGGATCTGTATACTGATAGAACACAAGATTTTCCACTTATTTGGTTGAAAGAGAAAACCATTTTTACTTCTCCAAATAGAAAAAAGAACCTCTCTGGGAACTAAGAGCTCTACTTATTCTTAAAGTATAAGGCACGCTAATGCTTTAATCTTTTAATCGACTAGTCAACACCTTTAAGAGTAAACTGTGCTAAAACACATACCTCTGTTTGTGGAGTGTCATGACCAATGAGTTCTTCTCCTTTATTAGTTAATGGATTCTGTAATCAGTACACATATCAATCAACTTTTAGTAAAGCAGCTTAACATCACTGCCATAGAGAAAACCTCACTGACGAAGAGATAGGGGTGGAAGAAAATCGGAACTTGATAGTTAAGGAGAACTCTTACAATTAGACAGGCGACTGGGGCAATGTTAGAAAGAAGTTCGGCAGCAGACTTTGCTGTAGAAATGCTAGGTGGCACAGATGAAGAGCTTGCTGTATCAGAAGTAACATTCCTAAGACTTGCAATTATCTCATATAAGAGATTCTAGGAACAAATCACCAAAAATATTGCATCAGATTGCATGTGTTAAAACAGCACTCAAGTAAATATGCATCGTTAACATCAGATCAACCAGACAAGAAACAACTAGTAATACACAATAGTGTGGATAATTTATGTCAGCCAAGTTAAGCCCCATGGGTATTTAATTTTTAATATTTCATAAAATAATATAGTTACAATAAATATTTTTAAATAAGTAAAATTGCATAAAAATGGAAGAAAACTATAAATAAGTGAAAAATATATATAGATGTGCTCCATTCCCATAAAAAAAACTAGTCAAAACAATTCATTATACGCTACTTATAAGTACAAGTAACTTGAGTTTCTACATGAAGAACAAAAAGGATGACTAACCTGCAATTTGAACTTTGAACTTGCTGCTATTGGGGAGAAATAATGGAGTTCTCTTTGTATTTGCAAAAAAAGAAAAATTGATTGTTTGTTGCTTTTGGGAGATAGTAGCAGACTAGTGGACAAGATAAAGAATTAGGAAAGACCATAAATTAGGGCTTCTAGAAATAAAAAAAAGGTCTTTACTTTTAAATTTAATGTTTCTGTTACTTTTTAAAACGTTTGAGTAATTACAAGTTGACTTTTAAGAATTTGGGTATTGTATTAAGGACTTATTTAACAAATTTTATTTTAATTTGAAAAAGTCCCTTGGGCTTACGCCTCACTTCAAAAACGCGCCTCCACGCCTGGGCGTAGGCCCTGAATTGCTGGGCGTACGCCTCATGAGACCTTCCCTCCACCATCGCCTCGGGGCATTTTTGGTGCGCCTCGCCCCAGGGCTCGTCCCGGGACTAGCCCCAAAAACGCCTTTTAAAACACTGATACATACATGTACATATTTACACACACACACATATCTTACACCACTTTGGATAAGGTAACAAGATGCATATTTTTTCAAATAAAGTGGCTAAGGGGTCTTTGGAGCTAGACAAGTTCTCCTCTTGGATGCTCTCATGGATTTGTGAAATTTGCAACTTACAAGGTTAAGAAGGTAACTATGCCTTTAAGCACCCAAGGGTGTGGCCTAGTGGTCAATGAAGTGGGTGAAAACCATGAGGTCTCAGGTTCAAATCTCGGCGGAAGCAAAAAATACTAGGTGATTTCTTCTCATCTATCAAAACCTTGGTGGATAGAGTTACCTGTTACCTGTTGCTGGTAGGAGGTAGCACGTACCCCATGGAATTAGTCGAGGTGCGCGCAAGCAGGCCCGGACTCCATGGTTATTGTCACGGGGCCATTATGGGTCAATTTTTTCGCACCCAACTTGACACCGCGCGGCAGCAACCTGACACTCAAGTTACTCAGCCTTTTCCAACACTTAGCCAACTTTTCATCAAGTTTGGCTTCCCACAAGATTTGGCAGCAACATAAAGAGAACACCAACATTTACGGGAAAAACCCAACCTTTGTATTAATAACAAAATATACAAAGGACCCCTCTTTGCCATGAACACATCCGTTCACAGCCCACTTCGTCCGGCCAAGATCATAAATAGATCTTGTCACACTAAGACCTGCCAACGCTCCAGCCTTAGCCCACTTTCGGAAACACTTAGAAACCCTCACGTTTCCCTCTTGGTTCCCATTTTGCTATGAACACAAGTCGTTCATAACTACAAAGACCTGACCATGCCAAGCCCTAGCCCACTTTTGAAAACACTTAGAAACCCTCACGTTTCTCTCTTGTTTTCCCATTTTGCAAAGATCACAAGTCGATCTTTGCTCACTAAGACCTGCCCAAAGCCTAGCCTTAGCCCCCGTTTTGAAACACTTAGAAAGAATCACCTTCCTAACCTGTTTCCGTTTCTTTGCTATGAACACAAGTCGTTCATAGCCCACTTAGTCAAGATCACAAGCCGATCTTGACACACTAAGACCTGCCCATGCCCAGCCTTAGTACCACTTCGTGTTCGTCTCGGAGACCCTCTTCTTCATTTGAAGACCCTCTCCTTCTGCTCAAAACTCTTACAGTCTTGATTTTCGTCTTGATCTAAGACTCTCACAGTCTTGATCCTTGATGCAAGACTCTCTCAGTCTTGATGCTTGATGCAAGACTCTCTTAGTCTTGATGCATTTACTTCACGAAATGCCCCCATATATATAGATATAGGGGCTTCCACTGGCAGATTTGAAGGGACAACATACAAAGGGGCAATTCCGTCATTGTGCTTTGCCCAGTCAAAGCACTAATAAGCACTTAATCATTTAATGGGGCACTTACCCACGAAATGGCCCTCTTCAGCACTTATTTCTGTTTGTGGAGCACTCAGCCTTCACGGTGGAACACTCAGCTCTTCTGGTGGAGCACTTAGCCCACTGGTGGAGCACTGGTCCCACTCCCACTGAACCAAGCCTTTACACACAGCATTACTAAATCTGATCTTATCTTGTAGTTGACATCCCCCAACTACATAGGCCATTATCTTACACGAAATGACATTAGCTACAAGCACTAAACAGACATGGATACAAGTCATTACAAAAATACAACGGCCCACTGCTTTGGCATGTGCACTACATGTGCCCTTTTTCTTGGTCAGCTTTTGCACGCCCCAAGTCTGGCATTGCGCCCAGCCTTGGCTGATTCTGACATTGCTCCGCGCCAATGTCTCGTCCGCAACCTGCTGTCCATGATTTTACCGCACACGCCCGACGCTTGTCGGTCGCACATTGCCTTAGCCGCATTTCTGCCTTGTCTTTGTCAACACTTGTTTCATCCATGCCATTGTTTGTATTTTGTCTCACATAGCTTTGCCTTGGCTATTGAAACCCTTTGCCATCATTCCGTGCCTCCGCAATTTAGCTTAGCTTGTACTTGGCGCTCCCACAACTTGAACTGCCCGTACCTTTGTCTTTGGCGCGCATGCCGCTTCATGCCGCCCAAACTTGCCCGCACTGCCTCATCAAGCCTTTGCCAAGCCCGTCTTGCCTGTCTCAAGACCTTGGCCAATACTTGTTCTCATGACAATGTTTCTCGTCCATTGTCCCGCATGATCGTTTTGCTCCCGCATAGGCCAACGGCAAGGCCATCACGCCCCAATCCTTGCCATAGCCGCGCCACGTCCAATTGACAAAGAATCGGGTCCTAACAGTTATCCACAAAAAAAAAGGTAACTATGCCTAGTCAAATTGCGTGAATCCTATGAACACTCTTCTCTGAACAATACATAATCTAGAAAACTAGCTTCGAGACAAAGTAATTATTCTCTAATTAATTATACAATTCCAGATTAATCCAAAACCCCGCTCACATAAGCTAGAAAAGTCTATAGCCAAGATATGATTCTCTGCGTCACTAATTTAGGTACTCCATGTGTTCCGAAAGGTGTGGTACCATTGCACCAAATCTTGGCATAAATGAGGTGGGACTATTTTACCCACACCTGGTGTCTGAACCATTGCTCATACTCCTTCGCTCCCATGTGTCAATGTGATGGAACCCGTTGCTTATTTAACACTACATATAGGTACTAATGTAGTGCATGTCTAGGTTGTTATGTTCCTAGGAATATAGTATTTAGAGGGTTCAACATATTAAGAATATTTTCATGTTGGCCGTCAATCTACTGCAAACCATATCATTTATCTGGTTTTGGGACTGATTACATGTTGCAAAGCTCACATAGGTGGTGTTACACGAACGAAGACAATAGCCAAAAACTATAAGATCTTTCAAAATATCCTCCCGCTTTGACCAACAAAAAAAAACAAGAATTTCATATTACAAATTTGATTTCTTCTGCTTTCAAAATTGTTAGGAATGTATTTTTTGCTTTATTGACACAAAAGGTAATATTCTTTTACATTGAATTCACCAGCTAAATATAATTCTTGGTAAGAAATAAGCTAAACTTCAAATCTTGGATAATTAATGAGTTTTTTATTCTCATCTGGAAGTACAATGCAATTGGGAAAAATTACCTCATCCATTCCAGCACCGACCTTGATGTCGCCTAGATCGTAATATTTCTCTATTTTAGTTGAAGTTGGTGAAATCCGGGGAGGGTGTAGGACATTGTAGAAGAATATGGACACAGAATCATAATAAAATTGTGGCCGGGAGGAATTGTGGTCACCATCAAACTTGATAATATTTTTATCACCCTGTACAAAGAACAATAACAGATTATGCATAATTCACCACATTGTAACTTACTCCAAAGATCTCCAAAATATTCTGTACCGCATATGACTTATAAATGAGATCAGAGTGGTGGGGTTGAATGAACTTATCATCCTTAGCATGTCCAAAGAGAGCAGGAATATAAGTTTTAGGAGCCACCTGCCAGATTCGGTAAAATTTTGAAGCATCATGATTAATACCTATTTAATCCAAATCAGATATGTGCATAGTAGAAAAAGATTCATGCCTGTTGTAATACTCAGCTTAGTTATATGTTCGCCCAGAATTAAGTGCATTTATAAATATATTAACTACATGAACTAAACAAGCTTTTATCAACTTCAAAGGCAAAATTGATTATACTCGACACAGTCATGAGCTCAAGTACCTGTAAGCAATTAAGGCTCATGATATCAAACTTGGCCTTCTTCTGAATGACGCGCCGCATATACTGCACAGCAACCTTTACCTGCAGAGAAAGAGAGAGAAAGGTCTCACTACTTTATGAGAATGACACGGGTCTTCTGAAGTACTTCAAGACTACCTTACAACTTTCTTAAGACAATTAACACTCTTCTTGTTGCCTTCTCCTTCTGTTTGATGTAACAGTAGGGAGCCTTGACAAAATATGCAATTTTTAGCTAGAAAGGACATAAATAAGGCGGATTACATGCAGCATGTTTCCTAGTTTTCAGCAAATTATCCAGCAGACACGATCCATAAATCATATTCTTGTCTGTGATCTTGAGCTAGTAGAGCCAAGGAGAAAGGTACATTTTAAACTCATAATTCAGTCTCTTCTTTCCTCTTCCTAGTTCCTTGTGTAATTGTTTGAAGAGAACAAACAAAAACTGGGAAATAAACCACATTCCCATGCAAAATAAATGGACCAAGTGAAATGTCCAAAAAAATAATGACATAATATCCACATGATAGCAATTTACTTGTCAGAAAGAATAGTTAGATACAAATCGATGTCTCCCTACACAAAATAATAAAATTATATTGAGACAGAAATTGATGTCTCCGCCACAAGATGATGAAACTAACACATTAAGGAATAGCATATAATTGAGTGCTAGTGGCGGCATGCCATCTAAAAACAAAAGCAAACTTTTGGGTGGAATATCACATTCCAGAGAATACCTCCAATTTCTTTCAACTGGTTTGTAAAATCCAAAGATTTGGTATGTGGAGGCGCAAATCAAAAGAATGGGGAGGGTTTGGTATGTGGAGGCGCAGCTGTTGACTAGACATTCAGGGGTAAAACAACTATTCGGCGCATCCATAAAACATTTGTAGTACTTAAAACACAGGCATAAAGCAGAAACATCGTCGGTACAGCAGCGTAAGTCATACTTGCGAAACCAAAATTCTAAAAACCATATCTGACCACATGCAGATTCATTAAACAACAATCATAGTACAGCTTTTTTTTATAACCAAGAAATTCCCGAGAGCCAGTGGTGCATGGTTCGAAACTCGGTGGATATGGGCCTACTCCTCTAGCCTTCTCCACTTAAATACAAGGCTTTTGTCTAAGGCAGAGTTTGAACATGTGATGTGTGCCTAACCAACACATCATGCGTTATGCTCTTACCACACATCGAGCATGGTATGACTTATAACTACCTTTTCTACCATAAAGAATTTCTTTTTAACCCCCCTTTCTAAGAAAGAATCATAAATATGCAAGTACTTATTTAAGATCACATAATAGATGTCCATTTACAGAAAAGAAGGAGATCCATACAGTGAATTTAGGAAGCCTGATTTTGTAGACATCTACAAGCTCCATCATTAGATCAAATAAGTTAGAGAAAGCACTATCCAAGACCATTCCAGCAATAGAAGGATCTTCTGCTCCATATAGAAGGCTGGACATTGAACAAAGTTACTAAAATCGTGATCATGGAATTAGTGAGAAACGTAAAAATCAGAACCATTGCCAAACTGTCTGCTAAAATCTAACTTGTCTTTCAGAAGAACTTGGACTGCAAATTAACGAGCAGATGAGTGCAAAGTGAAATACCTTGTAACTGCACCCATTGACCGCCCCCATAGACCTATGCGTGATACTTTCAGGTTGCTTCTCAGATGTGACACAACTACCTTGAGGTCATCTTTCTGAAAAAGAAACGAAGAATTTTCATATATCAAGAGCACCACTAAAATAATTCATGCAAGACAAGGAAAAGGAAGTACCTCATGCCAACCAAGACTAACGTAATCACCATCTGACAAGCCCGAACCAGAAAAGTCAAGGGTTAACACAGTGATGTTTGAGGAAAGAAGTATTACAGCTGCCTCATTCGCATCAGCCCTACAGCCGCTGCAGGGTCCAGAAAGTTAGTAAAAGCTCAACCTTGAGAATAATATGTTAGAAAATATGATGCATTTGAGTACGTATTTACTCAATACTTAACATACTAGAATGTATGTGATTGTATAAAAAAGGTCCACAGCCTAACAAGACTAATGGAACACTTAATTATTGAATATTTAATATTTTGACTTTCATAAACTGCTCATAGCCTAAGCAGATTAGCATTCATTTCAATGAACTAAAAGTCATAGATGCAAACAGTAAACCTGTTTCCATGGCAGTATATAACACAAGGAAGAGGAGCACCATCAGGAAACGATGATGGAGTATAATGACTGCATTGCAAGGTATGCCCTCTTTCATTCTTAAGCTGCAAAAATAAAAAAAATAAAAAAATAAAAAAGAAGAAGAAGAAGAAGAAGATAGATGAAACAAGGATAATCAAATTATATAGAAGACCATGACAACACAAACAAGCAAGGGTGACCACTTTAGGTAAGAGGTGACCGTACTTGCCTCAAAGTCTTCTCTTTTGTACTTTCTTCCCCCAACACTAAACTCTTTCTCCCATAAAAACTGTTCTGGATTGTAATCTGCCCTGTTATACAATGGAGAGCAGTTGACAAACCTCTCAAGAACTATCAAACAACTAAAAAGACTCAAGATGATAGATTGAAACTTTATAGCATTAGGTTAGAGGTTATTGCATCGAAGACCAAATACAAAATGGAGCAGTGATTGCTCCATAACTCAAGCTGGAGACCTAGTTAGAAGAGTTGACTGAATAATTTGAAAACTCATGGACCTAGAAAAGCAATGGCAAACATACTGCAGGCATATCTTAAAATGTTAATGCATAGTAGTGTATACAAAAACAACTACTTCTGCTAGCCTCAGTCCCAAACAAGTTGAGGTCCGTTGTATGAATTCTCACTAACCATATTACTCAATTACTCTGTTTAAACTCATGTCATGTCAATATTATGAAAATACATAGAGAATGTATTAGTTCACTATATTTTTCTTTAACTCCGCTAGTGTGCAAAGAAAATTATGTACAGGTTGCTGAATCTTTACTTGATTTTCTAGGATCATTGTAAAGAATTATAAGTAGTTCTTGTAAGATGAACAAGACCTCATGATTCTCCTTCCACTTTATTGGCCACTACATCACACCATTGGATGCTGAAAATTAGGACAATTTCTCGACTTGTGCGTATCATCCTTGCTCAGGGGCCAATCCTAATTTTCTCTGTATCATTCCAATTTGCTTATTTTTTACTGAGACAGTTACATATGAGTTAATTTAATCTTCGCATTCACTTACTTTAGTACTTTACAAGGGGGAAAAGATTCAAAGAATGAACTTATGAGCTATAATGAGCAGGAAAAAAAAAACATAAAATATTCTAACATGGACTATGCAATCAAAAACCTACATTACCCAATTAAGCATACAAATAATCAAATAAAAAGTAAAATACGCAACAACTAGAGTAAAATTCAATTTAATCCTCAAACAGTGCCCTAAAAAGACAAAAAGCAAATTAGTGGATAAACGCACTCACCTCGGGGGACGAATAACAAAATTGATGAACTGCTCAATCATATTCTAAATTAACTCGCATCCAAACTATACTTAGACCAAATTAAAGCTGCTGTATTAGTGGTTTAAGAGCTTAATTTGAAACTGCATCGCGTGGGCAAAATGAGGATTTGAGATGAGTAGAAATCACAGTAATGGCAGTACAATATTGTTGTAATTTTCAATAGTTCATTGCGAGAAGTTTAAAGCGATCTAAATGCTGGATTTATTTTTGGAAATATTAGGGGATGAGATTCTAATTGCAGACGTCTGGGGGTTGGGATATAGTACTACTTGGAGGAGCTCTCGCTGCTACCTCACTTTCTATTTACACATTAATCTCCATTAGATTTTGGTTTAATATTAACTGCCCTTAGGAGAAAGTCTATTTTTTTCCTTGACGAAGTTTCCATAATTTTTTAAAATTATAGTTAAAAGTTAGAAATGATTTATGGAAAAAAGTTAGAGAAATGATTAACTGCCTTAATCCCTAATCACAAGTTATAATTTTTGCTTGACATGAACTTGAATTAATCATACCAATGAATTTCCAATATCGGATGTTAGTCCAAAAAGAATAGGAATGGTCCAAACATAGGTGTATTTTTGTTGTTTACTTTTTTTTAGTCGGTGTTGTTAAGGATCTTTTGTTTCTGAGCCGAGGGTCTTCCGTAAATAGTCTCTCTACCCCTTCGGATAGGGATAAGGTATGCGTACACTCTATCCTCCCAGACCCCACTAATGAGATTCGACTAAGTTGTTATTGTTGTTGACTAATATTAGCCGGCATACATAAATTATATACTGGTTATATACGATTGTACATTTGCTAGTTGTTTTGAATTTAAGTGGTTAAGTGGATAACTATTTTGGTCATAGGTTCAAGCCGTGAAAACAGTCTCTTGCAGAAATGTAGGGTAAGGCTGCGTACAATAGACCCTTGTGGTTTGGCCCTTCCCCAAATTCCACACATAGCGAGAGCTTAGGGTACCGAGTTGCCCGCTTCAATTATTAATAGATGACAAAATTAAGCAAAGTTGGATAGTATAAGGACAAATTTGAATATTTTCCCCTTTGTTTTTTCTCAATTAGCAATAGAAATCTTTCTTCAAATTGTACGTCTTGAGAAGTCCATTCACTATCGGATCACGGATGACCATAGTAACGTGAAAAGGAACCTCGATGACAAATGTTGGGACTTGAATCTGTTGGTGATAGATTTGAGTGTGGAGAATAGCCGAAATTTGAGACCATTATAAGTAAAAAAAGAAAAAATTATTGCTATAATACGTGAAATTATTTTTTTTTATTTTACATTAAAGCATCGCAATAAAACAATGACATGAATATTAAGGAGTCGCCGATAAAGTTCCTATTGTGCGTGCTTTGACCTTTGGGGTTTATCTCGTGCAAGCTTTGAGTGCGTTAGTTACAAACACTTATATGAATCTTCATTTACCATATTGACTATGCATGTTTCTGAAAGACGGAATGTATAATACGATGCTAAAATCACTTGCATACATCCTCTTCCATATCAATTTCGGCATTAAATTTATGGACTAAACCATGCAAGAACCACAAATTTAGTTTAATAGACTTTTGGCCAAATTCAAATTTACAAATTTATTGTTCTGCTACATAGTGGTTACATGAGTATAAATCTAGCAAGACAAGCTGGCTTGAATTATCCAACAAAGTTATTCAACACATGAGATTGTTGGCATAGCCTCTACCTTTTGAGTGAAAATCAACCTTTTAGTACAAAGACAATATACATCTTAGAGGTTGTTTGGTTGAATGCATAAGAATAATGTTGAATATGGTGTAGTTATTAATTATGCTTACATTAGTTATGCTGACATATTTCTTATCCATTGTTTGCTTTGATATATTAAAGCATTGCACAATTTCTAAAAGAATTATTTGTTTACAAAAATACCATCATAATCAGTCCATCACGTTATCTTCTTAAAAGAAACATATGTTGCGGAATGTTTTTATATGAAAAAGGCTTTAAAAATTATTTGATTTGTCTACTTATATTGTAGTATATAACTTAATTATTATTTATAAAAAAAAAGAAAATATGCTAAGTATTTATTTATTTACTAGGGATATAATTGTATTTCTCACTTTCTTGGATTATTTCAAACTTGCATTAATATAATAGCATATTTTAATCAAGCATAAATTTTGAAGGACAATTTTGTCTTTAACTAAGTTAATGCATGCATTAAAACTCATTGCATTATTAATACCATGATTTCTTATGCATTAGTTATACATATGATAATACCAAATAGGGTGTATAACTAATGCTTGCATAACTTATGCATAGGTTCAAAAAGTGTATCAAACAATGTATTATTAATACACAAAGTTAATGCATCCTACCAAACGACCCCTTAGTATATGAATCTTCATCGACCATATTGACCATATTTCTGAAAGACAGAATGTATAACACGATGTTAAAATCACTTGCATACATCCTCTTCCATATCAATTTCGGCATTAAATTTATGAATTCAACCAGAAAAATGTGCAAGAACCACAAACTTTTGGCCATATTCAAATTTACAAATTTATTGTTCTGCTACATAGTGGTTACATGAGTATAAATCTAGCAAGACAAGCAGGCTTGAATTATCCAACAAAGTTATTCTACAATGAGATTGTTGGCATAGCCTCTACCTTGTGAGTGAAAATCAACCTTTTAGTACAAAGACAATATACATCTTAATGACAGTGTCGAACGTAAGTGAAGGCCTGGGTGGTGGTGTTAGTAAGATACCTGAATACGGATCGGAACGAACAATTGACAAATTTTAATTCACTCTGCTTCTATCCTGCAATTTTGTGGCTGCTGGTTCTCAAATGGCTGATTATATTCCTTTAACTGATATAACTCTAAACAGCAGTGTCTGGCTTCACAAGCCCTTGAAGTTTCCACCCACCAGGTCCAGCCAGAGAAAATGCCTAAGGAGAGCACTTAAGTCAGATAAGATCAAATATCTTAGAAACTTCATTTTGCAGATTATGGAACTATTAAAGTTCAATAAAGCATGCACGTCGTCATCATCACATCTCAAGATTCGAATATGGTTCGTTACTGACAAGTTTGCGGATTTAAGTTATTTTCTCGGGATGATGGGGCCCTATTTTGCAGTCAATAGCATTTTCACTTCACATTGAAACTCTCTATACCAACTTACCATATGCTACTTTGACATTCATGATGCAATTGAATTTGCAAAGTAGGACTGGCAAAAATGGAACCAAAAGTTACAGAAGAATGACCAAACCTCTTCCCACGACTTCCCAGTGGCTTCAAGCAAAGCAGCATTACAAGTCTTTAGTTCCACAGTAACACCTGAAAACATTGAGGCTGCCTCCTCCCATCCTCTATTATGACCCATGCACCTGAATAGAGGATTAAATCTTAGTAATTTGCTATGAAGCACTTTACCCAATAACTGGAAATTGACATATCAAACTGTCATTTCTCTCGCTGAAGATGAAACAGAAGATTGTACATGTCCCAATTTTATTTCTTAATCAAGTTAAATCATTCGAAATAATGGGAAAAACCTTTTGCATACAAACTGTATACAAAAAGCAAAGGGTTTCACAAAAAAATGATTCTTTATAAAGAGCATCTAGTCGTCAATACTGACTGAAATATCATTTATGCTCCAAAAGTGTACAAAAAAGAAAAGAAACTTCACCAATTGTAAAGAGGAATTCATTAACTCTTTCAAACTCTTTTATGTTTCTCCCTTTCCAGCTGATCCACAAAAGTGATAAAGGAGCTATTTACTATGCTCTCCTCCACATCCTCCTGCCGAATGCCCACACTAGTAGCATATCTTTGACGATCACGACACCACCCAATTCAACTCCCAACATATTCCATATCAGTTGGATAGTGAAGTAACAAATGATTGACATCTCTCATGTCTCCATGCGCACAAAAACAACCAACAAATATGGGTCGTCCTTTCCCTCAAGTTTTCTGCAATGAAGAATGGCTCCCCATGTTGGGTCCAATAAATGACACTTCTCTCTGTACCCTAAACACTCATATCGAGGAATGAAGAAAATTCCTGTCCTTCCTCCTAAGTAGCCTGTTATGATACGATTTCACAAACAACATGCCGTCCCTCTACCCTTAATATTTTCAGTGGTCTTTGTCAGTGAGCGAAACATGTTTTTGTATAATAATTCAAGCAGCTTGAGCTCTCCGTTTTTTTGAGTCTTGCGAATTTCTTTTGAGTTTCAAGTCCTATAAAATTCTTCTTTGCTCTTTATATAGTCTGAATTCTGAGCAACTACTGCTTCTTATGGTTGGTAATACTAAAAATGATGGGAAAAATTCACACAAGAGTGACTTCCATTGTTAGAAATCCAAATTAAAAAACAGGAAAATATATTAGCTCCAGATAACTTCTTTCAATCAAGCACCATAATAGATTCCCATGTAGTGTACTAATGCTCTTTCATTATGTCAAATGCCACCACCAAAGAATCAAAGGCAGAAGGAAAACTCACATGACTGTAAAGATCTCATCCCTCGAGTATTTACAAATTGCTTGTCGTAGGTGCTCAGCGGTCTGCCCGTCCATCGCTGCAACAGAATAAAAACTTGAAATAAAATGTACTTCAGCTTCCAAGAAGGCTTGGACTTGCTCCTGCATTATTTTCAGTGTTTCCCGCGTTCTCATTGCATCACTATGCCATAAAGAAAAAGAAACAACCACTTAGTTTGTAAATATGAAATTAAGTTTTCCGGCAGCTTAAAAATCTCATAGAAAATTCCTCTCTAGATACTCTTAAAGAACCACTTACCTTGATAAAATAAGTTTTGGAATCCAGCCCAATTCTAGGAGCTTTTGCGAGACCTTGATCGCATCTAGTTGTCCAGCTCTACTCAAAGGACGATCATGATCTGCTCAAACATAATGATGAAATATTATATTAAACCTATGAATAAGTACTCTTTTTTTAATTTTTGGTTATATTGTTAGAGTTGGTATCTTTTGTTTATAGAGCAACACAATGAACTTTTTACTGTAATTGTTTTTTTACAAAGGAACATTTCCACGAGGCAGTAATTCAAGTCTTAGGAGCATGATATTTGAGCTATGTCTTTGTTACAACTCACAGTCATACAAAAACCAGAATCTAAAGAGTTCTTCCTGTCTCTCTTCACTTCAAATTTTAAAAGTATAGTGAATTTTCAGCATTAAGAACTTTAAAGGTTAAACATATCAAGTTAAAATCTTGGAACCGCCTTTGACTTCTTCCTTGCAGGCTTGTAATAATATCATTTAGCATCCAAATAGAAGGATAGATGAAATGACATACGGAAATTGGTGCCCTACGGCACAGATTTGAATAGGTTAGGTGCTGAATCATCCAACATAACAAGAAAAGAAAAGGATTCATGTATATAGCTCGAGTAATCGATCAAACCCATTGTCACTTACTGACTTACTGTTAAAAGTTGCAAACTCCTAAAGTTGCAACTTGTAATTCCCATAAGTTGATTAAGTTATTTGTAATCAATCCACCAAACAGAAAACCTTTTAAAAATTGAGTTTTAAGTTATAAACACCTGTAAAAAAATTTACACTACCAGATGATCAAAGATATCTACAGGCAATTTGTAATATTAAAAATAAGACAATGTTAATAACAAATAAAGGTGAAAAAATTACTCACACTGCAAAACATGCAACTTTTTCATATATTGGTTTTTAAGTTATTATACTATCATATTAAAGAATTTTTTAGACTATCATGTCAGGCAAAGGATATCTATGTTTGTTATCTTGAAATAACATATCACGTGCTACAATAGGTAAAGGTAACTTGATTCAATGGCGGATGCAGCACTCAGTGGCCGACCCATATTCAACACCCCTTACCTGGAAAATTACACTATATTGCTAGATAAATTTTTTTGTTTTATGTATATTTATTGTATGTTGACTCCCCTTGCCTTTTTCGGGTACCTAATTTTTTATATTTTGATACCCTTGATGAGAATTCTGGCTCTGCCACCGGTAGCACTCACACACCGGGTTTTTGACGCAAAACATAAATTTATGTATAAAAAACTACTAAAATTATAACAAATAATAGGTCTGAATCCATAATTTTAAGATTGAACCCCTATAACTTAAATCCTAAATTTTCTTACACTAACTTTATAAATAACTTAAAATTCTTTTAAATTTTAGTGGGGTGAAATGAGTGAATAATGGTACCCCGAATGGAGCGATTGTCCCAAGAACTCTTTGCGTGTCGAAGCAATATGAGTCGACGTGCTGTAACTGACTGTGTCGTTGGGGTTTCCATTGAAGTCGAAGTTTGCCCTTGAATGGTATCATCAATTACAAGAGAAGTAGCGCCAGAGGCTGAGGCCACACATTTTGGATTTCTGTTCCGATTCCTGCTTAGGGATTTTGTACAGCAGCAATATGGTACTTGCAATGGCGATGCTACAACATTCATTTTCGTGGTGCTGTCAATGGATTAATACCTTCAATCACTCAGCATTAAACTCAATGAATTTCTCCCTCTGACTTTGAGCTGAGCAATACTTCGTTGAATGAAGCTGCAGATTCTCCGGCGGTAGCCTGGCCCTTTGCCCCTACAAATATAATCGCTCCTTCAGTCCAGATTGAGGAGTTGTTTGGATTTTGTGCAAGGAAAAATAATCCTAGAATAAACTTATGCATAACTATTATCCTTTTCTCTGGCCAAATGTATTCTATTTTTTTTTAAGTCAAAGTGTTTGGCCAATTTTTTACAACGATATTTTTTTTTTTAAGTTTGAGAAAAATACACTTAGAAACACTTTTAAATGAACGAAAGTAAAAGTTTCGCTTTAGATTTTTCGAGGCAAATTCAAATTTAATCGGACCCTAGTACGAATATTGGACACCGGAGAGCACTTAGGAATATAACCAACTTTCCAATACACCTAGAGAGCACTTAGGAATATAACCAACTTCTAGGAAGGGTGCTATATCTCGCTAAGCCTCGGACAGTCAAATACTAATTACAAATTCGTACAATCAATCCCTAACAACTATTAGCTCTTCTCCTATGTTGCATTTCTTCTACTCTAATTCTTGTTTCCTTTTATATCTGTGCTATTACACGATTTATATGTACATCAGTTTTCCTAAAGATCTTCTAATTTTGCGTTTGCCAGATATGATAAATCATGGCTCCCCATACTGCAGCAACTATCTCTTTCTTCTTCTGCTTCCAATACTTGCTTTTAATCCACTGGATACTTTGTTGAATATTCATCTGAGGCAACTTGATCCCCATCCAATTGGACAGTCCTTCTCTTACTGCTCTAGCCCATGTACACTCTGCAAATAAGTGCTTCTAAGTCTCCAAACTCCCTTGATCACATAGTTTACATGTTTGATCCTCCACTGGGATATGCAATCGAATCATTCTTTCTTTGGTTAGTAACCTGTCTTGGTTAGCTAACCAAATACAAAATCCGTGCTTAGGTTGCATCACTTTATTCCACACCAAATTTGCCTTCTGCAATCTTACATGTGGTCCTGGTAGTGCATTGTAGCTCCTTTTTTTAATTAAGTTTTTATTCCCTTCCTCCAAGAGCTCCCCACCTTGATCTTGGGATGACTCGAACTCACAACCTATTGGTTGGAAGTTGAAGGTGCTCACCACTTGAGCAATTCACTGTTGTCAGCACATAGTTCCCATTCTATATAGCTTCTTGTTAATGAGTATTCTCCATTCTCTGTGAGCACATAGTTCCCATTATTGTACCATTGTGTCATCACTTCTTTTAATGAATTTAATTTCCTCCAGTACAAGCTACTATCAATACGAGGGTTGTGATTCCAAATGTCTCTCTCCTGCTTCATGTATATCCCATGCACCCATTTTACCCACAATACATCTTTCTTTATTGCCAATTGCCAGAGTAGTTTTCCTATAACAGCTATATTCTAGTTCCTGCACCCTTTGATGTTCAGCCCACCATACTTCTTAGGAGTACACACTATGTCCCAAGCTAATAATGGAAGTTTCCTGTGATCTTCAGTACTACTCCAAAGATAATCCCTACATATTTTGTCCACCTCTTTCAGAACACTCTGAGGTAGGATGAACACAGCTCCCCAGAAGTTATATATTGGGAACAATACAACATTTATAATTTGTAACCTCCTTACATATGATAGGCATCTTGAATAGGCATTTCTGACCCTATTAGTTATCTTCTCCACTAGTTCATGACATTCTATTTTACTCCATTTTTTGAAAGAGAGGGGAAGTCCAAGGTACTTGATAGGAGGATCCCTGTAGTAAATCCTTGTTCTAGCTAGTATTTGTTCTTGTGTAGCAGCATCAATTACTGCCATATAAATATTAGTCTTCTCAACATTTGCAACTAAACCTGTAGTGCTGCTAAAATGGCTTAAGGTCTCCATCACTCTAGCAATGGAGTTTAGATCACCTTTACAGAAAATCATCAAATCATATGCAAAGATCAGATGAGTTAACTTGAGAGCCTTACACATTGGGTATGTGAAATCTGGAAGCTCACTCATTTTTTAAGTGTTCTGGATAAGTACTCCATGACTAAGACAAATAGTAATGGGGATATTGGGTCCCCTTGTCTCAGTCCTCTTCTCCCTTCAAAATACCCAACACCTTCTCCATTAACCTTCACTGTAAAATTAATAGTGGTAACACATGTCATGACTAGCTGTATGAAAGTCTCAGGGAACCCATATCCAATCAGTGCTTCAGCTATGAACTCCCAACTCACCATGTCGTATGTCTTCCTTAAATCTATCCTTATTAAACATCTTGGTGATGTTTTCCTGTTATAGTGTGTCATAAGATCATGGCATATAAGGACATTGTTTACCAAGGATCTCCCTTTCACAAATGCTGCCTGATTTGGTGCTACAAGATAGTTGAAAGCTTATTTCAATCTCTTGCATATTAGTGTGGACATACACTTGTAAAGGACATTGCAGCAGTATATTGGTCTAAATTACCGGAATATGATAAGTGGAAATTTTGACTATTTATTAGCGCCTTTTAGCTTTCGTTTTAGTCCAAAAGTGTCTAATTGTACTCCCGAAAACTGATGAAATATGCTTACCTGCAGGAGTATTGGAAAATGAGCTACTACGATGAAATCCAACTCAAGTAGGAGTGATCTGAATAAGGACAAAAATCAGGCACAGAATCGCAAAATGTGAAGGAAAATCAACAGAGCCCCAGTGCAAAGTGCGGACCGCATAATTATTGTGCGGCCGCAGAAGCTACGTAAGAGCCAAAATTCAGAGAGTTTTATTTTAAGCTCAAGAAGAAATGCGGACCGCACAATAACTGTGCGACCGCAGAAACAACTGCGCGACCGCACTCAGGAAATGTGCAGTCCGCAGAAGAGCCCAGTGCGGCCACACCCAGAATTATGCGGACCGCAGAACATGAGAGATGCGGCCGCAATCCAGAATTGTGCGGCCGCATAATCAACTCCTGTCAAGATCTGAAGAGAAGTGCGGACCGCACATATAATTGTGCAATCACAGAACATCCGAAAGGGCAATTTTGTCCGAAAATTCTACCTTTGTATAAATAAACTACTTTCACGAAATTAGGTCAAGTTTTGAATATTGAAAGTCCTGTAGCCGTTTTTACTTACCCCTTTAGGCAACTTTAGCTTACTTTGGTGATTTAAGATTGGATTTTTATCTTTTAATCTTGCAATATGAGTTTTATCATCTTCTCTTTTTTATTTTCTTTTATACCCATTATGAGTAGCTAGAATTTTAGCTAGGGTTGTGACCCAACCCTAGAGTGTGAACCTAATGGGTGTTTGATTTATGGCTTGTTTATGGTTGGGTATTTATTATTTAGCCTTATTCTTGCCTTTAATTGTAGAATTAATGGTTGCAAATATTAGTTTATGCCTATTTGACTTAGTCTCTACTTGAGAAAGAGAGACTTAGTCTAAGAAAACTTGGCTAACAAGAATTTGGGATAAAATCAAGAGATTGATAGTCCCAATTAAAGGATTGAACCTAGAGATAGTAAAACCTGACTTGAGCATTTTATCAACTGTTTTATTCAATAGCCATTTGGATTTGAGAAAGCCAAATTGGACAAAATCACTCTCTTACCGAGAGGTATTGAGTGGGTATTTGAGTGTTGATTGCTATAATACACCCCAAAAATAAAATAAGCTTTAAAGTTTACAAACCGTTAGGCAAACACCTAGGTGAAAGTCATACCCCTAGGACTTTTTATATATTTGAAAACCATCCAAAAATAATATTCTCTAGTTTTATATCTTTAGAATTGTAATCTTTAACGTAATTTTAGAAGTAAAAACAAAACCATATTTGTGGAAGTGCAACCAAGATACTTCACATGTTTTATCCAAATATATATCACTAATCCCATCTCAGCTCCATGTGGATTCGATCCCGACTCCTTGTTGGGGTATTATTATTGCAACCGATCGTTTCACAACCCCGAATAGAGGTGTGACTTGGACGAGATCGATTTTTGGCGCCGTTGTCGGGGAGCATAAAAATGGATTTAGCTATATATTTGGTTTTGTATGTGAATTGTCTTCTTTTCCTTTGGTGTTACTAATCATTTTGGTGAAATAATTGTAGGTGAAACAATGGCTCTCAACAACAATGATTATCTCGGAAACATGCCTTTGGAGGATATGGACGTGGAAAATGACCAAGTTGAAGAGGTTTCTCTTGAACCTCAAGCAAATAGACGAGGCTGACCGCCTCAAGACAACGCTCCCGTTCCACCCCCAAATCCACCAAGAGTGGCTCCACACCGGGTGTTGCCGAATAAAGGGTATGCAAGTACCATAGTCCCGCCCCGCATTAGGGCGGGCAACTTTCAAATCACAAATGTTATGCTCACATTTCTAGAGCAACATGGATTCTTCATCGGGGCTCCGAATTAAAATGCGTACAAACACTTGAAAGGGTTTGTGGACACTTGCTGGGGGAGTAAATAGACAAACGTCTCCGAGGATACTTTAAGGTTGAGGCTATTTCCTTTCTCTCTACGGGGGAAAGCCGTGGATTGGTTAGAAAGGTTGCCAAACCATTCCATCCATACATGGGATGAATTGGCGGAGAAATTTATTTCCAAGTTCTTTTCTCCCGGGCATATGGCTACTCTTAGAGACGAGATTTTAGCATTCAAACAAGAACCCAATGAGCCTTTGCATGAGATATGGGAGAGGTACCGAACTATGGTGAAAGAGTGCCCAAACTATGACATGATGGAGGCTATGATTCAACAAACTTTCTCTAGGGGGATCAATACTACAAATCAATGCGTGGTCAACCAACTTGCCGGTGAAAATTTCATGACAATGCCATATGCGGAAGCTTGTGAGATCTTAGATGAAATGGCGAATACTTCATTGTCATGGCAAAGTAGAGCAAATGTTCCTCAAGGTGATCCAAACATGATTCACCTACATAAAGAATTGCATGATCATGGGCAAGCAATTGCCGAGTTGACCACCACAATGAATTAATTAGCCAAGGCTCAACTTCAACAAGTGCAAGGTCCTAAGAAAGTAAATGCAATGGAGGGAGTTAATATGATGGTAAACAGGAGAAGGCAAAAGGGTCCTCAAGTGCAAAACCATGCGGAACATTATATGCAAGAAGATAGTGGGTTTGATCAAGATGAATCTTACAATGACCAAGAGGAGAAAGTATAATATGTGAACAATTTCCAAGGGCAAAGAAACAACTCTCAAGGCCCAAATCAACAACAATGGCGACCTCATGGTAATCAAGGGAATTGTAACAATCAAAACAATCAAGGAAATTGGAATTATCAAAATAACCAAGGCAAATGGAGTGGCAATAGTCAAGGATACTGGGGAGGCAACAACCAAGGGGGGTGGAACAATAACCTAGGAAATCGGGGGTCAGACTTTCAAAGGCCCCCGATGTATCAACAACCGAGTAACCCACCTCTTTATCCTTCCAATGGTCCAAGCTCTTCCAACAGTGAGATGAGACGAATTGAGAATATGTTCAAACAAATGATGGAGAAGAATGCCAACTCCGATGCCTCTCACAACATTTCAATTCGCAATTTGGAAGTTTAATTGGGGCAAAGTTCGCAAGCTTTAAACACTCATCCTAAGGGGGCACTCGCAAGTGATACGGTGGTGAACCCAAAGGGTGAAAACAATACGGGACATGCCATGGCCGTGACTACAAGGAGTGGAAAAGGTGGGGATGCACCCACCTCAAGTCAAAGGAAAATTGTGGATGATGAGCAAGTGGTACAAGAAGATAAGATCCCGAACAATGTGGTGCAAGTAAATGATAAAGTAAGAATTGATATTGATGACAATGTGGAGGAGACTCGAGAGGAAGTGAACCCGTCTAGGGAGCACATTGTTGACATACTAGAACCGGTAGTGCTAAAGGCTAAGGCACCAATGCCAAGGACTCCTCCTCCATATCCTCAAAGTCTTGCCAAGGAAAATGGCAAGAATCAATTCAAAAAGTTCATTGACATGATGAAGAGTCTATCTATTAATGTGCCATTGGTTGAGGCTTTGGAGCAAATGCCCGGTTATGCAAAGTTCATGAATGACTTGGTGACAAAGAAGTGGTCGATGAATTGTGAACCTATAAAGATGACTCATCAAGTGAGTGCAATTGTGCACTCAATGGCTCCTAAATTAGAAGATCCCGACACTTTCACAATCTCTTGTACCCTTGGAAGTGCCGACTTTGCTAAAGCTCTTTGTGATCTTGGGGCAAGTATCAATTTGATGCACTATTCAGTTTTCAAGACTTTGGGAATTGGGCAACCAAGACCTACATCTATGAGATTACAAATGGCGGATCGTACCATGAAGAGACTGTTGGGTATCATTGATGATGTGTTAGTTCGTGTTGATAAATTCATTCTCCCGGCGGATTTTGTGATTCTTGATTGTGAAGCGGACTATGAGGTGCCGATTATTCTGGGTATACCTTTCCTTGCTACGGGGAAGGCTCTCGTTGGTGTGAAAATCGGTGAACTCACTTTCCTGGTGGGTGATAAAAAGGCGGTGTTCCACGTGTGCAAATCTATGAGGCAACCGAATAGCAATGAAATGTGTTCGTTTGTGGACTTGCTGACCGATGTGATTATTGATGATACTAGTGCCACGATGAATGTTGATGATACTTTGCAGGACGTTTTGCTTAACCTTGATGATGACGAGACGGATGGCTATGTGGAATGCGTGAACTCATTGCAAGGAATGGGGTCGTACACTTTGGACCCTACAAATTGTCCTTGGATATTGAAAATCGGAAGACTCCTCCAACAAATCCCTCAATCGAGGAGCCTCCCACTTTGGAGTTAAAACTATTGCCTCCGCATCTCAGGTATGAATTCCTTGGCCCTTGTTCTACTTTACCGGTTATTCTTTCCTCTTGTTTGACTAACATACAAGTAGACTCCACGTTGGCGGTGCTATAAAAGAGTAAGAAAGTTATTGGATGGATATTGGTGGATATTCGGGGAATAAGCCCCGCATTTTGCATGCACAAGATTAATTTGGAGGAATATTCCAAACCCTTCATTGAACATCAAAGGAGGTAAATGAAGCAATGCAAGAGGTGGTCAAAAAGGAGATCATCAAGTGTTTAGATGCAGGGATTGTTTACCCTATTTTCGATAGTTCGTGGACCTCTCCGGCATAATGTGTCCCAAAGAAAGGGGGCATGACGGTGATTACCAATGACAAGGACGAGTTGATTCCTACAAGAACGGTGACCGGGTGGAGAGTGTGTATGGACTACCGCAAGATCAACAAATTCACAAGGAAGGATCATTTCCCGCTTCCCTTCCTAGATCAAATGCTTGATAGGTTGGTCGGTCGTGCTTTCTATTATTTCCTTGATGGGTATTCCGGCTACAATCAAATTCTTATTGCTCTGGAGGATCAAAAGAAGGCTACTTTCACATGTCCTTATGGTACTTTCGCATTCTCGTGGATGCCATTTGAGTTATGGAATGCACCGACGACTTTTCAAAGATGTATGATGGCTATCTTCATGGACATGGTAGAGGATTTCCTTGAAATCTTCATGGATGACTTTTCGGCGGTCGGGAATTCTTTTGATGATTGCTTGAAAATTTTGGATAAGGTCTTGGCAAGATGTAAAGAGACGAACTTGGTGTTGAATTGGGAGAAATGTCATTTTATGGTTAAGGAAGGTATTGTCCTTGGCCACAAAATTTTAAAGAATGGCATTGAGGTTGACAAGGCAAAAATAGAGGTGATTTCTAAACTTTCACCTCCAACATCCGTGAAGAGAGTGAGGAGTTTCTTGGGTTATGCGGGGTTCTACCGGCGTTTCATCAAGGATTTTTTCAAAGTGGTGAACCCCTTGTGTAAGATTTTGGAGAAAGATGCCAAATTCCATTTCAATGAGGATTGCATAAGGTATTTGAATTGCTCAAGTTCAAATTGACAACTACTCCTATTATCACCGCCCCGAATTAGAGCTTGTCTTTTGAGCTCATGTGTGACACTAGTGATGTGGCGATCAGAGCAATTTTGGGGCAACGTGTCAACAATATCTTTTCATCCGGTCTACTATGCTAGTAAGACCATGAATGATGCCCAAGTCAATTACACTGTGACCAAAAAAGAGCTCCTTGCTATTGTTTTTGCTATGGAGAAGTTCCGCCCGTACTTGATGGGTACAAAGGTGATTGTCCACACGGATCATGCGGCACTTCGGTACCTTATGAGCAAGAAATATTCAAAGGTTAAGTTAATGAGATGGGTGCTTTTATTTCAAGAGTTCGATCTAGACATCCAAGACCGCAAAGGTAGTGAAAACCAAGTGGCGGACCACTTGTCTCATTTGGAGGAGGAGGGGAGGCCGCATGATGGCCTTGAAATCAATGACTCATTCCCCGATGAGCAACTCTTAGCCATTTCAATGAAAGAGGTACCATGGTTCGCGGATCTAGCAAATCTTCTTGTGAGTGGTATCATCCCGGATGAGTTCTCTTCAAATCAAAGAAAAAAGCTCAAACGGGATTGTTAAGACTATTATTGGTATGAACCACACCTCTTCCGAATTTGTACCGATGGCGTGATTAGAAGATGTGTGCCGGAGGAGGAACAAGTAAAATTCTTGGGGCTTGTCATTCTTCACCCTACGGTGGTCACCATCGGGGAATAAGAATGGCGACCAAAGTGTTGATTTGTGGATTCTATTGGCCTACTCTCTACAAGGACGCAAGTGATCTATTCAAGCGTTGTGATAAATGTCAAAGGGCTGGTGGGATTTCAAAAAAAAAATGAGATGCCCCCACCACCATCTTGAAAATTGATATTTTTAATGTGTGGGGTATTGATTTCATGGGACCGTTTGTAAGCTCTTGTGGGAACACCTACATTTTGGTAGCTGTGGATTATGTGTCCAAATGATTTGAAGCCGTTGCTCTACCCAACAACGAAGCTAGAAGTGTGGTGGCATTTTTGAAAAAGAACATCTTCACAAGGTTTGGTACTCCGCGGGCCATTATAAGCAATGAGGGGTCGCATTTTTGCAACAAAGCCTTTGATACCTTGCTTAGAAAGAATGGTGTCACTCACAAAGTCACGACCCCTCTATCACCCTCAAGCAAGCGGACAAGTGGAAGTCTCCAACCAGGAGATCAAGAGTATTTTGTCAAAAACAGTGAATGCCAACCGGACGGATTTGTCAAAGTAAATTGATGATGCTTTATGGGCTTATAGGACAGCTTACAAAACATCGATTGGGATGTCTCCATACCGATTAGTGTTTGGGAAAGCTTGTCACCTTCCGGTGGAACTTGAGCACAAGGCAATGTGGGCTTTAAAGAAGCTAAATCTTGAGTGGGATGTCGCCTCCAACTTAAGGGTGGCACAATTGAATGAGCTAGATGAATTTTGGTACTATGCATATACAAGTTCATCCTTATACAAGGAGAATATGAAGTACCTCCATGACAAGTACATTCAGAACAAGGAGTTTAAAGAAGGTGATATTGTGTTATTGTTCAATTCTCGGTTACGGATGTTTCCAGAAAAGTTGAAGTCTAAATGGAGTGGCCTGTTTGAAGTTGTGAGTGTGACACCCTTTGGTGAATTGGACTTGAATAATAAAAATGATGAAGTGTTTAGAGTCAATAGTCACCGGGTAAAGCACTATCTGGGAAAAGTTGGTGATGGCCACGTAGTGACAGTGATTCATTTCAAGTGATTGATGGTAATCTGTGTCGTACCGCGACGTTAAATCAGGCGCTTCTTGGGAGGCAACCCATGTTTCTTTTCCTTTTTTTTTCTTCTTTAGATAGGTCTTGTTTTGTGCTAACTGATTTTGAAGTGTGTTGCAAGAATGAGTGCTTTGCAGGAACTGTGCTCAAGAAAAGTGGCTAAGTGTAAAAAAAATTACGGACCGCATAATTTTGAAGGCCATATCAGAAAGGGATCTACGGCCGCACAACTGGAGATCAGAAATTGCAAACTTTCTGAAGTTGTGCACGTCAGAGAAATGGACAAAGTGCGGCCGCACAAGGAAATGTGCGGTCCGCACAAAAATCTGCGGTCGCACTCAAAAATGTGCGGTCCGCACAAAAATCTGCGGTCGCACTCAAAAATGTGCGAACCTCAGATCAGCAAAAGGGTAATGTGTAATAGATAAAGGAGTGAGGACCGCACACAAAATTGTGCGACCGCAGTCATCTATTAAACTTTTGCCCTAACCGGTCAAGTATAAATAGTAGCCTTCTCACTACTGTTGAGACTTTACGAACTCTAAACAATTAACACAAAGGCAAATACAGTGCACTCAACTGATTCACGCATCTAACACTCATTTCATCATCTTTGATTCTTACTTAGCATCACTACATTACTAGTATGTTCAATTCATCTTTAAAATTTTCAATTTTCTTAATTTTGTTCATAATTAGTTTTGTTATTTTTAGGCCTAATGTCAAATTCATCATCATGTGAGCTTAAATTTGTGTGGGTAACTTCCTATTTGCTATTTGGGGGATGGGTAAAATGTGTATCATGTCTAAATTGCTACTACCATGTCTAAATTGTGCGTGAATTAGAAACCCTAAGAATCTACCCGATAAATTTTTGAATTGTGTGGCCGCACAAGGAATTGTGCGGTCCACAAATCAGTAGGCTAGGGCATTTGGTGTAGAATGATTGTGCGGACCGTACTTGAAATTGTGCGGTCCGCAGAAATTCAACAGCGGCCGCAGAAAAGTGTGTGCGGCCGCAGATCAAGCAATTCTCTGTATCCAGAGAGTTGTCATTTTTGAAGTTTCAATGTGCGACCGTACCCAAAATTGTGCGGACCGCACTTCAGATGTGCGGCCGTACTTAAAATTGTGCGGACCGCAGAATCATCACTGCGGCCGCACTTTCAAATTGTATGGTCCGCACAACCCCACTTGCGGGCGCACTAAAAAATGTGCGGCCCGCATTTCCCCAATCTGCAACATGTTTTGTTCTACAAATTTTATGCTTGCCTTTATTTAACTATAACTGATTCCTATTGCTATGTATTGTAGACAATGGTTAGATCACAGAGACGAGGTGATACATCTAAGGGGAAGGGTGAACCATCTCGAGGCCGAGGTAGGGTTACCATACCACTCTTCGTGCAAAAAGTGATCAGTAAAAAGCAACAATAGGCCGAGGTAGACAGTCGTAGCCCTCTGAATCAAGTTTATATGCCCCGTCTAGGGAAGCATCAGAGGGCGACTCAGTGCAAAGGCAGCCTACTATGCAATCACAACCACAGCTGCCCCAGGACAGATACTGACTGAGAGATGAGATTACCTCTTCTGAGAGTACTTCTGAGGGGTCGGAAGGGAATGATCAGGCTTTGAAGCCCCCAGCTACTCATGTCCCCGCTGCACCAGTTACAGTTGATGATGATGATGGTATTCCGGATGACGGTCGGGGGACGGGGGGATACCAGAGTTGCAGGCCTAGAGAGGCCAAAGAAGAAGGAAGTTTGGGAAGATAGGTTTGTAAGCCTGACTGCATTTAACAGGTTTCGAGAGTGGTGGCCGCAGAGATCGCTCACTTTTGAGTGACAGTTTGTGTTGAAAGATCTGGATAGATACAACCCGAATGTGTTAAGATAATTTCGGGAAAGAAAAGGGTGAAAATGGTTCATGAAAAGCATATTGGATGCCAATGAGTACTTAGTCGCCAATGTGGCGCACATCAAGAAGGGGACTAAGGTGACTAAGGTGCGGAACTTGAAAGTACGATTTGATCAAACCAATCTGAACACTTATTTGGGGCTCGAGGATAAGGAGTCGGTGCAGTATTTATAGAAGTTCGCACTGGTGATGTAGCTCGCCCTTGGCTAGTTGAGATACTAGCAGCTCCAGGACCACCACCACCATGGATCACAGCAGGGGTTCCTATTCAGCATAACACCCTCAACTTTGAAGCAAAATGGTGGCAAACATTTGTGTGCAGTCGCATAGACACAAGCCGAAATGAAAACAATCTCCCAATCCCTCGGGCAGTCCTGGTTGCTTCCATCATGGCCGGGTACCCAATCAATGTGAGTGACATCATGTCGGCCAACATGTCTCAAGTTGTCAGGCAGGGTGAAAGCTCCTATCCGTATCCCAACACTATCACAGAGTATCTCACGGATGCGGGGGCAGAGCCCAAGATCTTTGATACGAAGGTTAGGGCTAAGCAGCCCTTCTCCTGGTACTCTATGAAGGACCCAAGGAACCCGAAGAACAAGGGTAAGTCGACTACTACCATAGGCCAATCTGATGAGCCGTCGATGGTAGTTGCAGATTCAACTGCCATGCCTTTCACAACAGCCGGGCCTTCCACTGATACAGCTACCATATCTTCACGTCCATCTTCAGGGCCATCAATATCAGTGCCTTCCTCCTCTACTTATCCACTCTCTGCGCTGCGAGTCTCCCTGGCGAGTCTTAACAACTAGATGCAGGCAGCTACTGCAAAGCTGTCTGACCTATCCAGTGCTGTTGCAGCTCAGACTTCTACCCCAGCACCCCAGATTCCTTCGTCAGTGGAGGAAACTTTAAAGAAAATATTGGAGAATCAAAAGACTATCATGGACACCTTGGTGGCACATGGGGAGAAATTGAGGAGTTTGGGTAGCAGGTGAAGAAGTTGAGGAAATCTCAGGCTTCAAGGAAATCAGTTGACAAATTGAGATGAGAAGTGACCAAGATAGCAGCTGTTGGAGATCTTCCATTTGACTTATTGATGGAGACAGATCCATTAGTACTAGCAGACCCAACAACACTATTAGTACCAGTGGCACCAGCTGGCCAGTCTGAAGAGCCAGAACTTACTGTCCATACGGCTAAGACGGTGCTACAGATGTTCACCAATCCAGCTACTCTCCGAGCAGAGGATGATGAGATCCAGTTGGAGGAGCCTGAGGGAGGTGATGCTTCTATGGACACTGAGACCACATAGGGAGTCCTCTATATTCTTTACCTTCCTTGTTTTTATTTTGCTAAGCATTGAGGACAATGCTTATTTTTATTCAGGGGGTGGAGTCTATTTTGATTTGACATTTGACATTTGACATTGGCATGTAATAACTGATAACATTCTCTTTTTATTTTTACTTTCATTATGTACATATTCTTCTCTCTCTATTGATGTATATATTCTCTTTCCCTTTCTCAGTTTGTATATTCATTTATGCTTTCAGCAGTTTATTTCATAGCTTCTTTATTTTGTTTTCTCAGTAGTCAATGTTTAGTCTAATAGCTTCTTATTTACTTTAATAGCTTCTTTTTAATTTAGTAGTTTCTTTTCATGTTTAAGTGATCAATAAACCTTTGGTTTTCTTAATGCCACGGTTCTTTCCAAAGGTAATTTTTATGTGAACCGGGTGACTCTTCCCAACGATGGATGGCGTGACAACCTTCTTAAGGGATTGAGTCCGTTTTTGATGTATCGGTAAGAACAATAGTAATAATGAATAAGAGGACCTAATTGAGTCGAACTAGAAGAGTCAAGCATTCTTCACTTGGTACTAATACACTTAAGTACATGCTTATGATTAAAAATAAGTTCTTGGAGAGAAATAGCTCTAGTTAGTGACCGTTTGATTGTTATATTGACTTAAGCAATCATCGAGTGATTTAGTTGAACCATTAGTGATTTTCAATCTCGAATATGGTTGTTGTGGGCCTTCGACTCTATCCTCTTGAACAATCCAGCTTTGTGCGAGGTGAGATATTTTGTTGCAAGTCCAAGTACCTGTGCAAATGGTCTAGAACTTGCCCTGAATGTGTTTCTAGGCGAAATTTTAAGTTTTGCTTGGCTTGAGAAGTGATTGTAGGCTCTCCTTGACCCGTTTTGAAATTTTCCATGATCCACCAATATTGTTATCCCTAGTCAACTCTTTTGAGCCTAAAACCTTTCTTATTTGATAATCATGTTATAAGCCTTTACCCATTTTGTAGTGATCCTCTCTTGGCACCCGAGCTTTTCTTAACACTCTTGAGAAATAATTGGCTAAAACATACGTTTGGGGGAGAGACGAGAAATTTGAAAGTGATATCGAGGTACAAAAAGAGAAAAAAAAATGAAGAAAAGGAAAGGCAAAGAAAAAGAAAAAAAGATGCAAAGAGAAAGTGAATAAGTTGAAGAGTTGAAGGGATTCAAAGAAAAGCAAAAATGCAAAGCATGGAGAAAACAAAGAAGGAGAAAATGAATATCATGACCAAGAAAGAATGATGTTAAGTCTCTCTAGTTCCCCTAAGGAAAAAGAAAATGACTCAAAGAGTCGGCAAAGCTGTTACATCCCGCATTTTTGTATGTTAAAGTTTCGTCGTAAGTTAATTGACATAAAGTTCGGGAATGAGATTATTTTGAGATTATAAGGATTATTCTATTTCAACAAGTGATCAGTAAATTCATGAAGGTGAGAGGTAAGAAAATCCAAAAAAAAGAATTTCGTCAAAGTTTGACATTTTGGGATAAAATACGGCCCGAGCTAAAATATCCGGTATTTATGGACTAGTACCATACAAGATACTACATGACAATGATAGTAAGATGTATAAAAGTGAGTAGTATTTTAAGTAATTTGGGATAATTGTTAAGTATGTAGGTAATTGATTAATTATTGGTTAGTGAGAGATTAATTAAGATTTTGGATAAGTTTAAGAAGGCTTTTAATGTGGCAGCAAGGCCTTAAGGCATTATGACTCATTGGTAGGTGGCATGTGTATGGAAAGTTTTGGATTAAATAAACCCCAAAAGTGGGGCCCACAAGTATTTAAAATAAGAGAATGTGGATAACTACATAAAAGACTAATAGTAAATTGGTTATTTTGCCCTCTATTTTCTCATAATCTGTCGACATATGAATTGCTACAAGTAATGTGAAATAAGAGAAAGAAATCCATTGTTTGAAACTACAAGAACATAATTGTGATACACCTAACCCTGAGTCGTAACTTCTGTAACTATACTTCAATATACTTATTATATTTGTTTACCCAAAAAATCGGATAACATTAAATTTAGACGTGGTTCAAAGGGTATGCAAATTCTTTTGATACAAAATGATAATACAGGTATTTTTGCTATAAAATGAGAATGATGGACGGGAAGACTGAAATGAGTTAGAAAAACAAGCACAATGAAATCTTAATGTATCTTGGAGGACTTGCCTCTATTGCAGTCTATCCCCCTTTTTATAGTAGAGGGCCACTGCTTTATCTATAACAACATAAAAAAATAATACATATAGTGGAGGACCCATGATGGTTTGTCTCTTCCTTGATTCTCGCCAAGATTCTCTCTCTCGGTGTGGTTGTAACGGCTCTTGTCTGCGAGCTTGGCACGGGCTCGAGCTCGGTGTTAGATCGAACCCCCAGTCATGGTTCGAGCTCGGTTCTGCCTTGGGGCATCGATATTCGGGGCCTGTATCGATCGGTATTGCCCCGTAGTCCGATTCGGACACGAGCTCGATAATGATATCGAGTTTTGCCGTTGATTTGTCTTATAGCTCGAAGCTCGACGTCCCTACTTCGGAATTCGTCCGAGCTTGTCATGTGGATACCCTTCGATTGAAACGTCATTGTCTCGACCGGTCTTTATAACTGAGAATCGATTTTGACCGTACACAGATAGTCCCCTCGTTTCTTGAAAAGGATGTGGCGAGGAACGATATGATTTCCCTGCGGCTCGATCAAATTTATGTTGACATTTCTATCGAACCCGATCTTGACATATGTGATAGCTGTCCCATCAACTCGGTTTTACCGAAGCATTTAATGTGTGTTAGACGGTGGTCGGCCATCGCTGATACCGAACCGTCATGCCTTAGTCTATAAATAGTCTTTCCATACAACCTTTACCACTTTTGCGCCTTCTCTTCTTCCAAACTTTCTTATTTATCCTCTCTATTTCGCTGCTACGGGGTCGCCCACACCAGAATTTTGGTGCTGTCTATTTCTTCACCTTCTTTTGCACTCTTTCCTTTCATATCAATAGCGAAAACATCCAAAATCGTACCTCAGAAGGAGAAAGCTTCTTCCTCATGGCCGTCTGATGATAAGGCGCCGGTGGAGCCGTCAGTTCATGACTATGTTCCTGGTCCGTGCACTTTGAAGACCGATTTTAAGGTGGAGAATCCTTCCTCCGTTCCAGGTCGATGTGAACACGTATCGATGTATACGTGCTCTATAACGGAGGATCACCTCGAGGCCGTCCGAAAAGACTGCAACTGGGGTTCCGAGGTCGTGTTGCAAATTCCATCTTCCGATGAGAGTGTTACCACTTACGTGGAGGGGTTTTTAAGCGTTTATACTTATCCCTTCACACTGGGACCCGTCGACCCGGTGATTATTGATTTCTACAAAAGGTATCAAGTCACCCTTGGCCAAATTCATCCCTCTCTATGGCGTATAGTGATCTTATTGTGTTTCTTCTCTATCAAAGCCGGGGGTTGGATTTTTCTCTGAACCACCTCATATGACTGTATCGGCCTCAGATCTTTCGAGGACTAATCAGACTTCATCGTCGGGCATCGAAGTCTTTGATGTCGAGCATCGATAAAGACAAGGATCAGGGTTGGATGGGTCGTTATATTCGAGTGAGGACTAGTGATCTCATTCCGGAGGAGAAGATGTCGTTCCCTGAAGAATGGAATTTTGACCGTAAGTGATTTTTGTTCACTTTTCATGTCCTTTTTCAATTTTTTCTGATGTCCTTCCCTGTTGTTTAGCTGCCCCTTGGATGCCACAAGCGGTGCCTGACCTCGAGGACTGGGTTCGAAAGTTAGCCTCGACCTCCTTTTATGCCGAGCGCGCTTGGCGTGATTTGGCAAAAGGCAGATGGGAGGCCAAGAACCATGGTGAGGTTTGCTTCTTGTTTCCTTCGAAGTATTCTTTGCGTTCTATTCGTTACCGATTTCCTTTTGTGCAGGCGTAACCAGGGATGTCGCTTTGAGGCCTTCGAGCGGTGAAGAAGGAAACAAGTCCTAAGTCCCTAAATAGGGGGAAGATAAGAAGCCAAGAGCTTCCTCTCGGTCAAAGGACCCCAAGCCCAAAACTAGAAGGGTGAGTAGAAAAGTAATTGTCCTTTCGATTGACTCGATCCAACGACTGAGAGAAGAAGAAGAAGAAAATAGCTCCTCGGCTTTGCTAGTCCGATCTACGGAGGCCATCGAGGTTGCCAGAGCTCCCGAGACGATCGCGGCTGTGACTGCCGGGGTTGTTTCCGAAGACCTGAGTCTAGACTGGAGTACTCCGAGTGATTTGCTCGGGGCTATGACAATGGGTCATTTGCCTTCTCTTCCATCTTTTTCTGAGGAGGCGTTGAAGGAAGCTCGAGATTTGAAGGCTCCCGATATCAGCACAGGCTCTAGTGCAGGGGATCCTTTTAGGGATTGTTTTACTGGAGTCGACGATGGTTCCGATATTGGTGACGCTTCTCTTTTATTAGAGGAGGCTCAGCGTTTCATTACTCGGGTAATGATTCTTCCATGCTTAGTTTCTTTGTTCTTTCCATACTTGACTCGTGTTTCTTACTGTGCAGACCATTAGTAGGTTTCAAATCGATCTTAGCCAGTGTAAGGCCGAGCTCCGGAATGTCTCAGGTGAGAGAGATGCCCTGCAGCTTCTTTGCAGCCAAAAGGACGAGGCTATAAAGGACCTCCAAGCGGATTTGGCTAAGGTCCATGAAGAAGGGGTTGATCTCGATAAGCAGGTGAGCCTCGTTCTGTTAAAGTATGGGTCTGACTCAACCGTGGAAGTTAACCCTTCGTTGTCTCAGTTGCAGCAAAAGATTGAAAAGATCGGGTTACTTCGAGAAGAAGTCGATCAAATCCGAGTTAAATGCAATCGGTGGAAGGAGACCCTCGACCGCCTGGCAGCGGAAAAAGAAACCATCTTAACAAAATTATTATCGGCCAACATTCAACTTCGAAGTGCCAAGCAAAAGGGGTCGGTTCAAGCTAAGAAGATCGAGGAGCTTGAAACACGACTTGCTGAGGCTAAGGCGGAGGTTGAGTCATCGAAAGTCTTGGCAGATAAGTCCATTGCTGTATATCGAGCTGATGCTGAGGCTGCTCAGATGGAGGCCCGGGAAGCGGCAAAGACCACCGATACTCGAGCTCATTGGGTTGCCGAACTTGCCAAGTGTAGGTCTCGGAGGGAGACCCTCGAGGAGATACACGCTCGAGGTTTCGACCTTACCGAAGATGTTAAAAAGGCAAAAGAGCTCGAAGCTGAAGCTGAAGCCTTGGCTTCTGATGATGATGATGGTAGCAAAAGCGGATCCGAGGACGGGGAAGAGCTCGACCAGGAAGCTTAATTTCTAATTCTTCATGTTTGCAATTTAATCACATAGGCAATTTTTGTATATATATATGTATAACGAGGTCGACTTGTTTTTGTTTTATGAAGACTTTTAATCGAATGTTGACCTTGTAGTCTCTCTGATCGATCAGATTTGTAGCCCCTGGGTTTGCTTGTTGAGTCGATTATTCAAACTTTGAAGGAACATAATCCGTAGGTGTAATGTACTGGTTGAGTTAATGTAAACTCGGAGTAAAAGTAGCTTATTAGCCGTTGAGTGAATGTTTTGAACTTGAAATATTATAGCCCGTAGGCGTAATGGTCGAGTGAGTGCTTGCTCGAACTTGGAATAACAGTAGCCTGTAGGCTTAATAGTCGAGTGAATGTTTCGAACTCGAGATAATGTGGCCCGTAGGTGCAATGGTCGAGTGAGTGTTTGATCTAACTCGAATAAAGGTATCCCGTAGGCTTAATAGTCGAATGAAGAACTCGAGATAATGTGGCCCGTAGGCTTAATGGTCGAGTGAGCGTTTGCTCGAACTCAAAATAAAGGTAGCCCGTAGGCTTAGTCGAGTGAATGATTCGAACTTGAAGTAATGTAAGTAGCCCGTAGGCTTAATATTCGAGTGATTATTTTGAACTCGGAATGAAAGTAGCCCGTAGGCTTAATGGTCGAGTGAGTGCTTGCTCGAACTCGAAATAACAATAGCCCGTAGGCTTAATATTCGAGTGATCATTTTGAACTCGGAATGAAAGTAGCCCGTAGGCTTAATTCTGGTTGCACAATAAATCTCAAGTCATTGCACATGTGTTTATGTTTGGGCCAATCTATATGAGCATGGTTCATTTTGACCATTTGGCTCTTACAATTTTTCCTGTTGGAACCCTATTGTTGTGAGATGACTTTATTGCATCTGAACTCGATATATTTGAGGGCCCTGATGCCTCCCCGGTATTCGAGGTCGGTTGGAAAGAGGCCTCGGATATTGTTAAAAGTGCAGCACGATCGATGGTTGCCTCATTAAAAACCTTGCCGAAAAACCCATTTGGGAGAAAACCGGTCTAAGGAAAAAAGAGTACAATGCGTGCTTTTAAGCGAAATATCTTCTTCAGCTCTTGTTCGGACTTCTGCATGGGTCAGTTAGATGAAAATGGAAAGGTCGTACCTTAGCAGTAGTACCATTTTAGATGTGATACATTCCAACTGCTTGATAGCTGTTTGCCGTTTATGATGCCGAGCCTGTATGATCCTTTTCCAATGTTTTCAAGCACCTGGTATGGTCCTTCCCAATTTGGTCCTGATTTTCCTTCGTTTGGATTTCGAGTATTGATGGTGACTTTTCTTAACACTAAGTCCCCGGGCTTGAAATGGCGAAGTTTAGTTCTTCGATTATAATACCTTTCGATTCGTTGCTTTTGGGTGGCCAATCGGATGAGGGCAGCTTCTCGTCCTTCGTTCGATAATTCAAGGCTGGTGTTCATAGCCTCGTTATTTGATTCTTCCGTTATGAATCAAAATCTGGGACTAGGTTCACCGACTTCGACTGGTATTAATGCTTCGGAACCATATACTAAGGAGAATGGGGTTGCCCCCGTACTGGATTCTGACGTTGTTCGGTATGCCCAAAGGACTTCGGGCAGGATTTCTCTCCATTTTCCCCTCGCGTCGTTCAATCTCTTCTTCAGGTTTTGAAGAATAGTCTTGTTCGTTGATTCGGCCTGACCGTTCCTACCGGGGTGGTATAGTGTTGATAATATCCTCCTTATTTTGTGATCTTCGAAGAATTTTGTGATTTTGCTTCCAACGAATTGCTTCCCATTGTCGCACACTATTTCAGCGGGTATCCCTAATCGGCATATGATATGATCCCAAATAAAGTCTATAACTTCTTTCTCTCTTATTTTCTCGAACGCCTGTGCTTCAACCCATTTAGAAAAATAGTCAGTCATAAATAAAATAAATTTGGCTTTATCTGGGGTGGATGGCAGAGGGTCGACGATGTCCATTCCCCATTTCATGAATGGCCATGGGGATAGGACCGAGTGAAGTTGCTCTCCGGGTTGATGGATCATTGGCGCAAACCTTTGACATTTATCACATTTACGAACAAATTCTTTCGCATCCTTGCCCATATCGATCCAATAATACCCCGCTTTGATCACTTTTCGAACTAATGTGTCGGCACCGGAGTGATTGCCACAAGTGCCCTCATGTACTTCCCGGAGAATGTAATTGGTATCTCCTAGACCCACGCATACCGCCATCGGTCCATTGAATGTTCTTCGATATAGTGTTCCGTCCGCAGCCAACGTGAATCGAGCAACTTTAGTCCGTAGGGCCCTGGAATTTTTAGGGTCTGAAGGGAGCTTTCCGTTTCTTAAGTATTCAATATACTTGTTTCTCCAATCCCAGATTAAGCTAGTAGAATTTATTTCGGCGTGCCCATCTTCGATTACCGATCTTGAAAGTTGAACGACAGTCCCTGAGCTCAAATCATCTACCTCGACCGACGATCCCAAATTTTCAAGAGCATCGGCCTCATTATTCTGTTCTCGTGGAACTTGCCGTAGGGTCCATTGTTTGAAATGGTGTAAAGTGATAAGCAGTTTGTCCAAATACCTTTGCATCATACCTTTTCGGACTTCGAAGGTTTTGTTTACTTGACTCACCACCAGCAAAGAGTCACAATGTGCCTCAATGACTTATGCTCCCAAGTTTTCTAGCTAGTTCGAGACCTGTAATCATGGCTTCATACTCGGCCTCGTTGTTAGTTAATCTGATAGTTTTAATAGCTTGCCTAATAATGTTACCCGTGGAGGGTTTCAAAACTATGCCTAACCAAGACCCCTATATATTTGAAGCACCGTCCGTAAAAAGGATCCATACCCTGGACAATATACCTGATTTCAAAAGGAGTTCCTTTTTGACTTCGGGTATGAGGGTTGGCGTGAAGTCGGCCACGAAGTCTGCCAAAATTTGAGACTTGATGGCCGTACGGGGTTGATATTCGATATCGTACCCACTGAGTTCGATGGCCCATTTGGCCAATCGGCCTGATAGTTCGGGCCTATATAAAATATTACGGAGTGGGCAGGTGGTTAATACGCTTATGGGGTGACATTGAAAGTACGACCTTAACTTTCTAGATGCGATTACCAGCGCAAGTGCCAATTTTTCTTAGTGTGGATACCTAGTTTCCGCTTCTCCTAAGGTCCGACTTACATAATAAACGGAAAATTAAGTACCTTGATCTTCTCGAACTAGGACATTGCTTACGGCGACTTTCGATACCGCCAAGTACAAGTATAGTTTTTCATCGGTTTTTGGAGTGTGAAGCAGTGGTAGGCTCGATAGATATCATTTCAAATCCTATAACGCTTGTTGGCATTCTGGTGTCCAGGCAAAGTCGTTCTTCTTTTTGAGTAGGGAGAAAAATTTGTGACTTCGATCTGATGATCTTGAAATGAACCGGCCTAAGGCTGCAATTCTTCCCGTTAACCTTTGTACAGCTTTCACGTTGTCTACGATGGTGATGTCTTTGATGGCCTTGATTTTGTCGGGGTTGATCTCAATTCCCCGATTTGACACCATGAAGCCGAGGAACTTGCCCGAACCGACCCCGAAAGCACATTTTTCGGGGTTGAGCTTCATGTTGTATTTTCTCAGAATCTCGAACGTTTCCTGCAAATGGGCCAAATGGTCCTCTGCGCGTACGGACTTAACTAGCATGTCATCAATATAGACTTCCATTGTTTTACCTATTTGTTCTTCGAACATTCTGTTCACTAGGTGTTGATAAGTAACTCCTGCATTTTTTAGCCCGAAGGGCATTACGTTAAAACAATATGTTCCATATCGGGTCACAAATGAAGTCTTTTCCCGGTCGTCCGGGTTCATCTGAATTTGATTATACCCGGAATAGGCATCGAGAAAGGTGAGGATTTCGTGGCCGGCTGTGGCATCGATCATGCGATCGATGTTGGGCAGTGGAAAGGAATCTTTGGGGCATGCTTTGTTCAAATCCTTATAGTCCACACACATTCTAAGTTTGTTTCCTTTTTTAGGTACTACAACCACATTGGCTAACCATTCGGGGTATTTTACCTCCCGAATGGACCCTATCTTGAGAAGTTTGGTTACCTCGTCCTTTATGAATGTGTGCTTTTCCTCAGACTGGGGCCTTCTTTTTTTCTTCACCGGTCTGAACCTAGGGTTCAAGCTTAGCTGGTGCGCCGTTATATCCGGCGGGATCCCTGTTATATCTAGATGGGACCAGGCAAAACAGTCGATGTTATTGATAAGAAATTGAATGAGTCTCTTCCTGAGTTCGGGGCTCAAACCCGTTCCCAGGTATACCTTTCGTTCGGGCCAGTGTTCGATCAATATGATTTGCTCCAGTTCCTCAATTGTTGATTTGGTGGAATCGAAATCATCGGGGGTTACGAAGGATCGAGGGATCCATAGATCATCATCATCTTCTTCAATGTTCTGCTTACCTGGCTAGGTCGAAGCCGATGTCTATGATTGCTATTTGGCGCTCTGCTCTCCAATTGTGTCTCCTTCTGAACTTGATCCTTTTATCGGAGAAGACGAGGATATTGATTTTGCTTCTTCGATGGAGAACATTTCCTTTGCGGCCGGTTGTTCTCCGTACACTATTTGACACCTCCCGATGTTGGAAATTTGAGGACCTGGTGTAGGGTCGAGGGTACGGCTCTCATACTGTGGATCCACGACCTTCCAAAAAGGGCGTTATATCTCATATCACCTTCGATCATGTGAAACTTTGTTTCCTGGATGGTTCCGGCCACGTTTATTGGTAGGGTAATCTCGCCTTTGGTGGTTTTACATGCCATATTAAATCCGTTTAGAACCAGAGTTGCGGGTACGACCTGATCTTGCAGGCCGAGCTGTTCTACGACCCTCGATCTGATGATATTGGCCGAGCTACCTGGATCAATTAACACACGCTTAATCTTAGTTTTATTCATGAGTATGGATATTACCAGTGCATCGTTATGGGGTTGGATGGTTCCCTCTATATCTTCATCACTAAAGGACAAAGTCCCTATGGGTGTATAATCTTGAGTTCGAGATCGCTTTTCTCTCACAATCGATGTTTTAATACGTTTAAGCATCGGTCCCTGAGGGGCATCGACGCCGCCGATGATCATGTGAATGACGTGTTGCGGTTCTTCTAGCTCATTTTGCTTGCCGAATTCCTTGTTCCTAAAATGGTTCTTCACCCTATCACTCAGAAATTCTAGAAGGTGTCCTTTGTTAAATAAGCGGGCCACTTCCTCTCTTAGTTGCCTGCAATCTTCCGTTATATGGCCATGGGTGCCATGATATTCGCACATTTGATTAGGATTCCTTTGGGCAGGATCAGTCTGCATGGGTCGAGGCCATCTGGTGTCTTTGATGCGTCCGATGACCGATACGATGGCAGATGTACTAATGTTGAAGTTATACTCCGATAATCGAGGGACTTCTATAGGATCGACATATTTATCAAAGCCGCTCTTGCTCATAAGTCCTCGAGAATTTTGTCCCTGATCAGTCCTTCGGTTGTTCCGAACCGCATCACGTGCTGAGCCATTGTTCATTTGATCTGTGTCGTATGGTTGGTATCGGTCTCTGTTCGACCTTTGTTCTCTGTTGATTTGCCTCTGATTTTTAGTGGTTGTGTGGTTCTGACGTACATGCCTATACGGAGCTCCCAATTGATCATCTTCAACCCTGATTTTTGATTAGTATCGGTTGTGTACATCTGCCCAAGTTATTGCTAGGTACTCGATCAAATTTTGTTTCAGCCGACGTGATGCTGTCGAACTTAGCCCGTTCAGTCCTTGGGTGAAAGCTTGCACGGCCCAATCGTCTGTGACCGGTGGCAAGTCCATACGTTCCATTTGAAATCGGGATACGAATTCCCTCAGCATTTCATTACCCCTTTGTTTTACTTTGAAGAGATCTGATTTCCTTGTTGCAACCTTTATGGCACCAGCATGTGCTTTTACGAACGAATCTGCTAACATGGCAAAAGAATCAATGGAATTTGGTGGTAAGTTATAATACCAGATCATTGCTCCCTTTGCGATGGTCTCTCCGAACATTTTCAACAATATGGATTCGATCTCATCATCCTCCAAATTGTTGCCTTTGATGGCACATGTGTAAGAGGTGACGTATTCGTTAGGATCAGTCGTACCGTAATATTTGGGAATTTCGGGCATACGGAATTTTTTGGGGATTGGTTTTGGGGCCACGCTCGAGGGAAAAGGCTTTTGTATGAATTTTTTCGAATCGAGCCCTTTATCATTGGCGGAGCCCCCGGGATTTGATCGACCCTAGCGTTATACGTTTCCATATTTTTGTCGTTAGCTTCGACTCGTTTTGTGAGTTCCTCGAGCAATTTAGCAATTTCAGGAGCGGTCCCCGATTCCTGCTCGTTTGATTTCACTACGGCGGGCTCCGTTCTGGGGGTGACTTCTCGAAGAAGCGGATTGGAGTTCGGCCCGCTTTGCATATGAGTTCGGCTCTGCAACTGAGCTATCGCTGTTTGTTGGGATTGTAACATTTCAAAAATCATACGCAAGCTGACCCCGATTTCCCCCATGCTGTAGGTGTCTCGGGCTATGGGTCGAGCACCGCCCTGAACGCTTCTTTCCGGTTCAGAACGCTGATTCGCTTCTAGAGCTATTTGTGAATTGATATCCAATGGTACTTCGGCTCGAATTTTGGGTTCTTCAATTCGAGCCTAGTTGCCGTCGTCAGGTAGCCTTCCGGCCCCGGCCGCCAAGTTGTTGGTTTCATCTTGAAGGCCGGCTTCGAGGTTGATAGGTAGAGCCATTTTGAAGTTGTAAGCTGGAGTGTACTGTAGATTTATATCAAACAATCACTGTTACCCTTAGCCCCACGGTGGGCGCCAAACTGTTTACCCGAAAAATCGGATAATGTTAAATTTAGACGTGGTTCTAAGGGTATGCAAATTCCTTTGATACAAAATGACAATACAGGTATTTTTGCTATAAAATGGGAATGATGGACGGGAAGACTGAAATGAGTTAGAAAAACAAGCACAATGAAATCTTAATGTATCTTGGAGGACTTGCCTCTATTGCAGTCTATCCCCCTTTTTATAGTAAAGGGTCACTGCTTTATCTATAACAACATAATAAAATAATACATATAGTGGAGGACCCATGATGGTTTGTTTCTTCCTTGATTCTCGCCAAGATTCTCTCCCTCGGTGCGGTTGTAACGGCTCTTGTCTGCGAGCTTGGCACGGGCTCAAGCTCGGTGTTAGATCGAACCCCCAGTCTTGGTTCGAGCTCGGTTCTACCTTGGGGCATCGATATTCAGGGCCTGTATCGATCGGTGTTGCCTCGTAGTCCGATTCGGACACGGGCTCGATAATGATATCGAGTTTTGCCGTTGATTGGTCTTATAGCTCGACGTCCCTACTTCGGAATTCGTCCGAGCTTGTCATGTGGATACCCTTCGATTGAAACGTCATTGTCTCGACCAGTCTTTATGACTGAGAATCGGTTTTGACCGTACACAATATCCTACTGATAGATTATATACAAATATATTATACTCCAAAGAAATGCTTTAATGGAAAACTGGAAGGGAATCACAATAATAAATAGAGCACTTGTGTTGCTAAGAAACGAGAAAAGTCTCAAACAAGATTTCATGCAAATCTTTTACAAAGTGAGATAAATCTACGTGATTTTGCTTCAGCAAAACTGTTTTATCCGAAATTATACTGTGTAATAGTAACGGAATTTTGCGATTCTAAGGGGAGTACGGTGCAACCTTTTCCAAGAATATCATACGGATTTTTCCCTACTCCGGGTATGTTAAGGTTAAGCACTTTCTTCATTTTGGCATGATCTCGTAATTACACAAGTTTGATAACGAGGTATAAAGAAAAACGTTCATGTCCCAAAATTTACGTATATTTTCCTAGCCTTGTAAGTTACAACATTCTCCTTATCGGGACTTCATATTCAATTGAGTATTTCCCTTTTCCAGTCAAGAGAGTAGAAAGTCTATATATACAGTATTACAGTATTTTCATTACCATCGAGCTATAATCGATGGGCAGGCCCCTATTGGGCAGCCTCTGATCAGATGGTAAGTTATATACCGAGCCTACTGTGGCCGAGCGCCTATGAGCGAGCCTACTACGGCAGAGAAGTTATATATATACCGAGCCTTATAAGGCCGGACAACTATTTTACCTACTATATTGAGAGAGTTGAGTCAGTATCAGCAGGTAAGCATATCTTCAGATTATCATTGACTTCCAGTTGCTTTCAGTTATTATATTATCAGTTCAGTTTCAGCTTTCAGTATAGTGTCTTACATACTCGATACATTATTTCGTATTGACGTCCCTTTTCCTGGGGATGCTGCGTTTCATGCCCGCAGGTCCCGATAGACATGCCGAGAGTCCTCCAAGTAGGCTATCAGCTCAATGGAAGATGTTGGTGCGCTCCATTTGCTCCGGAGTTTCTTATTTGGTCAGTATAGTTAGGATATGTATTGATTGGTATGGCAGGGCTCAGTCCCGACCTTTATGATACTTATGTAGTCTTAGAGGCTTGTAGACAGATGTCATGTATACGAATACTTGTATGGCCTTGTCGGCCTATGTTTAGTTTACAAATGATCATGTTGGCCTTATAGGCCCATATGTCACATTTATAAGTTTTTATATCAGGTTGGTTCGTCCTATATTGAGTATTCCCCTATATTTATTCTGGTTAGCCCATGACGGCCCGTTTGTCCCAATTGACAATGAAAGTACGATAAGAAAGATATGTATATTGGTACTCGGTTGAGTAAGGTACCGGGTACCCGTTGTGGCCCATATATTTGGGTCGTGACAAAAGTGGTATCAGAGCAGTTTTGTCCTAGGGAGTCTACAAGCCGTGTCTAGTAGAGTCTTGTTTATGGGTGTGTTGTGCACCACCCTTATAAGCAGGAGGCTACAAGGCATTTAGGACTGTCACTTTTTCTTCTTACTCTAGATCGTGTGGTAGCGCTCAGTTGTAGGTACTCAATTCCCTAAACTCTATCTTATTCATAATACGATGATGCCTATATCTAGAAAGACGGTTGGTAAGAGATTGTATGTGGATGTGAAACAGTCGAGTCAGAGGATCTCAATTTTGCATGATGCTTATGATGGATAAATATAAGGTTTTCAGTAGATCATGTGTGTACTAAGACGGGTAAGCCTTTTGATAAGGAGCCTTAAGATAGGAATATCTATCCACCTCTATGGTGAAAGGCAATGAGAGATCCAGAAGATAGATACAAGTTTCAATAAGTAAAAGAAGCAAGAGGAAGAAGGGTACGAGGGGCCCAGCTAATGAAGATTATTAGTATTTACAATTCAGGCAGAGGAATATAAGCCTTTTGAGTTACCTTCAACAATAACAGAGGTATGTATAATTGGCCACACTCATCTCAGTTATACCCTATTGGGGACTAACAGGTATAGTTTAAGGGAAGGACGGGATATCAAGATCCGGCTTGGGTTAGAGTAACCCAAAATAGTGAATGGATTGTTTGCATTAGTTGATATTTTCGAAGGATATAGCAAATGTGCTAATAGATCTCCTTATGAGACACCCAGATGGTGCACTCTAGAATAGTACAGGTAGATATGAATTCTAGAATGTTCAAAGACGGGCACTGGAATCCTGGAAGGAATAAATATTACCTTAGTATGGCTCTCATCCCTAGTAGAGCGAAAATGCTAGGCAACCCGAAGAGTCAATGGATGAAGCAAGGGGAGCTAAAAACAAAAGAATGTCTTGTTGAAGTTTTCAAAAGAAAGTGATAGGCAAAAATGTTAGCGGGAAATAAGAAAAGAGTTAATGAAGCATTATGAGTAAGATATGATACATGAATGACAACGGTGGATCAAAAAGATGATAGTATTATAGAGTCTATAGTCAATCGAAGGAAAAGACGAGAGTTGACAGGCCTTGAGACAACAAAAGAGTATAGGCCATAAAGTCATATCCTCATTTCAAGAAATAAGTTTGCAACTCCAACTCGACTACCGGAAGGAAAAGTTAGACTCCAAAACAATAGAAATCAGTATGGGCTGGTGAACAAGATAAACTAAACATGAATTAGGGACTGAGTGATTGGATAATAGTCAGCATCATGAGAATTTCAGATTTCGTTCCGGCGATAATAGAGTGGACAGCAGAAGAAGATTCATGAGAAATTCAGAGAATGGTCATTCAGGAAGACGCTTCACTAAAGCAAGCAAGGTGAGTAAAGTTAAGCTTAAGTGACTATATATGCCAATTACACTAAGTGCCACCCTCACGAGTAAATAAATTTTGTTGTCCTTGATACAGAAAGATTACCGCAAGGCAAGCAAGGGTCATCGATGATATGAAAAGATTCTAAAGAGGAAAAGGTAAAACATCTATAGGTAGGTCCTTGTGGATCCAACTCTTAGTACTCCCCTAAAGTGAGGAATATGGGTGATATGGCATTAAGTCGGAATTAAGTGGTTCTAGTAACTATGGAATAGTAAAGGAAGAATGCGAAAAACAAAATGAGAAAGGAATGGGATTGCACTTATCCAAATCCTACAGATATGCTACGATTCCAGAACATTATGCAAGAACGACATCAAGGAGAGGAAGTAAGTGTTCCGGCCCGGGAAATTTTTGATAAATAAGGAGCCAGTGCGAGACATAAATTAAGACAAAAGAAATAACCTAAGAAAGATTATGCGGAATATTGACATGAGTATGGGCCACCGAGTAGTTAGTAGTTGATTCATGAAGAGCCTAGTCATGGCTAGACAAGAGGTTACAGACAAATCAACAGATCGTGCAAGATAAACGTAGTGAAACCCAACATGGCAAATTCAGTCTCGCAGAAATGACATCGTGATCCTTGAGAAATATTCAGATAGGAGTTGGGGTAGTTAAAGGCACTGTATGAGTATTACGGAAATAAAAGAGAGTCTCACTGGGAAGACAGTCAAAACTTCAGTTCAGAAGTAATCGTACGAGCACATAAGTGTGGAGGTAAGTAACTAAGGATAATTATAGGTGAGTACGAATATAAAAAAACCTAATAATAATAATACGATGTGTTAAGATCGCAGCCCTGCAAGAATCAGAGGGTCCTCCCTAAGTATTATAATGAAAGACTAGCTGAGGAAGTAAGGAAGGAGGCTTCAACCTAAGCACAGTGACCTAAAGAGGAAATGATCGTGTAACAACAGTCTCACAATAACATTATATGCACTCCATAAGAAAGTGACACCTATCGTGGCTAATGAACGGGAAGAAAAAAAAACCAAAAGGTGATATTCAAGATCATATGGGTTGTATGGAATTCCAATATGCATGGGCACTAAGATAAGCCAGGTATTCATGCAACAAGTGGTAGAGTGACCAAGAAAAGCAATTGCTTGCATTTAAGGAAAGTTGAGAAGGAACAGAAGAAAATATTTGATCAATGATCCAGAATTAGTTATGGACGCACATAAGACTTCAGAGTATTATCCGTGCAGTATATGTGTTGACAATCATACAACCGTAGAAGACTCTGGTATAAGTTAAAAAGAAGAAATTGAGTCCAGGTCATAGACAACGGATTGAATTATTAGAAGATTGTATCATGTATATTCCAAAGCGTCCATGAAAGGCTAAAATAATAAATAATACCATGAGCCGCAGATCAGATGATAGCTTAAGACTACATAAAGGCTGATCAGAAGGAAGAGAAAACTAAAAAGTTACATCAACGAAGTAAATCATGAGTCTGATTATTGGACCCAGAAACTTACAAGAACCGTGATTGAGAACATAGCAGAATCACTCTTAATATCAAAGGTACAAGAGAGATATTACAACAATAATATTCTATAACGGCTCTACGAGAAAGCCAGTTAGAAGAGTACCATGCTCATAAGAAGTTAGTATGAAGCTCCCACCAGATTGTGTATGCACTAGAGGTGCAAGTATTATAATAGAGCATCAAGTTGTGGAAGTAAATTATACCTATGTGGAAAGGAAGTCTTGAAAGAAATAAAAGATGTGATGCAAGATTTTAAAGCAAATAAGGTAAAGGTGAACAACGTATGAGATACTCAAGTGCAGAAGGTTCTGAATAGTCTATACTTCGGATAGAAGACTAGAAGCGCTGGGATTCAGTATTCCAGTAATGATAGCGGCATCGTCAGTGGCATATCATCCAGCCTATGGTTTCTAGGTATCGAGAGGACTAGTTAAGAAAGTAAAGAATAGTTAGATACGATGCGATGGCTCGCTTGATATTCCATAATAACACAAGGAAATCTATGGTACAAGCAAGCTGAAGAAAGGTCGCAAGTAGTATAAATAGATAGGTGTAGGTCGCAAGCTAAGGTATGGTAAAAAGATAAGGTTTTAGGAAGACGGGAGTAAGGATAATAAACGGCAAGTGAGAAGGTGACGAGAAGGGATAAGTCCTCGGAATTAATCCCTGAGAACAAAAATTATAGAAAGTTCAGTATAGTCTGAATATACTCAAGGGAATCTAAGACTAGTAGAATTTAAAAAGAGATGGAATGCTGCCCTGGTATTGTGTTAGATAGAGGATGACGTTTGGGCCTTCGATTGAGTAATGATTTGATGAATTGTAAAGGATTAACATACCCTCATAAGGAGAATCACATTGGGATGCTATGAAATATGGTTATTGAAGTATACTATCGCCCCTAGGTAGATCAGTTTAATCACTTCAGATGCTTCCCCAATGAGACGTGAGCCCTAGTGACAATATATTACGTAAGAAATTTCAAGTTATCAGTGGTAAATTGTAGATCAATATTGAGGTGAATCAACAATGGATGGACAAAAGTCACAAATTATGAGATGAGATTAGGCCACCATTCTTAAGATGAACAGTAATGACGAAGCATTAAAGGACTTAGATTTATACATATAGGATAAGCACGAGAGTAATCTGGAGTTTGGAAGCAGACCTCAGTAACGATAAATCAAAGTAAGAGTTATGGCAGTAAATTCATACGGATGGATAAACGGACCTATGAAATAAGGTATAACGATATTCGTAAAGTTCAACAAAGTACCGAGCAAAGAATTTCAGTATACTCAGAGATGTCCAGAGGGATATCTTATCAAGCTCTGTATATGTTTACGAAGTGAGGCCTAGAGATTGGCTAAAAGATGAATGGAAAAAAAAGGAAGAAGAGTCGCATAGGTACACTTAAAAGGTCAGAGTCGTATATGGTGCATGACAGAAGGTAGCGACAGTTACAAGATTGGAAGGATTCTGACCACAAGTCGTGGTGTAAGAAAGAGGCCTAAAGGGGGGAATGCCCAGGCCTTTAGATTTATTCACAAAACAGTTGCCTAGATGGCAAGGAGAGTACTAAAGTATTCGGAAGACAACATTTATGAAAATGATAAGTGCATCAATCGACATTCGAGGACGAATGTTCCAAAGGGGGAATGATGTTACATCCCACATTTTCGTATGTTAAAGTTTCGTCGTAAGTTAATCGACGTAAAGTTCGGGAATGAGATTATTTTGAGATTATAAGCATTATGCTATTTCAACAAGTGATCGGTAAATTCGTGAAGGTGAGAGGTAAGAAAATCGAAGAAAAGGAATTTCGTCAAAGTTTGACATTTTGGGATAAAATACGGCCCGAGCTAAAATACCCAGTATTTATGGACTAGTACCATTACAAGGTACCACATGACCATGATAGTAAGGTGTATAAAAGTGAGTAGTATTTTAAATAATTTTGGATAATTCTTAAGTATGTGGGTAATTGATTAATTATTGGTTAGTGAAAGATTAATTAAGATTTTGGATAAGTTTAAGAAGGCTTTTAACGTGGCAGCAAGGCCTTAAGGCATTATGACTCATTGGTCTTGATAAATAGGTGGCATGTGTAGGGAAAGTTTTGGATTAAATAAACCCCAAAAGTGGGGCCCACAAGTCTTTAAAATAAGAGAATGTGGATAACTACATAAAAGACTAATAGTAAATTGGTTATTTTGCCCTCTATTTTCTCATAATCTGTCGACATATGAATTGCTACAAGTAATGTGAAATAAGAGAAGGAAATCCATTGTTTGAAACTACAAGAAAATAATTGTGATACACCTAACCCTCAGTCGTAACTTCTGTAACTATACTTCAATATACTTATTATATCCTACTGATAGATTATATACAAATATATTATACTCCAAAGAAAAGCTTTACTGGAAAACTGGAAGGGAATCACAATAATAAATAGAACACTTGTGTTGCTAAGAAACGAGAAAAGTCTCAAACAAGATTTCATGCAAAAATTTTACAAAGTGAGATAAATCAACGTGATTTTGCTTCAACAAAATTATTTTATCCGAAATTATACTGTGTAATAGCAACGGAATTTTGCAATTCTAAGGGGAGTACGGTGCAACCTTTTCCAAGAATATCATACGGATTTTTTTCCTACTCCAGGTATGTTAAGGTTAAGCTCTTTTTTCATTTTGGCATGATCTCGTAATTACACAAGTTTGATAACGAGGTATAAAGAAAAACGTTCATGTCCCAGAATTTACGTATATTTTTCTAGCCTTGTAAGTTACAACATTCTCCTTATCGGGACTTCATATTCAATTGAGTATTTTTCTTTTCCAGTCAAGAGAGCAGAAAGTCTATATATACAGTATTACAATATTTTCATTACCATCGAGCTATAATCAATGGGCAGGCCCCTATTGGGCAGCCTCTGATCAGATGGTAAGTTATATACCGAGCCTAATGTGGCTGAGCTCCTATGAGCGAGCCCAGTTGGTCGAGAAATAGAGCCTAGTATGGCCGAGCGCCTATGAGCGAGCCTACTACGGCAGAGTATTTATATATATACCGAGCCTTATAAGGCCGGATAACTATTTTAATTACTATATTGAGAGAGTTGAGTCAGTATCAGCAGGTAAGAATATCTTCAGATTATTATTAACTTCTAGTTGCTTTCAGTTATTATATTATCAGTTCAGTTTCAGCTTTCAGTATAGTGCCTTACATAATCGGTACATTATTTCGTACTGACGTCCCTTTGCCTGGGGACATTGCGTTTTATGCCCGCAGGTCCTGATAGACATGTCGAGAGTCCTCCAAGTAGGCTATCACCTCAGCGGAAGATGTTGGTGCGCTCCATTTGCTCCGGAGTTTCTTATTTGGTCAGTAGAGTTAGGATATGTATTGATTGGTATGGCATGACTCAGTCCCGACCTTTATGATACTTATGTAGTCTTAGAGGCTTGTAGACAAATGTCATGTATACGAATACTTGTATGGCCTTGTCGGCCTATGTTTAGTTTACAAATGATCATGTAGGCCTTATAGGCCCACATGTCACATTTATAAGTTTTTATATCAGGTTTGTTCGTCCTATATTGAGTATTCCCCTATATTTATTCTAGTTAGCCCATGACGTCCCGTTTGGCCCATTTGCCAATGAGAGTACGATAAGAAAGATATGTATATTGGTACTCGGTTGAGTAAGGTACTGGGTGCCTGTTGCGGCCCATATGTTTGGGTCGTGACAAAAGCATGAGCCAAAAAGAGAAAATGGAGTGCTTAAGGAAAGATGAACCCGTTCTATTCCAACAATTCTTACCTTAGTCCAAAAGCCTTCATTACATTTCAAAAAAGCCCTATGTGATTTCAAGCCGAGTGAACTTACGTTAGTGGTGATTTATATGAGGGGCAAGCATATGGTACTTAGAGCCGTACTTCTGACATTATTTTGAGAGAGATAAGAGAACTTTTCACAAATCCTTGAAGAGATATGCTAACACAGAGTAGACGAAGAGGAGTTTGGGATCCACAATAAACTACATGAAAGAGCAAACTTTCTTGATGAGTAAAGTCAATTCTTGATGCTCTAGTGTCACATTAGAACTATTTGTGCTTAAAACTTCAAATCATTGCCTTGTTGATAATTCATAAGTGTTGTGGATAATTGTTGGTCCCAATTGATGTGTGTTTGATTCACCTTAGATTAGTTGAAATAGATCTTATCTTGTAGAGGTGGGAATTACCTTATTTGCTTAAGGACAAGCAAAATCTTAAGTTTGGGAGAGTTGATAAGTGGGAATTTTGACTACTTATTAGCGTCTTTTAGCTTTCGTTTTAGTCCAAATGTGTCTAATTGTATTTTCGAAAATTGATGAAATATGCTTACCTGCAGGAGTATTGAAAAATGAGCCACTACGATAAAATCACACTCAAGGAGGAGTGATCTAAACAAGGACAAAAATCAGGCACAGAAGCTCAAGTGCGGGCCGCAGATAGAAAATATGCTTACCTGCAGGAATATTGAAAAATGAGCCACTACGATGAAATCCAACTCAAGGAGGAGTGATCTGAACAAGGACAAAACTCAGGCACAAAAGCTCAAGTGCAGACCGCAGATTTCTATCTATGGCCACAAAATGTGAAGAAAAATCAACAGACCCCCAGTGCAAAGTGCGGACCGCACAATTATTGTGCGACTGCAGAAGCTACGTAAGAGCCAAAGTTCAGAGAGTTTCATTTCAAGCTCAAGAATAAATGTGGATCGCACAATAAATGTGCGGCCGCACTCAGGAAATGTGCAGTCCGCAGAAGACCCCAGTGCGGCCGCACCCAGAATTGTGCGGACCGCAGAACATGAGAGATGCGGCCGCAATACAGAATTGTACGGCTGCAGAATCAACTACTGTTAAGATCTAAAGAGAAGTGTGGACCACACATATAATTGTGCGGCCACAGAACCTCCGAAAGGGTAATTTTGTCCGAAAATTTCAGCTTTGTATAAATAGACTACTTTCACGAAATTAGGTCAAATTTTGAATATTGAAAGTCCTGTAGCCGTTTTTACTTACCCCTTTAGGCAACTTTAGCTTATTTTGATTATTTAACATTGGATTTTTATCTTTTAATCTTGTAATATGAGTTTTATCATTTTCTCTTCTTTATTTTCTTCTATACCCATTATGAGTAGCTAGATTTTTAGCTAGGGTTGTGACCTAACCCTAGAGTGTGAACCTAATGGGTGTTTGATTTATGGCTTATTTATAGTTGGGTATTTATTATTTAGCCTTGTTCTTGCCTTTAATTGTAGAATTAATGGTTGCAAACATTAGTTTATGCCTATTTGACTTGGTCTCAACTTGAGAAAGAGAGATTTAGTCTAGGAAAACTTGGCTAATAAGAATTTGAGATAAAATCAAGATATTGATAGTCCCAATTAAAGGATTGAACCTAGAGATAGTAAAACCCGACTTGAGCATTTTATCAACTGTTTTATTCAATAGCCACTTGGACTTGAGAAAGTCAAATTGAGCAAAATTACTCTCTTACCGATAGGTATTGAGTGGGTATTTGAGTGTTGATTGCTATAATACACCCGACCAACAAACAAGATTTAAAGTTTACAACCCATTAGGCAAACACCTAGGTGAAGATTATACCCGTAGGACTTTTTATATATTTGAAAACCATCCAAAAATAATATTCTTTAGTTTTATATCTTTAGAATTGTAATCCTTAACGTAATTTTAGAAGTAAAAACAAAATTATATTTGTGAAAGTGCAACCAAGATACTTCTCGTGCTTTATTCAAATATATACCACTAATCCCATCGCAGCTCCCTGTGGATTCGATCTCGACTCCTTGTTGGGTATTATTATTGCAATCGACCATTTCACAACCCCGAATAGAGGTGTGACTTGGACGAGATCAGCATACTGTGCGCTTGGTACTTTAGGTATCAAGGTTATTATTGTTGCATGATCAATTGCGCTAGTAGCTTCCCATTGTTTAGAAATTGGAGTACTGCGGTGGTGACATCCTTCCCTACAATCCTCCATGCCTTTTTGAAAAAGTCACTTCCATATCCATTAGGGCCTGGGCTCTTGTTGTTGTCAATACTAAATATAACATCCCTCACATCTTTCCATATATATGGTTGTATCATGTTCATCTGTTGTACTGTTGATAGCACATGCCCATTCCTCATAATTCTTCTTACTTCTCTTGTTCTGTCTACTGATTTCTTCCCCAATAATTCTTTATAATACTCTACAAAGATCATGCCTATCTCTTTTGGTTCTGTGTGTATCCCATCATTGCCATCCCTCAATTGTGTAACAACCTCTTGAAGTTTCATGTGTTTAATTATTGAGAAAAAATATCTTGAATTGTCAACTCCAATCCTTATCCATGTTTCTTTTCTTCGTTGTTGTAGGAAGCTTTTTGCGAGGTAGGAAGACCTTCTGAACTTCTGGTATTGTGCTATTTCCTTTCTCTGTAGATCCTGGTCTTTGGGGGTTATGTGTAATTCTCTTTGTATCTCCTCTAATTGTGTTCTGTCTTCCTCTACTTCTGCTAGAATATCCCTAAAATGGCGTTTGTTTAGTTTCTTCACTGCCTGATGCATAGCAGATCCATGCACCTGCAATTGCCATGTTGTCTTAACTCTCCCCAAGAAATCTGGATGACTTGCCCATATATTGCAGTATCTGAAAGGTCTACTTGTATTTTGTTTTGTGTGTAATTGTTCTACCTTAATTGGACCATGATCGCTTATGCCCTCTAATAGATATCTAGCTCCATATGCAGGCATTTGATTCAGCCAATCATTATTGATGAACACCCAGTCAACTTTAGAGTACACTCTATTTCCTCCCTGTCTATCATTTCATGTGAATCTACTCCCTATGGTAGGTAATCAGGCAGAGGCGGATATAGTATATAACGTACGGGTTCAACTGAACCCATAACTTTCGACGCGGAGTAAAAAATTATATGTAAAAATTTATTAAAATTGCAAAAGTAGTAGATCCAAACCCATAACTTTAAAAATATAATGGGTTCAATGTTATAAATTTTAAAATTGAACCCATAGAAATTAAATCTTGGATCCGCCTCTGTAGGTAATTCTATCAGACCACTAGACTCCACACAGTGCTGGAAATCTATTACTTCCCTCATTGTCACCGGGTTTCCTCCAATTCGATCCTCCATATTAAGGACTGCATTAAAGTCACAAATTGTGATTCAGGGATCTTGACTCCTTTCATCATTTGTATTGTATGCATATACCACAGTCAGTCTAACCATTATATTGTTAGTTTTGTTAGTCACCTCACATGTGATGGCCTGTGCATTGCCAGATTCATACTGCACTAGATATTGATCTGGTCTCCAAATCATCCAAATTCTACCATTGTAGTGATGCTCTAAGTTTGTAACATAGCTCCACCCATAGAATAGTTTATCAGTTATTTGTTCTATCATTTCCTTCTTTATTTTTGTTTCTACTAAACCTACCACACTTTCTCTTTTGCAGAGGAGTTGGACCTCCTTCTGCTTATTGGGACTGTTTAGGCCCCTTACATTCTAACATATCATGTTATCCATTCCCCAATGGAGGTAATTGATGTCCTCCCTCATTCCGGTCCTTATTCAGTGGTCCTTGCCTACTAGTTCCTTGCATATTCAATGCCTGAAATGTATTTGTAGCTTGCATCTGAGTCACTTGTTTTGTCTACTGCTTCCTAGTATTCAGAGGTGTAATCCATCCTTCCTTATCAATTTGCTGGTTAGCTTTCTGTGCCTTCCCTTTCTCCTCCTTTTGCCCAGGGTTCTGCTAGTTCTCCTATATCCTTTTCTCTTCTGTAACCTGTCTTCCTTCATTTGTTTCCTTCACTATGATTAGCATAGGTCCCTTTGTTTCCTCCCCATTAGGCTTATTCTTCTTCCTGCAGTTTTCATCAGTGTGCCCATATTTCTGGTAGAACTTGCACAACGTAGGTCTCCAGTCACATTGCACCCTTTGTTCAACCAGATTTCCCCGTTCATTCCGGAATAATATCTTTTCAGGTAGTTTGCCATCAATGTCACCTTAATCAGAAGCCTAGCAAAGCTCAAACCCACCTTTTTTTCTGTATTTTGGTCCACCATAAGTGATTTCCCGATTAAACTTCCAATTTTACTTAGTCCTTTGGAACTCCAATATTTAAAATCTAATCCAGGTAATTTTACCCAAATGGGTACTGTATGTAGTTCCTCTTTCGTGAACTCCATCTCTGGATTACAAGCTTTCACTATGAACGGCTTATTATCAAAATGATAAATGCCTCCCTGAACAACATCATCCCTCCCAATTACAGAGTCAAACCTTACTACTACTATCTCATTTTTTAGCATTAGTATATTATTTATCTCATATTTAGCCCACAAACGTTATATGTAGCCATTCAGTACTGAGAAATGGGAGTGTGCCCCCAACACACAACAAACAACAGCAGTTTGCCAATACTCAATTTCAGAAGTTATGTCATCTACTTCAATTTCACAAACAGGTACCTCATCGATTATCTCTGGCATAACAAAATCCAATTTGAAACCATCATTCGATATCTTGTTGATGTCGAAATTGTCCCAAACTGAGCTCTTCCAGGTTGATTTTCCTGATTTCTCCGGTTCAATCGGCTCTGCTTCAACTTCTTCTGCCCATGATATCTTTCCGTTGCTACTGGATGCTTGGATTGCAGACCATTCCTCTATAATTTGAGAATTTCCACTTGATGTACCATGTTCTTCATTCACCTCTTTCCTTTTCTCCGATGCTTTTGGGTTACTATTTTTCGTCTTTTGTGCTTGATTTTTCTGTCGTTGTTGCTGGTTGCGTATTTTCTGTGCTTGTTCCTGCGCCATTCTCACCTTCTCCATAGGAATTCGAGCTCTCCTTCCCATGGATGGTGTAGGTTATGCTAACTTACGCCCAGAGAAAAATGTGATAATTTTTTTGGGACAGATTAAAAAGAAAAAAATATTATATAAAATGGGATGAAGGGAATATAGGTACAAAACATAATTTATATAAAACTCTCCATAAAAATAAATATACAATATTTGGCTCTATGTAATGTATTATTTTATATCGGATAAAATATGAAATATGAACAAAATTGAGATATCCTAGCTGTTAGGAATCCAAATGTTTAATCATATAAGCTCATTATTATACATTGTTTATTCTAATAATGACCAACCACGAAAGAGTTTCTTGTATTCTAATTTGATTAAAGGATGGCATTTTCGTTTCTTATTCTACTAGGTGCAACAATATAATTTTACACTAGAGATAATTTTGGTGGCAATTTTATTAGGCAATTAGTGAATTTGTCGCGCTCTGCGCGGTCATAAAATAAATAATTGAGATTTAAAATTTTCCTTTATAATTTTAATTCTATAAGTTGAATATGTAGAACATATTTATATTTTTAACAGTTAGCTCAGTTTTACAAAAAATAATTTGAAGTCAACAAAAAGAATGATTTTAAAACTACAATGATATATGCTTAATAACTTCATATATACAACCATTTCGTAAAAAATCTTTTTGTGGTAAAAAAACAATAATTAGTAATAAAAACACATAGTATATGATTTAACTTTTTCGTCATTCATAATTAGTAAAATTGTGTTGTCATTAGCAATTTTTTTCTTTTGTAAATTAAGTAATCTATAAACCACAATAGAAATTTCTATATTCATTGTGACATTACACTTCTCCATTGAAGTAGTAGATTTCTCCAACTAAAAATCTCTTTTACTTCTTCATTACTAAAAGGGAAAAAAGGAAATTATATTTTATTTACTTTATTCACTGTCTACATGCATGAGATGTGATCTCTCTCTCTATATATATATGGAGGATTTAAAGACATTTATGATAGAATATATATGATCAAGGCAATCCTAGATTCCTAGCGTTCAACTTCACTCAGTGTCTCTACATTTCAAGTAATGGTTGGGGAATATTTATCTTTGTTATCTATTTTTTCGTGAAAAACTTTATGTTTTTTCGGTCGGCGATTTAACTAATTCTAGTATTCTTAAATTTTCTTAAAAAGAAAGAGAAAAAACTTTTCAAGAAAGTCATTTCTCTTATATCAGTTTCCTACTCTAAATTAAACACGATTGTCTGATCCTTAATCTTCACCAAGCGGGATTCTTCAAATAAGGGGAGGTAAAAAGAACAAAGCTAATTAGGAAAAAAAGAAGAGAAAAAATATATACGTGTTCTTTGGCCATAGGAATATATATGTAAAATCTACACTCTACACCTTCTTTTCCTTTTTGAGATTTATTTTTACGATAAAGAAAAGAGAATGGAAAATAAACCCACAAAACAAAATAAGAAAAAGGGAAAAATTTAAAAGATGAAAAAAGACGAAGAAGATAAAAATCAAAAAGTTTCAGATTAGGTAAAAATGGAAAAAGAAATGCACGTACTTTCTTCTTGTCTTTTTCCCTAATCTTACCACTTAGAAATGTTATATATAGGTGTTAACAAAAGTGAGATATAATTAAACCTGACCAAAAAAATGTGTAGAAGAAGATTTGGAGGCTGGGAAGAAAGGAATAAAGATAATCTATAATTAAAGGCAATCATAAAAGTGAGTAAAGGAAGAAAGTAAATGCATATATTTCAAGGAAGGAAATCGAAACAAAGAGGTTGAGAAGACGCTTGCGGTGAAAAAAGGACACGTTTCAACAAAAAGTTATAATGATCAGTGTTTTAAAAGGTGTGGGCGTAAGACGAGGCGTTTTATATATGTCTCAGTGGGGCGTAAGCCCCATAGGTATTTAGTTTTTAATATTTTATAAAATAATATAATGACAGTAAATATTTATAAACAGGTAAAATTACATAAAAATTGAAGAAAACTATATATATGTGTGCTCCATCCTCACAAAAAACTAATCAAAACAATCTATTATACGTTACTTACAAGCACAAGTAATTTGAATCTAAAAAAATAAAGTTTTTTATATGGAGAAAAAAAAAGGATGATTAACCTACAATTTAAACTTTGAATTTGCTGCTATGAAGAATAATGTAGTTCTCTTTGTATTTGTAAAAAAATTTAAATATTCGTTGCTTTTGGGAGATATTAGCAGACTAGCGGACATGATAAAAAATTGAGAAAATCATGAATTAGGGCTTAAATCAATAAAAAGGGGTCTTTACTTTTAAATTTAATACTTTTGAGTTCCTTTTTAAACCTTTTGAGTAATTATCAAACTGACTTTTGAGAATTTGGGCATTATATGAAGGACTAATTCAACAAATTTTGTTTTAGTTTGAAAAAGTCTCTGGGGCTTACTACTTACTAAAAAAACGCGCCCCGAACGCCCGGGCGTGCGCCCCAAATTGCGGGGCGTACGCCTCTTGAGACTTTCGCCCCACACCATCGCCTCAGGGCATTTTTGGTACGCCTCGCCCCGGGGCTCGCCCCGAAAACGCCTTTTAAAACAGAGGTAATGAGACATAATAATGAGGAAAGAGAGGCGACGTAATAGGTGCAAAATAAGAAAATTAATGCACCGTTTTAGGAAATTAATCTTTTAGATTTATTAATTGAGTTTATTGTGTGAAAAGAGAATAAAAATCCCTAAAATTCTAAGAAAATAGATAAATACATTTCCTCATCAACAAGAGATGACACATCACTTTCTAAGGGTCCTGCTTTATATTTATATATAGATATAGATGCTTAAGGGAACTCATAACTCTAGACCCTCATAAAAAAAAATTAGAGATAAAAAAAAGGAATTTAGCAAACCAAGGTACAAGTACTAAGCCACAAGGTATAATACTCATAAAGAATACATAGTTTTGTCTACAGACTGATCTTTAGAAAAGCTAAAGTTGGGCCAAGGGCAGTCCGCTGCACGAAGCATCCCGCGTTTACACAGGGTACGGTGAAAGACCGCACCCCGATGGAGTCAAATTTGTCTCTAGAAAAAAAAAAAAAAACTACAATACAAACTAGTAGGATTAAATTGTATTCCCTATAAGAATGAATGTCTTGAACTGGGAATTCCATTTACATGGAATTAATATTTTTATCTATACAATGAATACAAACCAATATATGAATGCAGATTCTAATATAAATGTAAACCGTAAAGCATTATTAAGGTGTAACAATCTTGAATCTCCCCGCGGCCTTTACTTCATAATTTCCAGCTGCAAGCAGAAATATGACAGTCGAAGGGAAAGAACAGCGCGATTATATGGTTATTCTACAGATTTTCACTTGTTTGTTCGCGAATAGACAGAGGAACCTGCAGTTTTTAGCTTGGCATTGGTTTGTTCTCCAAAAAAGATCTCAATAGAATGAAAGCTTGACGAGGGCGATGAAGTGGCACTTCGTGCCCTGCTCCTGTTACAGTTACAAGCGTCAACCCTTTGTATACTTGGCTCCATCCTCCAACCTATTTATAGAATAAATACAAGGACAAACGAAAGCATGAATTTTCGATAGAGGAGAGGAAAAGATGCAAGGTTGTCAAGAAGAAAACAGTTTGCATGTCCATTTTCTCAATTATGACTAACCTTTTTATTGTCATACCAAGGGTACCAGTTGGTGATAGTTGGAAGCTTCAAAGCATCTATAGAATAACGAGTTGCGGTTACAGGAACAACTGAATCAGTATCCCCACTGCAAAGAAAGTCAAATGTTTAGGAAAATCAGGTTCTGATAAAAGATAAGCTGAAAAGTAGACGTTATGGCACGGGTTGTCTTGGAGGGGAGCCTAAGAGCAACGGTAAAGTTGTCCCGTGTGGCCTATAGGTCACAGGTTCGAGCCGTTGAAGCAGTCATTAATACGTGCAGTAGGATAGACTGTCTACATCACACTCTTTGAGGTGCGGCCTTTCTCCGGACCCTGCGTGAAGGCGATATGCCTTGTATACCGGGCTGCCCTTTTTCTTCTGTGACGACTGACGAGGCAGTTATGCATAAATGATGATGATTCTAGATGAAACAAACGTATCAGTCCATTCTGTTACTTAGTTAGAAGAGGAGACACATAATGTGAGACGTTTCCAGTTCATCTTTCATACTTGATATTCTTCATTTGAAAAGCCAAATGAATGTTTCTTAGGTCGGGGCTGAAAAATGCTCAAGTCTTATGGCAGAATAGTATACTTCTAATACTAACGGTGAAACCTACACAAATCAGCTATATATAATGCGAATAGATAGAAATTCCTGCTGAATCTCTTTTGAGGTACCTTTGTCTGCCAAAAAATAGGAAGCTGACAATTGACCATTTATTATATCATTTCGTGAAATTCAAAAAGCATCTTGAACCTTATCATAGAAGTTAATTATAGTACTTTAGCATATTGAACCTATTATTAGTGGCAGTCTTGTATTCTAATATTGTAAATTTCTATCACTACACGTTTTTCCGTCCACCTTGTTTTCTTTTATCTTGTTCTCGTTATTGCTTGTTGCTACTGCTCTTTTCTCATTTTTTCTCGTCCCGAGGGTCTACTGGAAATAGCCTTTCTACATTCACTGTAGGTGTAAGATCTGCGTACTATCTACCCTCCCAGACACCACTTGTGGGACTATACTGGGTTTGTTGTTTTGTTGTAGCATATTGAACCTTATCCCTAAAAGGAGTAACTGAAATAATGCAGTACGCCTCGCTAGCAGAGCAACTCTTAGCTTAAATATTATCAGCACATCACATAGAAGAACACAGGCCCAAAAAAAACTATTTCTTCAAAGAAAAAGAGGAGTACTTCTTTCAAATATGAGATTTTTATAGATGAAGTTCTTTCCCGTAAATAATAGTACGGGATAACCAAAGAAAAGAGATGACTGAAGAGCAAGGGATCTGTTATACAGCCTGCCTGGTGCACTAAGCTCCCACTATGTGCCAGGGAATGGCTGGACTATAATGGTCTATTGTACGCAGCCGTACCCTGCATTTCTGCAAGAGGCTGTTTCCACAGCTCGAACCCGTGATCTCCTGGTCACATGGTAGTAGTTATGCCAAGGATCTGCTATACAGCAACCTATTTTTATGAAAGTTGGTTAGGGAGAGTGAGATGAGTGTCAAACAGACAAGATCTAGGAACAAGGAAGCCAAAGTCCTCTATACGATGACACATAAACAATTTATTTGGTATACAACTACCAAAGTTTAGATCCTGGTTCAGACAAAATCTCTCAACAAAACAGCCTAAGCCCTATCAAGGCAATATCAACATATGTAAAACACAAGTTTAATCGTTTATAATTTATCTTTACAAAAAGGAACATGTTCATCTCTAAGTCCATTAAAACAATTATCTATACATCAATAATGACTTAATTATTTAAAGTTCACTCTGACATAAAAGAAAACAAAACGTTCAAGGAAAACAAAGAACGGTGGGGAAAAAACAAAAACACGAAAAAGAAAAGAGGATGAGAAACTAGGATGCTAAAGTAAACTTTATAGGGATTACATAGTATTTGAAGGTTAAAGACGACCTAGTTACTGATGTCTGAACAACAATATTTCTGTGCTTGAAAACTTTGCATATGGTTATCCTGTCCAGCTCAAGATTACGAGCTAGTTCAACACCTTTTTCTTGGGAAGTAATAACAATAGCGCTTAAATCAAGGATCACTGAGATTAAACTTTACACTAGCTCCCTATGAACTTAAATTCCTGACTACTTTAATCATTAATGATAGGTACATGTGCGAATATGTCTTCTATGAGATACAGGTAATCACTGAATTTTATGAAAGTTGAACCAGAAGAAAGACGCATTTCAAAATCAAGCAACAAACACCATTCATTGCTTGATTTAACTGCTTATTGGATTTACAATAGGGAGATCTTGACTTTCCGTAGTAATATATTTAATTTTTGCGTCTAATAAGAATAAATCACTGATAAAAGAGGGAATAAATGTATAGGCTCCTATACGACAAATTTATGGTATAGTATTCATGTCACTTCCAATTACCGATATTGAAATAATTAAAGGTTTCCAAAGGTGCAAATGATGTTTAATAACCAATGAAAATAGAGGGGCAAAAGAAGACTGTGAAAAGGAGGATTTACTTAGCCTTACCTGAATACCCATATCCTGAGACCAGCAGCTATTAGCTCTTGGTAGATGGGAAGCATTGACAGAGGAGAATCGGCCCAATAGTTTCCAACAATGTCACTGGAAACCAAAAAAGATCCAATTAAAATCTATCAACAAGTTTGAAGATAGGAAACTTTTCAACTGCCAAAGTTTTTCAAACAGACCTGCATGTTTTCCAAGGATAGGCAACCTTAGTTACATTAGCATGGAATGCCTTTTGTACCTCGGGGAGATTAAAATAAATTTCAGAATATCTCTCGGTACATGGGTCATATGCTCTGGACATCCACGGCTGCATGTTTGAAACAGGAAGAGAAGTTTAAAAACTTGAATGTACAAGAACGAATAGATAACCAAAAGGACTTAAATATCAAGATCAGATGTGTACACAACCAAATGGTGAAGTCTAGAATGATAAAGTGTCAAAACTTATTTTAATAAAAAGAATCTGAAACATGTAACTTGAAATAAAATAGGGTCAAGTAAGAACTTGTTTTAGAAACAAAAACAAAGATAGGTGGACTACTAGTCAAGAAAGGAGATTTAAGGGAAATTGCTGGCATCGACGGGTTTCCTTGCAGATGACGCGCTTGTTTTACAGGTCCAAAAAATTAAGTCATTTGTGATTTTACTGCATGGGAGCATCCACAGAAAAGGAAAGAAGTATATGGAAATCTACAACAAGCATGTTATCGATGATAAGTGAAGAACAGCTCCGGAATCTGCTAGTAGCTTCTAACACAACTCTGACAGACAGCTTTTACCACAAAGAACTCTGATAGTTTTTCTTCTGTCTTTTTCTTTTCGAAGGGGGAAGGAGGGAGTGGATGGGGATGCATGTTTATGATATAGCAACATCCACAGGTTTTATTTCACAAGTCATCTGTCTATTTGAGGGTGCTAAAGTAAAGATGCAAGTTTTCAAGAATTGATGATACTCCAAATCCTCTCCCTCCAAAAACCATATTGAAGAGGCACTCCTCTGAAGGAAAGTTTACAAAAATACAGTAAGCTTTCTTTCTATGACCTAATATCAAAGATAGACCGACCATTTGAAAACATAAAGATCTTGTATACTGGCGAAAGTTAGTCATTTATGGCACTGTCTCACTAAAAAAGGGATCAGTGTTACTCACTGCACAAGAAAGATACTCTAATGCTTGCGTTCTCTCTCACACATGACCAAACAAATAGATTCAGATGAAAATACAGGCACCTAGATAATAAACCATTCAGCGCCTCCGAACCATCAGAAATGCAATCCTCCAATTTAACTTAACAGTTGGCAGGTACCAGCATAAAACACTGATCCACTGAGAAAGGGATCCATATCATAAGGAGACATTACTTTGATAGATGCTTATATTTTGATGAAGGGTTAAGAACTTCAAAATCTTCACAAGGTGAAAAAGAAAACGGCAGTTATGTTTTTGGATCTTTGTTAGTCATCTTTAAGGATGTAAAATTTTGGTAAAGCTAACCACTTGCCAAGTCAGGCACCAGAAAGAGGGTTCTACTTCAGATTGAGATATCAATTCTAAGTACGCACACTTTCAACCATATAATCTAAAGCTCCAATTCTTTCACATTGCAGGAACTTATCTGTCTCTTTGATTTTTTTAAGCATGTAATGTTTTTCTAGGCATTCTAGAAAACTAAAGTTTTGTAAGTGTTTACAGAATCAAACCAATATTATCACAAGTAGTATATCTTCTTATTCTTTTCCAGTCTTAGTTAAACATTCTGCAATTACCTACATTTGCGACTGCGAAGTGGAGTGACATAAGAACATAAAGAAAAAGACTCACATAATGACCCCTTAAGTTGCGCCGAAGTGATGAAGTACTAGCACAAGGACGAGTATATATGCTATAAGGGTCAATATTTCCCTGCTCTTGTTCTGCAAGAAGAAGAGCTTTAGTACAATCAGTGGAAGGATGTTCAGAAGATCCTTTGTCACATGTTATCTGGAGAAGCTTGTACGTAGAATCCGAAATCAAGCCATGGGTCCACCAGTACTCGAACGTGCCAATATAGTCATGGTAATCATCGGTAACAGCATTCCCCACCTAAAAAGTACAGCCAGAGAAATAGACCTTGATAAAAACAGACTGTAACTTAACATTGCATTCAACGTTAAAATTTTCATTACTACTACCATAAAGCCCTTGAAATTAATAATCGGGTTCTTGATTCCCTTGTTCCTTCGGTAGACAAGTTGAGATAGCTGTGGAACATAATGCCCTAAACATATACAAGAAAAATGAAATTAGTATCTTATGATAGCACTCGTGCACCGGGTAACTCAGAACTTTCGGCACGGAAGTAGAAATTCACTAAAATTGTAACAAACAGTAGGTCTGAACCCATAATTTTAAGAATACAATGGGTTCAATACTAAGAAACTTAAAAGTTGAATTCATAGAACTTAAAATACTAAATCCGCCTCTGATGATACTAGGTGTTGGCAAAATATGTGTAAGCAACCAGTCAGAATGACAAAGATAAATGCTACTCGTAAGTAATGTGTTATGAATAATTACCTGCATAACTTTCTCCAGCAATGTAAAATTCTCTATGCTTGTACTGGGGAAACCTTTCGAACCACTTAACGAGAAACTGGTACGTATCTTCAGCTACAAATCAAAACGCCAGGATTCAACATTTCAGCTTAAACAACATAACTACTATGAATCCTCAATATTTCTCACATTGAAAGCACATACATAATATACAAACATTCAATTACTCAATTATCCTTACCTGTTCTTTGATCACCCGCATTATACAAGTCTGAGGAAGTATTCGTATACGAAAATCCAACCCCAGCTGGCGATTCAAGGAAAAGCAAATTTGCCACTGCCCATAATAACACAACTTCATCAGAAAAATTCAAGAAAAAACAGAATTTAAAACACAGAGTTGTTAAAAACCGCTACATACAATTGTTCCAGGAGTATGGATTCAAGTAAAGTGTCTTCCCATCAGAATCAATATGAAACGGACCGATTTCTTCAGCTGCTCCATAAGCTACTGAAGAACAACCTGGCCCTCCATTTAGCCATAAAATTAGTGGCCTTTTCTCAGGATTTCTACTCACTGGTGACTCAATTAACCAGTAAAACAATGCTCTTCCAGCTTGTTCATTTACAGTAACATAACCTGAATACTGATTGAATTGTACATTTGCTGGTTGACCAGGCAAATAAGTAATTTTATCCCTCAATTGTTCTACATTTATGGAACAATAACAACTACTCAAAAACAACAATGACAAGCAAATTACAAAGGGGGGAATTTTCTCCATAAATTGAATCAAAACACAGAAAATATGAATAGGCACAAAATAAAGCTGGGATCTTTTTCAAGAATTATGTACAGGGGGGGCTAAAATGTTTTTGCACATGTATCACATGATTACAATTCTTGAATTTATACAGATAACAAGGTGAGGTAGTAACAAATACAGTGAAAAACAAAGGGACAAAAACACAATTTTTTTTTCAAGAAAATAATGAGACAAGGAGAAAGACAATAATTGAATAGTACTGGACAGGAGGAAATGAAAATGACATAAAGGTACTACACACTAAAATGAGGAATACCCAGATGCACAGATCTCTAAAATAATTCTTGGAATTATAGTTAAGTAGTTGGAGATTTGATCTAAAAGATTCCTACATAACGAAGTTACACATTTTAAAACCAATTTAATCGCCGCCTTGTGGCCACTGAAAGTGGACTATTTTAGTCAACTCACTGCTCAATTTCTCTTTTTCAAGTTCACTTTTATTTGTCCAGTATTTTAAAAATAGATTTTTATTTTTATTTATTATTTTTAGCATATTAAGAAGATAATTTCTTTTTTCTTGTTATATTCACAATATTAATTACTTATTTTAAATTATTTTTCCAAATCCATTAAATTAAGTATGCATCAATTAATATGAATATTATGATAAATTATACACTTAATTTATTATCTCTTAAAGGGTGCAAAATTTACAGTGAACAAGTAAAAACGAACTGAGGTAATATTACTAAGTATCCACCTTTTGGGGTTTACAATCACTGCATGATTGATGGTTTCGTCATAATTATTTTTAAAAATTTTCATTGTTGTCGACTAATACGAATTTACGCTGTATAAGGTTACTGAGCTTGTTTGGATGGTTGTTACTTATTGTATTATATCGTATTGTTATTTAAAATACGATGTTTATTTTGATTGTTACTTAAAATTTATTGTATCGCATCGTTAAATCCGTCGTTACGTAACGACGAAATGTAATGACCGATTTGGTGTGGTCGCGTCGTTACCTTGTCTCTTTCTCTCATCTCACCCTTCATTATTATTAAATAATTTTATTTTATCATTTACCCTATTTTTTTATATAATAATTTTATCCCGTATTATAATTTTCTTTATATTGCAAGTTTATTCTTCATATTGATGGTGCGTGATATCATGAAACAACGGCAAACGATACAATCTATCCAAACATTGTATTTATCAAACGATACAGTACAATACAATATAATACATTATGAAACGATATGTAACAACCATCCAAACAAGTTGTAAAGTGGGAAGCATTCCAACCATAATATTTTCCATTCTCAGAGGCGCATACCTGAGATTGCATCGTATCATTAAATTCATCGTTACTTAAAGACAAAAAATGTCATTTTATGTAACGGTCGATTTGGTGGGATCGCGTCGTTACCTTTTTTCCCCTCTCATATTGCCCTTTCTTATTATTAAATAATATTATTTTATCTTTTATCCTACCTTCTTATATAATAATTCTACCGCGTACCTTACTTTTTCTTTGTAATATTGCAAGATTATTCTTCATATTGTTGATATACGACATCATGAAAGACGATACGTAATGTAATTTATCCAAACATTTAATGCATCAAAACAATACAACATAATTTGATAAGATACATAATGAAACGATGCATAACTACCAACTAAACAAGTTGTAAGGGGAGGTATCATATCTATCCCATCATAACCTTTGGTGGTTCGGCACAACTATTCTAAGAATAATACTAGCTTTTTACATTTAAAAAATAATAATTTAAAATCTTGTATTATCATAGGCAAATTTAAAATTTTAACTTGATTTGTTTTGACGTTCTTAGCACTGAAAATATAATACTTTTACAATTATAGGTTTGGATCATATATTTGTTAAATATTTTATGGGTTTTCACATAAAAAATTATACTTCGCGTCAAAAATATTGAATTTGGACAAGCGAATACCAAATCATTGGATCCGACCCTACATTTTACCTTAAATTAAATTAGAATAGTCACACAAAATGTTATGACGATTAAGACAAACAAAATTTAATTCATTAATTCCTATATTTCACGTCAGTCAAATTATGTCACATAAATTAGAATGAAAAAAATATTAATTCATCAATAAAGTCGAAATGAAAATCATTAAAAATAGTATTTGTGTGTGAATTAGAGCTGTACTTACATTCTAATTCCCTTCTTTTTCACATAACCCCACTATTGGGTACCGGGAAGTAGAGAACAGTATTGATTAAGGGATACACTTTTTCTCGATTTCTGACGTTATAAAAATAATAAATAATAAAAATAAAGATTTTCTTACGTTACAAAAATAATTAATTATATAAAAAAAAAAAATCTTACGTTAGCCACTTTTGGAGCAATTGACCTAACAGGTAAGAGGAGCACATTTTTTTTTTTTTTTGTCTAATTTAGAATACTCGATTGGGATTGGCTGGCAAACTCTCATTACAAATTCACATGGGATATTCACTGACTTTTTTGCCATGATTTTTTTAATTCATATACCGTTGAATACGAGGCATAATTTGAATGGACGAAAAGCTCCAAAGCTTTAATAACCAAAATCACTTTTGATTAATTTAATCTGGCAAAAAAAATATAGAATTCTCGAGTTAGAAATTTAAGAATAAAGAAATTTATTTTTCCTTTAATGTAGAGGAGTACGTACCATATATGATAATTTAATAGCTTTGTTTCAGACCATATATAATAAATTACGAACCATATAGCATAAATGGGTTGTGGCTTTGATGGCAAGCGAGAGGTCGTCAGAATCATAAACTTCAAATTATAGATCAAATTCTAACTTCAGTTAGTTAGATCAGTAAATTTCGTAGAAATGACATTAGGTAGCCATTTTAAAGGGCTGCTATTTAGGAATGAGTCAATGTGTCATGAAATTCATTTTTCCAGTTCAATTTTTTAGGACAGAAATGTCCTAAATTGTCCTGAAAATTAAGATTTTTAGTTCAAAATTTCGTGACAAATTAGGTATTGACTAATCCCTAAATAACAGCCCTAAGAATGGTTGTTTGCAGAGGCGAATGTAGTGTACTACCTACGGGTTCAACTGAACCCATTACTTTTGACGCAGAGAAGAAATTATATGTAAAAATTCATTAAAATTACAAAAATAGTAGATATGAACCCATAACTTTAAAAAAATAATGGGTTCAATGTTAAAAACCTTAAAATTGAATCCATAGAATTTAAATTCTGGATCCGCCTCTGATTATTTGTGTACTTTTCAGTAAATTTAGAATACGAGATGAATAAAAAGACAAAGAGAAGAATTGACATAGGAAAATGTCAAAAGTAGATTACAACAAATATTCTATGTATTTCTCGTTGGACTAAAGACAATATAGCAGGTTGGAAGTTTTAACTACTATTTGTACTTACTTGATAATTGGTTGGGATTAGTCAACTTGATGCGCTCAACCGCGTTAAGATTAGTTATTTAAACCTCTCGATTGCGTAAAGGAAATCAACGTGATTTAAGTAAGATAGGTGTCGCAACTAAGTCAAATTCTGAATACTAAATATGATCTCAAATGAATCAAATTGATAAATAAAATTGTATCAAGAAGTTTTGTTTGTTGAAAAAACATGAATTCCGTATTTATTAATTTTAATAAACTGATATAAATTATACACATCAGATATTGAAAAAATAAACTGTCTTGATTATCCGGTGTTCGAGTTACAAAGAGTCGTAATTATCTAGTGTACAAATTTAGAGACAACATCTAAATATTTATATATATATATGCTAGTTTCTCTACGTGTATTCCATATAAATTTCTTACTAAATGCTAAAAAATAGTTATAAATTTTTTATATGCATACATAGCCGAAATACATTTGATTGTGTTATAAAGTAGAAAATTAGATATACAAGAAGTTTACATCTCCCATATGAAAATTGATTGCTATCTTCTCTATATACTTCGACCTTAACAGTGTCAATTGTGTATTGGCATAGCTATCTTCTCAAGGTTGATTGGTCGTTTATGAAATATTGAAGCCTCCTTTGTTATATTTCAACACACATGTCATGCACAAAATCTTCAATTTCTTTGTGTACATCTACAAGTAATATGTATTTAATACACTAATAAGTGTTAGAGTTCAAATTTCATCATTGAAATGAAGAATTGAATTGCCAAATGAGTCCTTTTTTATCTATTGACTGGAAACAAATAGGTAACCATGTAAGACAAATTAAATAAAAAGATTCACATATGCCCTGCACTATTTAAAATACTCAATTTTATATTTTTCAGTAAAATCTTTGAGCATATATATCATCATAGGAAAAAACAATTTGAATCGCATAATGAGTCATCTTTTATTTGCTGACTGAAAATTAGGTAATCAATAGGTCACAATATAGAATGTGCTACTCAAAATTACTTCAATTTTATATTTTCATTAAAATCTTTGAACTTGATATCTTATTAGAGTGACTATGGTCCTTCGGGAGAAATTCAAAAATAGCCAGATTTACAAGTGATAATTGAAAAATAGTCACAATTTTAAAAGTAATCGAAATTTAGTCACTTTTCATGTAAAGATAAATCTGAACGAAAACACTGTTCAAAATTCAAAAAATATTCCAGCATAATATACTGGAGTTCCAGTATAATATACCGGTCCAGTATAATATGCTGGAAGTTCATACACAGGTGCTCCAATCTCTAGTATATTATGCTTGAACTTTCTACGTGTTGGAATTCCAGCATAATATGCTAGAAGTTCATACACATGTGCACCAATCTCCCGTATATTATGCTGGACCGGTGATAATCGGCTTAATGTATGCATATTTTGATATATATCGCCTCATATTTTGCTCATGTCTCGACGATTTGAGATGTTTAATATGATTATTTGTGCTAAATTTTGGTATTTCTATGTGTAGGGATCATTCGAATGCAATTTGGGACAAAAGGGCGCGAATTGGAGCGAAATCGGGACAAAAACGCAAAAAGTAAAATTTGAGGGCCACAGCCAGCGTGGGGCGCTGGCTGTGGCGTAATTTACAGTAGCTAAAATTTATGAGCGCCAGGGCCAGCGCCCTACGCTGCCCTGGACGCTCAAGACGGGAAAGTAGCCTTTTTCGACTAGGACTCGGTTATTTCGACCCCTAGACGCCCCCAACTCATATAAAAACCAACCTAAACCTATATTTTAGAGGGAGGACGTGACTTAGAGAGAAGAGGGAGGCGCCAAACACTCGGAAGCAAGGATTTGATCAATTCTTTCACCCCTTTCCTAGTACTCATTGATTTTATATTTGAAAATATTATTTTTGATGATTGTATGAACATGAGTGGCTAAGAACCCTATTGTTCTAGGGTCATGGGTATACATGAATGTTGACGTTTGAAGTTTAATTTGACGAAGTTGATTTTATCATATTGGGTTATTTATTTAATTCTGTTTTTAATTATTTTGCTGAGTAGCTAACAGTGAAATACTATCTACGAATCTAGAGTTGAACTCGAAAGTGGGAATTCTAGATTGCATATAGAATTAAATAGAGCAAGTTCTTAAACCCGGGCATCGGGGAACAGATTCGCAATTAGGATAGACATATACCTAATTGCCTTGCTCTGTTGCAATACAGGAATTGTAAATGCGTTCTTGTTAATCTTAATTCCATAGACATATAGGTATTAAGTTAGCTTAAATAGGCGAGTAAGGACTCGACAGATTCTTATGAGTAATATCAACCCTGTCAATCAACAATTCAGATAAGTCAATTAGTTATTTTAAGCTAAGAATGCAACATGATTATTAGATAACCCTTGACCCTGGAATATTATCTCCTATTGATTGTTATTCGAAATTATTTAAGTGTTGTGGTTGATTTCTAGTATTTCATTACTTGATAGTTTTTAGGTAGTAAATTAGAAAATTATCTATTTTGTAAGAAATCACTTGAATCGATAAGTTATTTGAGTTTGAATTAATCAAAAGTTAATCATAAGTCTTCGTGGGAACGATACTCCACTCACTACTCTATTACTTGACGACCACGTATACTTGCGTGAGTGTGTTTGGTCGCAACAAGTTTTTGGCGCCATTGCCGGGGACTTAGAAATTAGCTATTTGACTGAGTTAAGCTTTTTATTAGTTATTTGTTCAAGCTCTAATTTTCAGTTTACCTTGTTTGTGTTAACGCATGCTCTTCTCTTGAATGCGGAGGAGTAAAAGTGCAAACAATCTCCTTCCTCTTGATCCTGAAATTGAACGAACACTTCACAGAGTGAGGAGGGAAGTCAAAGCAAGAACTAGAATAGAAGGAGAGTTGGACATCGTAGTTCAACCACAGCCAACAGAGATGGCAGGTAATGAATAGCGTGCGGTGATAGAAGCCGCAAGGCCCAATCTTGCTAATATGACTCAGGCTATTGTGAAGCCTGATATCACAGGGCATTTTGAACTCAAACAATACATGATACAGTTGATTCAGTCCACAGGGCAATATGTGGGTCTATCTCATGAAGACCCGCAGAGGCACATTCAGAATTTTTTTGAAATTACAGACACCTATAATTATCCGAGCGTTTCCAAGGACTATGTGAGGCTGACAGTATTTCCCTTTTCACTGTTGGGGGAAGCTAAGGAATGGTTGCAAAAGGAGCCCGCGAACTCAATCCACACTTGGGATGATTTAGCAAGAAAATTTTTAATCAAGTTTTTTCCCACTAAGAAGACAAAGTCGCTGAGGAGCTAAATTCTTGGGTTCCAACAACGGGATGGCGAGACACTTCGTCAAGCTTGGGAAAGATATAAGAAGCTAGTCAGAGACTGCCCGCATCATTGTCAGACTGATGAGGTATTGGGTCACACTTTTGTTGATGGGCTAGATGAGGCATCAAAGATGAATCTTGATTCAGCTTGTGGGGTTAGTTGCATGGCGAGGCCGTATAGTGAAATACAACTCTTGTTAAATAACATCATTGCTAATGACCATAATTGGCAAGAAGATGGGGACTCACGAAGGGCAATTAAACAAAAGGCAGCCGGGTTGATTGAGCTTGATGACTTCTCAGCCATGAGAGCCGATATAGCAAAATTGGCAAATCAGATGAATAGAATGACAATGCAACAAACACAACAGATGCAACATGTACAGCAGATGTCTATTTGCTGTGAGCTATGTGGTGACAGTCATATGAGTGACATGTGCCCCACGAATCCTGAATCTATATACTATATGGGGCAACAGAGCAGAGGTCCAATGAATCAGCATGCACAATATGGGAACACTTACCATCCAAATTGGAAGAATCATCCCAACTTCTCATGGGGAGGAAATCAGCCGAATCAGAATCACTATAGGCCCCAAGGAAATTTCAATCAACCTCAGAAACCACCCCAACGGATAGAAGAGTGTACGAATGACTTGCTGAAGAAGTTGTTGCTTGACAATCAATAGCTCAGGACCGATTTCAAAAATCTTGAGAGGCAAATGGGACAGTTAGCAGCAAATCAAAACACTAGACCTGCAGGCGCTCTTCTCAGTGATACAGAGAAGAACCCTCAAGTTAATGCAGTTACACTCAGAAACGGGAGGGAATTAGAAGAAGTGCCAAAGAAGAGAAATGACAAGCCTATACCTGAGGGGGAGCTGATCCCTAAGGCAATACACGAGTCAAAGAAAAATGATGCAGGTTCAGAGCCAGTGGAGGCTGCAAGGCCACCACCACTTTTCCCCCAGAGATTGTAGAAAAAGAATGATGATCGCATGTTCAACAAATTTCTCTCTATGTTGAGCCAGGTTCAATTGAATATTCCATTGGTAGATGTACTTCGTGAAATTCCAAAATATGCTAAGTACATAAAAGATATAGTGGCTCACAAGAGGTAATTGACTGAGTTCGAGACAGTTGCACCTACTGAGGAGTGCACTTCAAGGGTCCAAAACAAGCTTCCTCAAAAGCTTAAGGATCCTGACAGCTTCACCATCCCTGTGCGAATTGGTAATATTAACATGGGTCATGCTCTTTGTGATTTGGGGGCGAGCATAAATCTAATTCCCTTGTCCTTATTTAAGCAATTGGGTCTGGGAGCTCCAAGACCAACCATTGTGATGTTGCAATTAGTTGATAGGTCTATAGCCTACCCTGAAGGAGTGATTGAAGATGTGTTACTGCAAATTGGGAAATTTATCTTTCCAGCTAACTTCATTATTCTAGATTTTGAGGCGGATGAACAGGTTCCATTCATATTGGGACGACCTCTCTTGGCTACTAGTGATGCAATAATTAAAGTAAGAGAGGAAAAAATGATTATGAGGGTGGACAACGAGGAAGCAATTTTTAATGTCTACAAAGCGATCCAACTTCCCCGCCACTATAAGGAGCTCTCTATGATATCTGTTGTGGAGGTGGATGAGCAACTTCTTGACACGAGTGTATATCTAGACGATTCTCTAGAAAAAGCACTCATGTTGTTCGATAGCTTGGAGATTGATGATGAGGTTGAGGAGATGATGCATATCCTAGATGCATCTTGTGCTTACATGCAGGGAATACACCCGTTTGAGCCCCTGAATAGGCCAAATGGATCTCCTCCAAAGCCGTCAATTGAAGAAGCTCCAAAATTGGAGCTTAAACCCCTACCCCCTCACCTTCAATATGCTTATTTGGGTAGTTCTGACACTTTACCTATTATTGTTTCTTCTGACTTGTCTAAATTGCAGGAAGAAAAGTTGTTGAGAGTGCTAGGTGAGCACAAGCGAGCAATTGGGTGGACGATGTCTGACATTAAAGGCATTAGTCTAGCTTTCCGCATGCATAAAATCCTCATGGAGGACGGACACAAGCAAAGTGTAGAGCAACAATGCTGCCTAAATACAATCATGAAAGAGGTGGTAAGAAAAGAAGTGATTAAGTGGCTTGATGCAGGTATTGTATTCCCAATCTCTGATAGCAAATGGGTAAGCCCCGTTCAATGTGTTCCTAAGAAAGGGGGGATGACTGGAGTGGTTAATGAAAATAATGACTTAATTCCTACAAGAATTGTCACTGGGTGGAGAATTTGCATAGATTATAGAAAATTGAACAATGCCACCCGAAAGGACCACTTCCCCCTCCCTTTCATTGACCAAATGCTTGATAGGTTAGCTGGCCAAGAATACTACTGTTTCCTAGATGGTTATTCGGGGTATAATCAGATTGCTATAGCCCCAGAGGACCAAGAGAAAACCATATTTACGTGTCCCTATGGTACGTATGCGTTCAAGAGAATGCCTTTTGGTCTCTGTAATGCACCTGCGACTTTTCAAAGGTGTATGATGGCTATTTTTACTGACATGGTTGAAAGATTTGTGGAAGTGTTCATGGATGATTTTTCTGTGTTTGGGTGTTCTTTTGATAATTGTTTAATGAACCTTGATAAAGTGCTTGCTAGGTGTAAAGAGAAAAACTTGGAACTAAACTGGGAAAAGTGCCATTTCATGGTACGTGAAGATATAGTCTTGGGGCACAAGGTGTCAAAAAATGGTCTGTAGGTGGATAAAGCAAAGGTGGAGGCGATTGAAAAATTCCCCCCACCGACATCCGTCAAAGGCATTCGCAGTTTCTTGGGCCATGCAGATTTTTATCGTCGATTCATTAAAGATTTTTTGAAAATTTCTTCTCCGTTGTGCAGGCTTCTAGAGAAAGATGTCACCTTCAAGTTTGATGATGCATATCTGAAAGCATTTGAGGATCTGAAGGGAAGGTTGGTGACTGCACCAATTATCATCGCCCCAGATTGGGGACAACCATATAAGTTGATGTGCGATGCAAGTGACATAGCAATCGGAGCTGTTTTAGGGCAAAGAAGGGGTAAAATCTTTCACTCCATTTATTATGCGAGCAAAACTATGAATCCAGCTCAAATGAATTACACAGTTACTGAAAAAGATTTGCTTGCAGTGGTGTGGGTGTTTGACAAGTTCAGATCTTATCTAGTGAGAACCAAAGTTATCATCTACACAGATCATTCAGCTATCAGATACTTGTTTGAAAAGAAAGACGCCAAGCCGAGGCTGATTCATTGGGTCCTCTTATTACAATAATTTGACTTAGATCCGAGATCGAAAAGGAACAGAGAATCAAGTGCCTGATCACTTGTCCAGATTAGAAAATCAGAACCATGTAGCTGAAGGGGGGTTGATCAAAGAAATATTTTCTGATAAGCAGTTATTAGCAGTCACCTCAAGTGAAGCCCCGTAGTATGCAGATTATGTGAATTTTATTGCAAGTGGGGTGACGCCACCAGAATTGACACCTGACAATAGAAGAAGATTCCTACATGATGTGAGGCTCGACATGTGGGATGAGCCATTCCTGTATAGGCAGTGCGCAGATCAGTTGGTGCGAAGGTGTGTTCCTGAAGAAGAGATAAATGTAATATTGCATGGTTGTCATGCTTAGCCATATAGAGGTCATCACGGTGGGGATAGAACTACCCAAAAAGTGCTACAATCAGGTTTCTATTGGCCAAAATTGTTTAAGAATGTACATGCCTTTGTTAAAAAGTGTGACAGATGCCAAAGAATTGGAACTATCACGAGGAAGCACGAAATGCCTTTGCAAAATATTCTGGCAGTAGAGCTTTTTGATGTTTGGGGGATTGATTTCATGGGACCGTTCTCATATTCTAATGGTCACAGGTACATCTTGGTGACGACCGACTATGTTTCTAAGTGGGTGGAGGACATTACTATTCCTACTAATGACGCAAAGGTAGTGGTAAGCTTTGTAAAGAAGCATATCTTCACGCGCTTTGGGACTCCAAGAGTGTTAATAAGCGACGGAGGAACTCACTTTTGTAACAAATTGCTGAATAATGTTCTTGCAAAGTATGGAGTTAAGCACAAAGTTTCCACTGCCTATCATCCCCAAACGAGTGGTTAAGTAGAAGTTTCAAACAGAGAGGTAAAGCAGATTCTGGAGAAACAGTAAGTGAAAATAGAAAAGACTGGGCCGGGAAGCTGGATGATGCATTATGGGCATATCCAACTGTATACAAGACTCCCATAGGTACTTCTCCGTACATGTTGGTTTATGGGAAGGAATGTCACTTGCCCGTTGAGCTTGAACATAAAGCTTATTGTGCGATCAAAAATCTAAATATGGATATGGACTCAGCTGGTGAGAAGAGGTTGCTGCAACTCAACGAGCTTGATGAGTTTCGATTGCACGCATATGAAAATGCCAAATTATATAAAGATAAGACGAAGAGGTGGCATGACAAGAACATTCAACATCGAGAGTTTGAGCCGGGTCAAGAAGTTCTCTTGTTCAATTTGAGGTTGAAGTTATTCCCTGGAAAGCTTAAGTCTCATTGGGCAGGTCCTTTTGTTGTGGTAAGTGTGAAGCCTCACGGAGCGGTGGAACTGCGTGATACGAGCTCAAGTGGTACCTTCTTGGTAAATGGTCAGAGAATAAAATATTATTAAAGTGGTGACATCGCACGTCACAAGACCTCAGTGGACTTGGCAGATGCTTAAACACGTGTAGAGTCGTGCCGCGACATTAAATCAGGCGCTCGTTGGGAGGCAACCCAATTTTTACCGCTTTCGAAGCATAGTTTTTTTGTTTTCTTTTAGTTAGAATAGGCTAATTTTTTCTTTGTAGTTGCAAAAAAAAAAAAATCTTAGGTGGAAATGGTATGGAATGTGTAATGTATATATTGAGTGCTCGGGTAGTCGGGATTGTTTATCAAAAAATAAAAAAATAAAAATCGAAAATCAGCGAATTGAGCGCCCAGGCCAGCACCCCACGCTGCCTGGGGCGCACTTTCCAGTATGTCTGAAGCTTCAACGCCATCCCCAGCGTGGGGCACTGGGCTGGCGGGTCAGGTATGTATTTTTTTTTTCTTTATTTTCGTTTTCTTTGTTTAATTAAAAATACCCAACCCAATTACCCATATATACACACAACCCAACCCATACCCAATTATCCAAACCCATCCCCCACCTAAATTAAAATAGCTAAAACCCAAAACCCCTCCTTTCTCCAAAAACGCTGAACATTGCCCGCTCCTCTTCTCCCCTTTTCTCTCAAGTTCTCATATTCTTCCATCTTCCTTGCTCAATTCCATCTCAAGACTCTAAGGTATGTTATTCTTGTTATCTTTTTTCTTGTATTTTGGAAGTTCTTAGAATATTTGTAGTTTTCTTTCTCCCCCAATCCTCAAATCCCCTAGGTCTCTTAAACATACTTTGATGTTATTGCGAGTGGAATGATTATACACGAAATTGGTGCAAAATTAGTTGTACAGTTGTGTTTGAAGTAGTAAACTATAATTCCCTCTACTTCATGTAAATTTGGGAGGCCCACCTTCTCCCACCATTGTTGAAATAGAAGAGCAAAATTGATGCCCACAAGGTATTTGCTAAAATGCTTAAGAGAGTAAATTTGAACACCGGTGAAGTCTAAGTAGCCGAGTGTAGTTGTATATGAGTTTGGGCGAAGTGTGGGGTGTTTTGGGGGTATTGTATCTTGTTGTAAACTTTTGTAAGTTGTAGTTAGTGTACTAAAATAGTGTAGTAATGTAAACTTTAGCTTTGTTATGCTTGCACCATAGTTAAGTTACGGCCATGTTAGACTAATTGAATTTTATGGCATAGGGAAGTCTAAGTACCTATAGTCTTATGATGACACATTGGTGCACGTTGAATCAATATTATGATTCGATTATACATAGCCTTTGATTTTAAGTGTGGGGTCATCTTTCCTCTCACGATGACCTTAGGCAACATCTCTTGATTCATTCTCATCTTTGTGTTTATCATGTGTAGGTTACTATGGATCGTGACGATACCGCTAAAGGAAAAGGGGTGGGGAAGTCCTCCACTACTGCTCCCCCTCCAAAGAAACGCAAGCAAGGCGAGAGCTCTTCCCGACAAGCCAAGGGAAAGCAAGTGGCTAGCGGGTCTACGAGGCCACCACGGCCTCGGGTGGAACTTGTTCAGGATAACGCCATCAAATGGCATGATACTTTTGTTCCATATGGGAGATATGTGTCTGAAATGGGGATAAATGTGAAGGCTTTAGAACGGAACTTCCCAGATGTACTTGCTACATTGATCGAAAAGAAGATGGATAAGCTCTTCGAATGTCCGGGCCCGACAAATCTCAGCATGGTAAGAGAGTTATATGCCAACTGGAACGAGAAAAATGACGAGTCGTGGGTCAGAGGAAAGGAAATTCCAATGGATAGGGAAGCCTTGTGTCATTTTTTGGGAGTTAATAGCCCTAACCCACGAAGGCTCCGAAAGTTCGTCAAAAGTCCACGCTACCAAGCAATACGTCACACACTTTGTGGCGTTGATTCTAATGCAAAGTGGACGCGAACTAAGGGAAATATTCACCTTGAAATGCTCCGGTTCGACTTCAACAAAACGGCCAAGGTCTGGCAAAACTTTGTGCAAGCTAGATTAATATCCGTTGAGCATAATAGTGAGTGCACTCGAGCTCGAGTGTGCGTGATCTCCTTTTTGATGACCGGGCGCCCCATAAATGTGGGTGAGCTCATGCTTGGGGAGATGACCCGCACCCGTTTTGGAGGAAGGATCAAAAGCTTTTTTTTTTGGCAACATCCTGACACAATACATGCTCTCTCGTGGGGTACCAGAGTACCCTGGCTATGATGAGGTAGTGGAGGCACCCACAACATTGTTAAACATCACATACATGCTAGAGTCCACATCCAAGCTCACCCAAGCTGCTAGGAATGAGAGGGACAAAAATTTCAACAGGTATCTTTACAAATCCCTCAATGTTATTATGAGCAGGCTAGGGGTGATAGATGAGGAGCGCACGCGATTGCAAAGTGATCTCTCCAGTTCTTCCAAGGAGATGTTGGGCATAGAACCAAGCAGTCCCGTTCATCCGTCTGAGGATGAAAACACTGACAAGGAATCTGATAATGAGGATGCGGATGATGATGAAGTTATGGGACCAATGGCTTTGGTACCCTTAGGAGATGATGATGAGCCCATTGTCGCAGCTGGTTGGCATCCTGATGAGGCAGACTCCGACTAGCAGGGAGTTCTTTCTTTCTACCTTACTTTATTTTTGAATTTATTATGCATCGGGGACTATGCATTGTTTAAGTGTGGGTGGGGGAATACTCATTGAATTGTATAAAACTTTTTTTTTTAGTGTTATTGTTATTTTTTTCTTTTATCACCTTTTAGCTTAGTTTAAGACTAGCATAGTCTAATTAGCTAGATTACATTAAAAAAAATATATAAATTAACAAAAACTTGGACTTTTCCCGATAATGGATCTGTTGGACAATTTTCTTGAGGGATTAAAGTCCGATTAAAAATACCAAAAAGATTTCCTTTTGCTTTATTTTTGATAGTTAGTTAGTATCCCTTGGTTTTTCTTTAGACGCCGGTTCTTTTTCAAGGGTGTAGCTCGAATCGGGTGTTTTGTTTTATTTTTTTTAGTAGGATAAGGGAGAAAACTGAGGTGCTCGGAGATACCTTTTGACATGTTTGGTGTTGGCAAGTTAAGTTAGGGCATGCGCTCTGTCTTCCTGCATATATGATTTGAATTGTAATGCCCAAGTAGATTAAGTAGCCTACTCTTTGACGCCTTTTTCTCAGTTGATTGACTTGTATGCCACTTAGTGCATTGTTGCTTACAAATTCTCAACTTGATATGCTTGCTTGACCTGAGATTCACACAGAACCGTTTTGAGTGAGTCAAGTGCCATGTGTGTGTAAGGATTGTTGATATTCTGTGCTATCCTGTGTAGTCTAGAACTTTTCCCGTGTATTAACCAACACGAAATCATTAAGTTGTGCTAGTCTAGGAGATGACGTAGGCGTTTTTTGCTTGACCATAAAGGTGCTTGTCACTGACAAATAGAATTTTCCCATTGCTATCCCCTTTGAGCCTATAGACCGTTTCCTTGGCACCCCCATTACAAATCGTACTCCTACTTTGTTCTTAATGTGAGATTGTTGAACCTTTACCTCCTAAGGCACTTAGTCGCTAGAAGAAGTAAGGTGAGAGATTGGGAAGTGGCTTTCGAGTGGAACCATGGAAAGGCCCTTAAGGTGCACTAAAATTGTGAATAAAGGTCACTAGCTTATGAACTTCAATGTATGGAGTGTGTAAGGGGGAAAAAAAAGAGGAAATTTTTTGCAAGAAAGAGCAAACAAAAGTTCAAATAATGTAGAAAGACACACCTCCTAATCCTTCTCACTCGTGCTAGTAAAATCATAGAGGTGCTTGATGGAAAATAGGGCTATGTTAGTTATAGTGTATGACAAGTAAATGGGTTGCGAAGCAATTCCGCTTGAATTGTGAGTGTAGTGTATTAAAGTGCTTAGGAGGATTAGTCATTATGCCTAAATGTATCCTACCCATACCTTAGCCTATATTACAACCTTAAAGTCCTAATTGATCCTAGATTTAACTAGCTTAGATTAGTAGAGATGTACACTACGGGCAAGTTTATGGTACGACCACGGGATGCACATAAATTCTTTGTGAGAGTGAGTGAATGTTGTTCAATTGTGTGATGTCCTTAATTTATGTTCAATGATATATTTGAATTTGTGGACTACTTTGATATTCATTTTTTTTGCTTGTGGAGAGGGCACTTGATCTCATGACGGATTGGTGATGTTGTACACTTTTTTGTGTTGAGTAAGTGCGTGAGTTGAGGATGCGCAGTGGTAACGAGTCGTCTGTTGAGGTAAGGTGGTTGTGGAGACGTTGCTTGAGTTGATTGAGTTGGTTGAATAACATTGAGTATACTTGGGCTATTTAAAACCGGGAAGAATGTGAAATTTGTGTGTTCATGCTTAATTACCGGCATCGATCATAGTCCAGAGGTAGGGTGTTTGACTGAATTAATTGTGAAGTCCTCTTTCATAGTGCTAAGTACGTTTTGGGGGTGTTAATATAGTTCCATTGCTCGAAGACGAGCAAGAGTCTAAGTGTGGGATGTTGATAATCGGCTTAATGTATGCATATTTTGATATATATCGCCTCACATTTTGCTCATGTCTCGATGATTTGAGATGTTTAATATGATTACTTGTGCTAAATTTTGGTATTTCTATGTGTAGGGATCATTCGGATGCAATTTGAGACGAAAGGGCGCGAATTGAATTGGGACAAAAACGCAAAAAGTGAAATTTAAGGGCCACCAGGGCCAGCGCCCCACGCTACCCTGGACGCTCAAGACGGAAAAGTAGCCATTTTCGACTAGGACTCGGTTATTTCGACCCCTAGACGCCCCCAACTCATATAAAAGCCAACCTAAACCTATATTTTAGAGGGAGGACGTGACTTAGAGAGAAGAGGGAGGCGCCAAACACTCGGAAGTAAGGATTTGATCAATTCTTCCATCCCTTTCCTAGTACTTTACAATTTTATGTTTGAAAATATTATTTTTGATGATTGTATGAACATGAGTGGCTAAGAACCCTATTGTTCTAGGGTCATGGATATACATGAATGTTGACGTTTGAAGTTTAATTTGACGAAGTTGATTTTATCATATTGGGTTGTTTATTTAATTCTGTTTTTAATTATTTTGCTGAGTAGGTAATAGTGAAATACTATCTATGAATCTAGAGTTGAACTCGAAAGTGGGAATTCTAGATTGCGTATAGAATTAAATAGAGAAAGTTCTTAAATCCGGGCATCGGGGAACGAATTCGCAATTAGGATAGACATATACCTAATTGCTTTGCTCAGTTGCAATACAGAAATTGTAAATGCGTTCTTGTTAATCTTAATTCCATAGACATATAGGTACTAAGTTAGCTTAAATAGGCGAGTAAGGACTCGACAGATTCTTATGAGTAATATCAACCCTGTCAATCAACAATCTAGATAAGTCAATTAGTTATTTTAAGCTAAGAATGCAACATGATTGTTAGATAACCTGAGTGTAGTGGTTGATTTTTAGTATTTCATTACTTGATAGTTTTTAGGTAGTAAATTAGAAAATTATCTATTTTATAAGAAATCGCTTGAATCGATAAGTTATTTGAGTTTGAATTAGTCAAAAGTTAATCATAAGTTTTCGTGGGAACGATACTCTACTCACTACTCTATTACTTGACGACCGCGTATACTTGCGTGAGTGTATTTGGTCGCAACAACCGGTCCGTGTTGCAGCAAAATAATGGCTATTTTTCAATGACTTTACAAACGGTGGCTATTTTTAAATTACCGGTCCGAAAATGGACTATCCTGTGCTATTTTTACTGGTCCTTCTTCACATTTGCCTTATCACTGCGAGGAGCTCTCTCCAATTAATTAAATGAGCCTTAGATAAAGACAACATAAGTTCAAAAAAAAAAAAATTATACGACGGGAAAATAAACTAAAATGGGACAAAAATAAAAAGTCACACATAAACTACGGCAAGATGCAATCTGAATTCACGATCATGCGAAACTCCTTTATATTTCTTATTACTATTCTTACATATGTGATGGCTCTTTTATATATAATTTTATGACATTTATAAATTTAATTTTAACATACAATTATTTTCAAAATTTGAAAAATAAACTGTAAACGAAATAATGCAAAAAATAAATGATGACCTGGAATGATCCAATAATTTTAGTTGAACTTGCAATTAATCAGGAAAAACTCAAAATCCTTATAAACTTCAAAACAAAATGCCTGCCAACTCTAAACAATGCTTATTACTTTCTCTACTAACATTTGGAAGCAACAATCAAATATATTAGAGAATAAATTGAGATTTACAAGTACCAATGTAAAAGATTCTGACTTTGAATCTTAAGCCTCATTCCTCTAATTAATTCAACATCGAAATGTTTCGTAGGGTAACGTCGGTTCCTATCCCCTAGGGGATTTTGATTTTTGCTGAAATGGCGCGTAGTTTAGGTTTTTATACGGTGTTTTTGGTTAATAATAATAAAAAGATATTTTAATAAATAATAAAGGGGTAATTTGGTAATTTGACTTTTAGATTCTGATATATATATAAATCTTTTTAAGAAGTTGGCCCCTACTATGCCAAATATTATGGTCCAACCACAAGGAATGCATAAGTTCATTTGAACATTGATTTGAGAGAGAATGAAAAAGACAGCCAACTATTCTTACACGAAACACTGAATTAAAGGATTTGAAAGAGAATGAAAAGTATAGCCAGTATTTCCACATGAAAGCTTGAATTTCATTTAACCTGCTTTATATGATTATAACTGCTCTTGTTAAAATACAAACATAAAGCTAAAATAAGTTAAAATGAACACTCCAGACAAATTTTAAAAAGCCATATAAAACATTATGTATAGTTATAGCAATGTAAGGTTAGTCAACTGTACAAATACAACACAAGTACATGTCCTCATATGCATCATTTCCGTTCTTCAGCAGCCAACTTATCAGCCAAACCTGAAACAAGAAGTGATACCGTTGGTGTTTGCACTAGAAACCAAGTAATACACGATAGTGTCTGAGCACCAATTATTCTACTTAATGAGAATACCAAAAGATTGCAAGTCAATTCGAGTTTCCAAATGAGGTCTGTAATACCCTCATGTTAAGGGTAGCGAAAGGAGCCAATGATGAATTATTAACATGTGACTATGTATTCCAACCAATAAAGGCCTGGCAAGCACAAGCTTATAAAACCCAGAGAAGCTCACTAGCTGAACCAGGACCCAGCCAACGACACACTACAACAAGTATTGTGGCGTACCAAATATGGATAGCTTTAGGAAACTAGGTCTGATTTAGGGGAAAATTTCGCTGTCTTTACCTTAATTTAGAGGATGCTCTTTGAACGAAATGAACTTTCACCCATAACTCAACGCCAGTACTGGGCCCAACGGTGAATTGTCTCAACCATTTGTGGAAATAATGCACTGACACTTTCATTAATAAGATCCTGAAAGAAGTGAATGCACTCCTCATCGTCCAAGTCTAACCGAAACTTCTCTTGAAGCTAATAAACATAAAGAGTTAAAGTCAGAAGATGGAAATAAGAGGAGCGATCAACGCGAACATGAGAGTTGTAACATAGATAAATAAATAGATAAAGCTACCTTAAGAATGCCCTTCTCAGGATCAGAAGCTATGTCAGGAATATTGGAACCGGCCATCAAATGAAACAAATTTAATATGAGGTTGCTTGATTTTCGTAGAATGTTGTATGCTTCACAACAATAGGATTTGAACCTGGTGTAGTACTGACTGCAAGAAAAGAAGAGGACAATTTAATATTGCTTTTCAAGTTTCATCACACACTTTCCACAATGCCTACAGAGGATTTATAAATGGAAACTTCCAAATCAGGACGAACTTGACAAAACTCAGTTTGGATCTTGAGACAGGTTACTTCAAAGCAAAATTAGGTACCTTTCTGCTCCACCCATAGCTTCAACCATTTCTTTGCAAAGCTTCATCGGCGGTGGAAAGGGCTTAGGATCTCGACCTAAAATGAAACCAAAATCAACATGGAAAAGGCGCCCATCATCTCTTAGCAGAAGATTGTCAAGATGCCTGCATATCAGAAACATGATTATTATAGATCCAGTTAAAAAGAAACATATCACTTCGAATAAGCATGGTAATGGATGTTAGAGAACCAAGAGATCAACCCTTAATTGCTGATTTCAGTTTTAATCATTAGAAGTTTCATAAGAAACTGTGACTTGCCCTCAAAGAAACACACGTCTACACTTACATGGTAATGATATTCTCTACACTTGACCGAGATTAAGTTAGACGTAATTGACTTAGCACCAAATTAGCTGTCAAATATTTTATCTATCTAAACTTATCATTCAAGACCAAGGATTTTAAGATTACCAGAAATCCTGCACCACATTATCTAGAACTTACAATGACACTTCAATAGTGAAAAGAAAAGGAAAGAGGGAAGCAAGAATTCCAAGTTAATAGTCACCTGTCCCCAATGCCCAATATGTACGTGATGACGGAGTATCCAGCACAGCTTTTTATAAACGTCTCAAGACATGTAGATGTAATACCAAATGGTCCATTTTCATCAGGATGAAACTTCTGCAGGTAGCTTACAATGCTTCGATGCTCTGAAATAATCTGATAAAATAAACTAAGAGTAAATTTAGTTGCAGTTTAATATAATATTTGTATGTAGAAACTTTTTTAAGAACAAAATTCAAATTGAAAATATACTACCTCATCTATAATTCCATTAAAGAGTCATAAAAAAGCACAAGACGAGCGATTTAACGTAGACTATGATGCACATTGACATTAAGCACGACCATGCTCTTGAAGCTTTATATGTAAAAAGGACTCAAGACTATAACAGAAGTAATTCATCTTAAATGCAGAAGTTTGAGAGTCAGCACTTAGTGCTTTTACTGTCATTGTAGGTTACATACCTGTGCCAAAGGCTTAGACGGGATAAATTCCAGCATGCCCTCATCGTGTCCAGTTGCCAATACTCTGTATGGAGTCAAATGCAAATCAAGATTCTCCAATTTGAGCAATCGATCCATAAGTGATACCATTTGGACAACCTGCAAGAACAAGAAGTCAGTACGCTGTGTCTTCAAACAGGATCACTAGAGGCAGGAAACAGTTGCCCACCCATCAGTTTTCTTTTTCTCTCAGACACTTTTTTAAACATAAATCTTACAATATTTAGTTGGCTCCCTCATGAATTTGAAACTAATTCTGATGCCAAAAACTGAAGGCAAGGTATGCCTCTATCTGTAAATCTCATTTCCTTTCTCATGTGAAAGTTGGGACAAAAGAGAACTTGTCCCCTCGGAGGGAGACAGACCAAAGCACATCACAAATGAACCCATTGTGTCTAAATGGTTACAGCAAAAGCAATGTACAATATCAAGCATATACCAGCTGATCTTGTCGAAGATCATCTCCTTTCTTAAATATGATCTTGCAACATCCACCATTTGCTGTTCGAAATGCCAACCGTAATGGATGCAATGCACTTTTAAATATTGAAGACTCTGATGGGATGATCCCTGTGATCAATAGATCAGGGGCAAGAGGAGATCGAATCGGCTGCAAAGCATCAATGATCAGCATATTATGATTTCAGAAATTGACATGCAATATACATGTATTATAGACGTTTACAAATTTAATGACAGGCGGACCAGTCGAAAAATGTAATTACCTCATCAAAGTAAGTGAGCTCGCTGAGGAGGCCAGACAGAAGATGTCTAAGCTTTTCAATCTTCTTTTGTGTGCCACCACGGACATTTCTTACATCTCTCATTATAGAGCATAACTGAGCAGTCAATTCAGTCTGGCGCACTAAGCTTTGCCACAACTTAAAGCCATCTTCATCTCCACTTGCACCAGCCCCTAACTATTATGACATATATGCAGTCAGTAGCCAGCACAAGCAACGAAGAATAGAGAGTGGAAGAAACCACTGAACACGCTGTTATTTACTCCAAATGTTATCATATCTGCTCTACCCGTGGCAACTTATTCATAGGGCACTTAGCCAACAATTCAAGTCTTAAATTTAATCTCAATATCCCCATTTACCTTTAAGGAGACAACAGTTTATAACGCCAATTTTCCCCTGGAGGCCAAGCTTTTCCCCCTAATTTCGAAACTGGAAAAGGGTCGGAAGAACTGACCTTCAAATTTATCTAAAGCTAAATTTCCCTCCAAAGTTTTTTTTATAAGTCAAAAAGTTTCATTAAAAAACACCAAGTTGGTATCCAAAATTATTTACAAGATGTCGTGTGACTCTGCTTGTACATTGTCTTCCGCCAGTTTCACCAACTATCCATACAACATGTTCTTTTATCCTTATGCAAAAACTACAAGTGAAAAAAGATCTCTTAATGCTTTCCAGATCATTCTCATAATATGTGTCTGTGTCTGTGTATATACATATATGATATAATATATGATGTATATAACATAAACACATATACATATTTATAATATATATGTATCTCCGTTGAAATGTCAAAACCAAGGAAGTTTTTAAAACTAGCATCTCACTCAACTCAAGAGTTCTTTTTAATATAACTATCTATATTCAGACACTTATCACAACAAGATAATCTAAATAGCCTATCTAATGACTAATGATATAATAACTGTCTCCCACCTTCAACATGCTTTCTTCCAGAATCTCATAGGTACAATAAAAGCGTTTTGCATATGCAGGATCATGAAGTTCCACTGCTACAAACCACCGGAGAAAGCTTGCCAACTCAACATTCCTTAATGCTGCAAAAAATACAGAAAACGAAACGATTACCTGCTTATCCTATAATTGAGCTATGGATCTTCACGATGCACCTAGAAAACTTTCGTGTATATTACAGTAAGCATACAGCGTTGCACAAGGAAATGAGAAAGGCGAGATTTGTCTGAACGCTCAAAACGAAGAGCTTGAACCAACTGAAGGAGGTAGCACTGAAGCTCTTCATCATCAGCTCTTTCAAGAACGCTAACGGCATAGGCACGGACCTGCCACATTATTTCAACTTAGAACTCCTTCAAATCCGAATAAGATGTAATAGCTGGCGATGATAGAAAAACAGCAAAAAGAAAAAAAGATTTATCTGAAATGACTTAAGACATACAACTTCAATTATCGTTTAAATGAAAAAGAAACCCGTAAATAACCATGAGAGACATTTTATAGAAAAGATTTCCATTTCGAGAAACTATTAAGACCAGTGAAGAAGCAAGTAGTATCAAATTTTACTACCAATTCTCAGCAACTTTATGAAGAATCAACAGCCTACACAATTTTGTTCTCACTAAACAGTTTCTTTTCTTTTCCTTTGGTACTACCGTATACTCGTAGCCACCTGGGAGAGAGATTTCAAGAACCTTGACTTTGAGGGCAGCATATTTAAGGTCAAGTATTTATCTCCAATAAAACTCCCTGTCCCAAACCTGTAGAATTTCTGGAACTATATTTCTTGGATGATACTCTTGTAAGTAGCTATTTTCGAGTGCACATGATAAAAGCAAATTTCCTGTAAATTTTCACTTGCAAGGATAACTGTCTAACTCTTACCTCTTCACTCTCAAAGACGGGAGATAGAAGCTCCAATGCATCACATAAGTCAATTGATTCCCACTTGTGCATCAGTTCTAAGGCTTGCTTTGCTTCCTGCATAAAAATTCAAATTTTGTCCTTGAAATTGATTTAACTTGGTCCATGAAAGTAGTATTTGTGCACAAAGAAAATATTCAAAGTCTAAAATACTAGTCAGAAGACTTCCACAAACTTGATGTACTCCTCTTTTCCAAACAGAGAAAAATTTGATTAACTCATGCTCCAGATAAATACAAGGATTAGCAAACAAATAGAGGAAAAGTGGAAGCCTTGATCAGAAGAGATCAATTAAGAAGATGCATATCGTGAACAGATGATAGCATCTCCTCCTTGAGACCGTATATGCCGGGCTTAACTGAAACAACTAGGGGTTATATCGAGTATTTTCTCAAACAGTATAAATATTTTTTTGAGATTAAAGGATTTTCTCAAATGTTGTATTCAGAGAGATTCCTTCAGGAGAAGTACTGAAATAATGCAGAAAGTTTGCAGTTCGTGTTCAATAAGCCGACATCCAACCCTATATGTCTCTTTCTCTATTTCATTTTTTATGTCTACTGATAGTAAATTCAACGTATGTGAAAGCACAGCCGGTCCTAAACCCGAACAAATGAGGGTTGCAGTAGATTAACAGCCAGCATAGGAATAGTCTAATTAAGATGAATCCTCCAAATAGTAAAGATATCTGGAATAGAGAATACATATAGCCGACTCCAACCAGTTTGGGATTGAGGGAGAGTTGATTGAGATATAGTGTCATAGTCTCGCTGCTTCCTAATGCCAAGCATTTCGACAAGAGGAAGAATAAAATTCTGTCACTACTTGAACTCTCTTTTCTCCCTCCCTTTTTTGTTTTTATTGGAGTGGGATTATCAAGGACTATTCTGTTGTCCAGCTTCAGTTATTGGGTTTTAGAAAGGAGAGAAAGGTGATTTAAGGGAAAGAGAGGCCTGTGTTATACCTGGACATCACTCCATTCAACACATCGAAGAAACTTAGTCAGAGCCCGTTTCTCGGACATCAACGAGAAACGGAATTTCCAAAGCAGCTGCCTCTCGTCTCCACTCAAATTTATCGTTGGAGGGTACTTCAAAATTCTTTGTATTGACCTAATAGTCATGCAATATACAACTGGTTACATTCTACCAAAGGGATACAAATTTTAAATAAAAAAGAAAAACAAGATACACAAAAAGCAAAGAGAAATAGGAACTGAATGTAGAGTAACTCAGTAACATTAAGGATCATGGAATCAGCAAATTGCATAATTTATAAAATTGTACAGACAGAAGGCATCAAGATAAGTTACTGAATCTGAACAAGCTACAGAAATAAGCACAGAAGAAGAAACTAGAGAGAGATGTAAAAGAGAATGGAAGGACAACCCTGTTTCTAAGGTTAGTGCTTAGGATAAAAAGATCAAGGTTCTTTGATTGCTCAAAAATCTGACTAAACTACACAATGTACTATTGGACATCCACACCCCAGACAGTGGTCTCCAACAATGGTGGAGAAAGAAAATACATTGAAGGATTAGAAAAGTGAACACAAAGTTTAAACAAAAAGGTTATAGGTGTGGATTCAGTGGAATGAGTACAAAGGACTCATATAGCCGGCTCCAACTAATTTGCCATGGGGCATAGTTGATTGATTAATTGATTGATTGAAAAAGGTTAAAAAATTTGGTTTGTGTCTTACTTTCGTTCTGTAGAACTTGGTTTAAGATCTCGGTCAATGATGCCACGATTTAAGCTCCTAGCAAGCTTTAGTTGTTTGTGCTCAGAGGGATTTATTTTTCCCACTTCTGGATCGTAGACAGTAACCAGTTCATTCGTTGAAGCAATAGGAGATGGTAATAAGAAGTTTGCTCCTGATTCCTACACAATAAGGTAACAAAATCAACATACTGCACCTCATTGGAAAAATACCATGCTATAACACTACGTTGATAGTCACGAGTAAAAGAAAATTATGAGCACATTTGGCGCCAGATATTAGGCTAAAGAAAATGCTAATATGAACTCTTTTAGTACCAGAAATCAGTTGGCAAAAAAGTTAGGTGACAACCAGGTAACTAAACCTAGAAAACAAACTCTGGCAAAAATGTTCTCACGTTGGGATCCTGCTGGTTTTCTTTATCTCATTTTTTATCCTAGTGGGAGGTAGCAGGTACCTCGTGGAATTAGTCGAGGTGTGTGCAAGCTGGCCCAGACACCACGGTTTTTGAAAAAAATTCCCTCATGATTTTGTTCCTATTTTATTGGACTTAATTGAAGGACAACATTACAGATTTTCCTACTATGCTCCCTTAGTTGTGTTGTGCTTACTTTTCATCTCTTAGCAGTGAACTATTCTCATCTTTTATTCTCTGCAAAAAAAAAAAGCAACACGAAAAGCTGTCATGTTCCGCAGAATATCAATTTTTTTCCGACGTGCTTCGTATTCTATGTTAATCAAATTACATGAAATACATGTAGAAAAGTGTGGAATGCTTGATTTTGATATTTGGAAAGTGATGTGAATGTGTATGTATGATTTGGGCATGAAACATGGCTTGAAGGGATTGATTTGGGCAGTAACCGTGTGCAGCCCTTTAGATTTGGATCATGACAGAAATAAGCCGTACAAAATCTTCTATAGGAACTGTACTTATCAAAACAAAACAAAAAATGTATACGAACAGTGAAATAAAAGGAGGAAAGTCAGAAATCCAACAAAAACTTGATGAATAAGAAGAAAGATTAGCTGGCAAATCATAAATCATATGTAATAACAAGAAGAGCTTCCAGAAAATTAAAAGTAAAATGGATATATCACTACATACTGATAAAGAGATACCTGGAAGACAACTCGGTGTTCAAAACTGCAAAAATCAATAACCAGATATAAATGAGAACTTCCATTTTGACTATTTTCAGACTCCTTAATTTTCTCCATAGCTTTAAATGCAAGGCGGTCAAGCCAATCAACTCGTTGAATCTGCCCCCTCTCGTACTTGTTAACCAGTTTTTCCAAACGCTCCAACTCCCCACGTTCTTCCTTGGGGACCTAATGGAAGTCAACCTTGGTGAGTAAGTAGAAAGTTTTCCATAGCAAGTCTCTTGCGAACAATAAATGGAAACCATGAAGCTAAGCTAAAGATCAAAAGAAACCTTTCCAGGTGTAGTTGTATTAATAGATCCATCTGCCTCTTTGCCTGGCCAAAGCCTAAGCTTATGTTTCCCTGTCTTTAGCTGCTTTTTCATGTTGAAGAGATGAATTGTCGCCCCGCCAATCAATCCTTCACCTTTCCCGCAAGAAACATCCCAAACCTTTAAGTGAAAGGAGAAACCCAAATTAACCATATCAATCTAACTTAGTCGAACAAGAAAGCACTGTTGGGCAAATGTCGTTGACCCCAGGATTAGACCCAACCAAATCCGAATTTTGAAATTCTCTGCAATCTAATTTAGTAGATTTGGTGTTCCTCTAATGCAATTCAAGAAAGAAACATGAGTTCTTTGTGCAGACAGGGCATAACAAGTACATGTAGGAAAAGTGGATATACTCAAGGTCTTGCTTTGCCAGACAAACAAATCTGCACAACACTATGGACACGAAACAAAGTTAAGACACATGTTAAGATGGTTACTAATAAACTCAACAGAGCATTAAGCTTTGGGTTAAAGAACTCCTAACTAATAGTAAATAGTCTTTTTATAGCTGAAAGGAAGATAATCAATATGCTCTCAACTCACTGTAAATGCAACAACAACAACAACCCAGTAAAATCTCACAAGTGCGGTCTGGGGAGGGTATGGGGAAGGTAGAATGTACGCAGACCTTACCCCTACCCCAGAGGGGTAGAGAGGCTGTTTCCGAGAGACCCTCAGCTCAAGAAGACGAAAAAACTCACTGTAAATGCCAGTTGTGAATTTGCAGTTAAGTCTCTATACTTTGTACTCAATGTGATAAGTTCATTCCAGCAAAACGATGGACCTCTTGATTCCAGCCTGCCCAGGGAAAGGTTCTCAATTAATAATTAAGAAATTAAGTTACAAACTTACAATTCGGAAAGACTGTTCTTTCAACTCCAATTTCCATTGTAGTTAAATTAGAAACTGTCAAACACATTGTCCTAAATGAAACCTTGTTCTCATGGAAAGCCCAAAGGGAGCACCATCTATATACAATGTACTCTCCACATATAGCTCTGGCTTTTTCTCCTCAGCAGTAGAATCAACATTATCTACACAAATTAAAAGGATAGAAAATTCGTAAATGCAGAGGTCAGACAACTGTGATAACCAACAATACTGTCAGCCCATGATTGCATTTTCACTAGATTTAACAATGATTCTCTCCGCTTACGCAAAATTGGCTAGTCTACTACTACTCCCTCGGTCCCATTTTATGTGACACACTTTCATTTTTAGACTGTCCGGAAAAGAATGATACCTTTCTCTTTCTCCAAACAATTTTATCTTATAATTCCCATTTTAACCTTAATGACATAATCTTATACCCACAGAAATGTCATGACATGTTTCAAACCGCAAAGATCAAAAGTCTTTATTTCTTCCTTAAAATCTATGCCAAGTCAAACACTTAACATAAAATGTAATGGAACTACGGAGGGAGTATAATTTAGCTAAAAAATCGAGCTTTAACGATCCATGAAGCTAAAAATAACACAATGAGCGACTAGTCCAAAATCCTAGTAGGCAAAAAAGTTAATAGAGTCTAAAAGGCTTAAGCATATGGAAAGAAATCACTAGTGTTATTTGCCTACACTGGGATTTCAGACATCAGACCTTTTTTTTTATAACTAAGAAATCTCAAGGGCCACTGGCACACTTGGTTCTAAATTGATGGATAACGGGTCCACCCCTCTACGCTTTTTCACTTACTTATCAGGCTTTTGTCTGCCGCATAGGGTTCAAACCCGTGACGTACTCCTAAGTCCGGACACCAGATTTAAACATGATCATCTCAAATTAACAGAAAATTGTCTAGTATAGTACTATAATTTAGCTCAAAAAACGAACTTTTAACTATAAACGCATATTATCACTAAATTAAAAAAAAAATAGCTTTCGAAGAAGCGCAATTTAACAACCGAATAAAGAGAAGATAGCAGATAAATTTTATGGTAAAATAAGAGGGAATTAACCTGAATCGGAATGTTTAGGCGTTAATAATTTGCCTTCCAATTTCTCAATACGGAAAGTGACAGGAAGATTGATATCACAAGATAAGAAAAAGCGGAACTCGTTTCCGCTCATGGCTTTGATCACAAAACTGTAGACGAATTTTTCAAACACTTTGTTCTAAGCTGGGTTTTGGATTTTCGCGAGTTTTATTTTTGCCGTGTAAGTTATCAATGGGTACTGAGAAAAAATGACACAATTGGTCCTTATATTTTGGAGTAGACTTAAAATAGTCCCTTAAACATTCTCTTTAGCAGCTTTAATCCTTTTAGTTTGCCAATATTAGTATTTTCGGTCTCCGTTAAATATTTAATAAACTCTAGTTGTCAGATATTTATATTGAACTTATATAGTATGAGAGTATAAGTATTTAATTTTAAAATAAAAAGTTGTATATCCAAATGTAGTTGATTACAAGGGTTTGTGTTTAATTTATCAAATATTTTAATTATATCATTCTTATACGTTGGAATCATTCATATCCTTATTGTTAGCAAATTATATTATATTTAGTTTTGATGCTAATAGAGCTCCAATGTGGATTCTAACCTAAGTATAATCAACTAGTGAAGAGTAATAATAAAGCACAATCGAAATCGGATGGATAAATCTGAATCGTTGTCACAAAGTATTTGACATGCAAAATTCATTTATTTTACGCTATATTTCCTTTAAGGTTAAGCACATAAGACAATTTGTTTGACAAAAAGAATTATAATATGAGTGATCCAAAGTATACCAAAGGGTAAACTTAAGATATTACATATGTATAGTAAAGGGTATTATGTTCTCCTTTTGTTTCAATTTATACACATTGCTACACTCATAGATGCGTATGAGTCTCTCCTCTATGTTACTTTTTGCCTTCGTGAATTTAAACTTCATAATATGGCACTCAAAAAAAAGTTATAGTTGTCCTAGACTATACGAATAACTTAGAGACAGATTAGTGGATATTCATAGTTTAATTTACTCGCATATTGATTAACAAAATGTTCTTAATCGTTTGTTTCGTGATTTCAGTTATGTTTCACAAATATTATTATTTATTCAAATAAGCACTTAAAAAGTTATCATACGTCAAAATAGAATGAACGCTCTCTTTTAGATGTATTTATAAACATCTCTTAGTATCATCAAGGGGGAGAAAAAAGATGAAATTCAACAAGTTAGCAATTGTAGATCAAGAAGAAGAAGTTTGTCTTTCTTTTCGTCACCTTGTTTGAGTTCTTCAATCAAGAAGGGGGTTATCATCATCATAAATATCGTCAAGATATTATTTTTCGTGGAAAACTCATTTCTCAAGAAGAAGAGAGCCTTGGAGTAACGGTAAAATTATCTTCGTGTGATCCGTAAGTCACGAGTACAGCTTGAATTAGCCACTAATGCTTGCATCCTTTCTCAGACCTTGCGTAAATAGGGATACTTTGTGCACCGAGTTACCTTTTCTTCAATCCTCAAGAAAAACCCATCTCACATAGTCCTCAAAAACTCATCAAACACAAGAAAAAAGACGGGACTATATCACATTTTTCAAAGGTAAGATCAAGAATATAACAAATAATAAAGGCAAAGGCAAAGGCAAGGCGTAATGTTGGCTAATTAAAGCCTTAGAGATGCAGTGATCAAGGGTGGGGTGAAGTTATGTATGGCCAAGGATGGTCAATTGAACATTCTTACCCAAAAATAATATAATGTATAAAATAAAATATTACTTGTTATTGATTGAATACACTTTGAACACCATTGCATAGCCCATTGACAAAGGATATTCAAATTTTGAACACTCTTATTGAATTTTCTGACTTCACCACTGACAGTGATAACTCCTACCATGCAAAGACAGTGGTGAAGGCGTCCATTAGTTACATTCCAAAGGGGCGTATGCAAAAATTTTTGTGGTGTCGAAATTTTTAAAAGAACGAAAATAAATAACTTTAGTTATCATATTTCTAGACTAGAAATAACCAGTAGACCATTGGTTTTGTTGAGTGTTAAGTTAGAAAAGGTCTGAGTTCAATTTTACTTAGAGCCTGTTCGGATTAGCTGATTATAAATAGCTGATAAGCTTGAAGTGCTGAAAAGTTTTTTAACTGTTGAAACTGATTTTTAAAATAAGCATTTACGTGTTTGGATACAAGTGATGAAACTGATAATAAACAGTTAATGTGTTTGATAAAAAAATGTTGATAAGCTATTCTTTTGTTAAAATGATAAAAATACTCATAAACTTTTTTCAAAAGAATATAAATTAAAAAATTTCTTTGTAAAGAAAATAATTAACAACGAATATGGAATGAAGAAAAAGTCAAGAAATTTATTTTGGGAAAAGTATTTTGTGAATTAGAAAATATTATTAAGGATAAACTAGTAAAAGTGTTGGTCAAACTGAAAGTGCTTATAAGCTGAAAAACCATAAGTTGAGGGTGACCAACCTATGACTGATTTTAGCTTATAAGCACTTGACTTATAAGTAGTTTGAGTGTTTACCAAACGCGTAGTGCTTATAAACTAGTTTGACCAGCTTATAAGTCAGTTTGACCAGCTTATAAGCTTAGCCAAACACCCTCTTAATCACAAATTTTAATCATAGAGGCTCTCTCAAATATTTGACCTCTTAGACAAAATCAAACACAACCAATATGCCAAGAGACACTCTGTGTCAAGTGGTGTCATTTTTTTCTACTTATTCATTTTCTCACAGTATAAATACATATATTTAGTAAAATTTCCAGACGAAGCGGCGTCACGTGACACCGCTTCGTTCAAGGTGCATCCGCCCCTAACATTCCACAAGTCAAGTGAAAGAAAAAATGTGAAGTCACATTTTATCTATTGTAACAATAAAGTCACTAAAGTATTTTACACATTATAACGTGACAAAAATAGTTTTGTGATTTTGTAGTTATAACGAATAAAGTTATGTGACCATAAATTAATCCCAAGTTATTAGTAAATTTACAATTTAGTTGTACCAAGTGACTTTTTCGTCTACTAGACGGGTGTTTAATTCTTATTCTTTTTTTTTTTTTTGGTTAATCTCTTTACCTGATCCCAATATAATAGAAAAGATCATTTTTAAAAAAATTGCCATATCATGTTGTCTAATTTCACTATGTATTCTCAGATTATGATTAATTAATATGTATTCTCAGATTATTGATGTGAGGAAAAAGATTTAGAAGACATATTTCAAACCATTACTCATTCAAGAATATGCTAAAAACAAATTATAGTAACTGCAAAAAGAATTCCCATATTGTAAGGATGGGGAAAAAGAAATAGCAATAAGTCTAACAAAAAGATAACTAACAGACTCCTAAATAACACTACAGCTGCCTAACCTGAAACTCCATTTCTATTTCTAACCCTTTTCTCCCTAGCTATCACCTAAAATATGGTCATCTATTTCTTCTCTATTTCCCCTATCCTCCTTACATATTTGTACAAAGAACCAATGAACAAAGCAATAATAAAAACAGTAAGCAAATTAAACTAAGAACTGATATGACAAGGCAGAGGAGATAAAAAGACTAGGAAAAACTATTATCTGCATTCTTGTTACTCAGGGTTGAAATCTGATTGCGCAGTTGAAGTACCACCTGTGGCATTGCTCTCGGGCGGGCCAGGGCTTAGGGGACGAGTTGAGTGTGGCGCAGCCTGCTTGTCGTGTGTATCCTCGGGGATGAGGTTGCTTCTCATTTCCAAGACCTTCTTGTGAGAGTTAGAGTGCAAGGATGGAACAAATGTGGGGGCTGCAGCAGGGCGGTACTCAGGGAAGAGTCGACCTTTCTTGTAGCGAACGCCACACGCGTTGCAGAGGGTTTTTGGTCCCATTGGACCTGCCCTCCATTGAGGCGTCTTTGTTATCTCACAATGCATGCATTTCCTAACTGTTTGTAGTGCCCGCTGGCAATTCTGATTCGTGTCAACTGGAGCTAGAGGAATGGAAAATTTGATTCTCTTTTTCTTCTTCATGTGAGACTCCCCGAAATTGTCAGATTCCAATGTATCTTCAGGCGCAACAAATTGCTGGTGAATCTCGGTAAAGGATGATGTTGGAGACATGAGTTGACTTACTGGCCATGGATTAAAAGTTGCAGGGCGAGGACGCTTGCTCCGAGCACGTTGTGTACCACGGTGGCATGGACTAAGAGGAGGAGTCGTTTTCCCCGCCCCTGAGCTTGATGAGCTGCTGCTGCTGCTCTCAAGCACAGAAACAGGACTTGAGGACAGGAATTTGCTATGAGATGGCTCCTTGTTGACAGGAAAATGTTCTTTCCCCATTGTCAATCCGCCACAAGAGAAGGAATCCTCCACAAATGTTGAAAGCCATTCGAGTTGAACTATATCCTCGTACTACAAATACAGAAGAGAAAACAGAAAATGATATCATTAGAGTTTCTATAAAGTATGCGATGAAACTGCATAAACATCACCAAATTAGAAGCTACAAGAGTAAAAGGACAACATACGAATTCATGTCTGATTATCCGTTTTAACGCCTAATCAAGATTAGGACACTAAACAGCACCTAATCGATACACCTAGTTTTCAATCATGACAAGATTTTCAACAGAACGTTAGTTCAAGTGACTTATTATTGCAAACTAGTACCTGCTCATTTATTATGATGGTCCCTCAGACACCCACCAACCTTTACAACATCCATGTGCAAGTGCCAATGGATTGAAGAGAAATTGACTGACTTTACCTACTATAAGGACACTCTTTTGAGCATTAAATAGGAAGACAAAGTATCATTTTGCAAATACCCATCAGAAGGTAAATACTCTCATAATAGAAGGTTTGAATTTGAAAGTGAAATTTGAACTAAAAACTTATTAACAAGTCGTTATCAGTAGAATGTGTGGACAAAATCGTCAGATTCTAAAAGCTCCAAATGATTGAACTGACTGCACTTGTAGCAAGATTTTGAACAGAAATTTTTTAAATCCAACCTACCATTACCATGCATTTAAGATAATTACGCATGGAACAATCAAGATAATTAGTTAAGACAAAAAGCATTTTAACAAAAAACTTATGCGCGCAAGCTGGCCTGAACACCACCCGGTAGTCAAATGCTCAAAAAAGGCAACCAATCACGTGACAAGACATTCGCATACAATAGGTCCCTTCGACAGTTGCTTAAATTTATGACGCACTAGTTTTAGATTTTGATTAATGTTGCTTAGTATTCAAATATCCGACAATCAAGATAGCAAATTTAAGAGAATCACAGTGAAGTTGCTGCACTCACAGGAACTAAGAGCTCGGCTGAGAAGTCGGAAGGTGAATTTCTGTGGCTGCTGAAGAAAAGTGGGCCGGAATCCGGCAAGGGGTCGTTGCAAATGCTTGGAAAATTCTTGCAATCAGTAGAGTCAAGGTCACCACACTCATTTTCTGGGGAAAATTCAACCAAATCATCAATATGGTCAAAGAAGCTAGCACAATCTATCTCATCCACTAAATTTGACGCCATGCTATATACTCTTTTTTCCTCTAAACTATAGCTGTTACCTGTAAAAAAAATAAAACAATACGATGAATAATGAATGCCTAGATAACAATTCATCATCTTCCAATTATCCTATACTTTATAGCAATGAAGGTGAAATTGGAATGCATATAAACATTATAGAGTAAGAAGATGAGCGGTACTCCCTCTGCTACATTCAGGGGCGGCCCAACCTCATCGGAGACCTAAAGCAAAATCTTAATAAGAGGCCTAAAGCAAAATCTTAATATATATATTATTTAATGAACATCGTTTTTAAAAAAATTAGACAAGTGAGTATGTAGAATTAAAAAAAATGAGAACTTAGTTTTATAAAATACAGAAAATTAAATGAATTTAACGTTGATTGCATCACAACTGAAATGGGAGAACCAGAAAACATAAGTGACTCCTTTTTTTTAGTAAGTCCCTTTCTATATTTGGTAACAATTCAACTTTAGATTTTTTTTTTTACCATCAATGAGATGATTTCTAGCCCAAAAACTTCTATGATTTATTTAAGATTACAAGTTTCAAAAGCCTTCCTTTATTTCATAAAATCTATGTCCAATCAAACACTTTCATATAAATTGGGACGGAGAGAGTATAATTTATGTAAGGAAAATAAATAATAAGTTAGATTATTAGATATAGTTACGTGACCAACTAATGAATAGAGAAATATAATTAAGTAAAAAAGTAAAATAAGATTGACAGAAAACTATTTTAGTTATATTAATTAGAGAAAGAAATCGAGTTATTAAAAATTAATATGACAATAAAGAAATAAATTTATCAATAATAAAAGATAATTATATAAATAATATACTACTATATATAGAGAATACTAGTAATTTTGGGGCCCTTAAATTTTTGGGGCATAAACCAAGTGTTTCAGTTGCTTTATGGTTGGGCCGCCCCTGGCTACATTTTATGTGACACTCCTTTTTCGGTATGTTCCAAAAATTGACCTTTTTGATATTCAGAAACATTTTAACTTAAACTTCTCATTTTATCCTTAATGACATAATTTTATAGAACAGTAATATTATGGCATATTTAAGACCACAATTTCCAAAAATACTTTTTTTCTTTAACATCACACCATCAAACACCTTCACATAAAACGGACCGAGAATTTACTAGCGCAAGCATGCAGCGATTATCCTTAATGACATGAATTTATACTCACCGGAATTTTAAGACATAAGTTCCAAAAATGTTTTTTTCTTAAACATTGCACCATCAAACACCTTCACATAAAATGAGACGGACCGAGTATTTTTTGGCGTAAGCATACGGTGAAGGATAGGGGCCACCATCAGCCCCAACATAGCTTCAAGCTGGAGCAATGTTGTCACAATGATGCTAGCCAGCACAAAGGGGAGCGTGGCCCATTTTAGCAGAAAAAGGTTGAAAATTCTTTTTGGATTCTTGTCACTTACATTTGGCAAATTAATTTACAGTTGGCCAAAAAAGGAAAATTAGAAAATAAAACAAATAAGCTGGTGTGAGAATGAACAAGCACACTAATGAAAATGAGGATGAACTGATAATACTTAAATAAATCGAAGAAAATTCAAAAATGCAAATACAAATTCAAAACCATACCTCTCAAGAAATGCAGGAAGTCACAGAGCCCTTAAAATGCAGAAAAGTTCTGAGTAATCAAAATTTCTTAAAAATTCACTCCACTAATGAACATTCCCCTGAAATATATCAAGAAAAAAATGTTAGGAACACATCAAAATAATGCAAATAGCAGAGTAAAAATTGAAACTTTATGCATAGAAGTCAAAGTTTGGCTCATTTCAAGCAAAACAAGTAAAAAAAAAAAATAGTGAAGTTTTAGGAAAGGGTAACAGAAATACTTAACATTGTTTTAGCTTCGCTCAATTTTAAAGATAAGCAGAAAAATACCTAAGAAAAACTCTGAAAGCACAAGAGGAAAGAAAAACAGTACCAGCAACTAAACAGGGGCCTCAAATATAAGTATCAAACTACAGAAAAGTACAAAGATAGCAATTGAACACCATTTGTCAAAAAATTATATAGTGTATATAAATAGCGACAAAGCCAAAAAATTTGACAAAAATTGTTCAAGGATGTTCAAAATTACTCTGTAACAACATACTCATCATATAACATTCATTCACTATAAAAGCTATATTTTTCTCAAAACCGATTTTTATATTATGTTATAATATATGTCACAGTGTATATATATATAAAAAGTAATGTATAATTTTCTATACAACATAGTATAATTTTCGGGCAAAATGTGTTCAACAAATTACGGGCCTATGTGGTTGAACACACTCCGCAAAATTCCTGATTTTGCCACTTCGAATAATACTGCAATATTAACTTTAATTTAAACCATATATTTGTGGGGGGAAATTTGTTCAAATTATTAATTTAAAATTCAATAACTTAAAAAGACTTACAATCTTAAACTCATAAACTTCAAATAAACAGAGTTTTAAAAGAAGCGGTAAAATTTTAGGAAAGGATAAGAGGGATACTCAATTTTACAAAAAAAACAGAACATTTCTGAGGAATGATAAACAGAACCAGCAATTCTAAACAGGGGATTCAAATAGAACAAACGAAAAAGGAAAAACAAGACTAAAACTATAGGCTATAGGTAGTGTGAATGAAAGAAGTGTACCTGAAGAGAAAAGAATTAAGAGAAGCGGAAAGGGTTTATGAGTAAGAAACTTATACGCAGAAATGAAAATGAAGAAAGCTAAAAAAGGGAAGAAGAGAAAAGGAAGATGCTGAGTAGGTGAGGCTCTTATTCATTGCTAGCTGTACCTTTTTACCAATCTCAGCTCAGCTGACCACCGTCGTCATCTTTGATAGCCGGTTTGTGTAGAAATTTCATAAAAGTATCAAAATATAAAAATTACGTCGAAAAGTCAAGACGAGTAATGTATAAATATACATCAAAATAAAAAAAATTATTTAGCAATATAAAATAATTTTCCGGCAAAGGCGTGTCATTTGACACCCTTCGTTCAATGTGGCTTCACCTGTTTCGCCAAACTTCTCAAAAAGTCAAAAGTATTTTTTTTAAAAAAATTAATTTTTTTTCAACCTAAAGTGTTTGGCCAATCTTTTTTGAAAAAAAAAATACTTTTGGGAAGAAGCACGAGCACTTTTTTGAAAAGTAAAAAAAAGTAATTTCTTCCCAAAAAAGAAAAACAGTTTTGACTTTTATTTTTAACAAAAATATTCTTAACAAAATAACCTTACTTATTTTAAACCTAATACTTTTATATTAATATATAAGTATTTTTTCTTATTTTTAGGATAACTCTCTAGTATATAGTGACTTTAGATGTGAATACTTTTATATTTGTTGAATAATTTTTAATATAGTTAAATCATATTATAAGAATTAAAGTATTTTTTAATTTTATTTTCATATTTTACTAAAATAAAATAAAAAGATTTAATTACTGTCTTTAATAATAAATTTTTGAGATTATTTATTTACTTATAATATTAATTATTAAGTAAATATATTCATATTTTTATTCGTAATTTGGTACTTAAAAGAATTTTTTGAAAAGTTTGACCAACACAAATTATTGTTTAATTTATACCTCAGTTTATAATGAATTTCACCATTATAAAATAAATAGTTTAAGTTATATATACTTCAGTTTATAAAAAATTACATCATGACTGAATTTTGAAGAAAAATATATATTATTAGCCGTTTTCAAAAATAATAGCCGATCGAAAAAATTTATATATATATATAAATACTTATATATATATATTAGATGCATATAATATAAATATTTAATATACTTTATGGCTAGTGATTACAATTAATTTGACTTCCAATTTTGATTTAATTGCAGAACCTTAACGTTAGTGTTCGCCCGTAATTATTGCCGGTTTTGGAAAAGCTAAAGCGCGTCAATTGCTAACGGCCGTTATTTTTGACATTTGAGATGCTTTCAGTTTGTTCTTTTAATTGTCGAATTTGACTTCCGTATCCTATGAGCAAGTGAAACTCACTGACTAATGATATCATTACACACAGATTGATTGACGTCGTATGTACCAATTAGGAAGGCGAGTGTTGTGGAAACGTTTCCTATCGCGTGGAGATTTTGGAGCAAAAATCGAACAAGGTAAAAAGTATAACTGTCGTTACTAAATGACAAAAGGATGTACGGTAAACGGCAACAGATTTACTAAACTTGTCTTTAAATTATTGCGCAAAATAAAAATCACTTTAAACAAATCAGATTAGTTCTAAATAAAATAACTTCAATGATTGGCTATGTGTATATACACTTGCATTTATACTTGGCAATTCATTTTTCAGAAGCATATTCAGAATTTAAATTTAAACAGTTTAATAAAATTATAAGTTAATAGTTTCTTGTAGAGCCGCCTCTGTCAATATTAACTACTAGTGTTTCTTTATTAAAAGGGAATAAGAAATGGGCTTCTTTTTCATTTTTATTTTTACTTGCACTTTTAATATAACTTGGATTGTACTCTTTGAATATCTTCCTTCCAAAATACTGTCCCCTTTAATTTTAATAAGTTTAAACAACAATATAATAATTTAGGTAGATCTCTATATTTCAATTTTAGTCCGATGGTTACAAATTAATCAGTTGAAGCAACCCACAATTTTCCTAAAATATATTAGGTAACAAATGTTTTTGGAGTGATGTGTAGAGAGAGCAGTTTGTCATAAGTGGAAAGCGCCTATACGCAATGGCTTAAGACGTTATTTCTATTTTCTCGCTCGAGCACTCTTGTGCCGAAGATGAACAGGGATAGGTGATCTGCCAAAACTGTGGGATGTAAAAATACATCGGTAGGGAGCGCTCCACCTGCGCGAGCGGTGATGGACGAAGCAGAAGCGAGAATATCAACTTTAATAACACAAACATTAGTGAGAGTTTGATGCCTGAAAATCTAAGGGCAGGCGGGGTGAAAAAAATTAATTTGCCTCTTTTATTTAGTGTTCATTGTCGAATCAGATGCTTAACCCCGCCCCCAACTATGGGGATTCATTATGCAAAGATACGTCGTTTGATTGAGTGCTAAAATTATTCAATTATTCATTAATAATTAATCATGGGCAAAGTAAAATTTCTCAACGACCAAAAAATAATAAAAGAAACAACCAACACTTAACTATGAAAGATTTGATTATTTTCAGTGAAAGTGGAAGAAAAGTTCTTTTAACAAGAAATTGCTCAAACAAATTAAAATATAAGTATCATATTGATTAGTTAAACAAAGTCTTTTATATAAGAAAAACTAAAACCAAATTAATGATTGTCACTTCCTTCACTTCGAAGATAAACAATTAAGTAGTTGTGTCAGTCACATAAGTTTAAGAATCTACACTAGTTTGCACTATCTGCAAATGCACATGACATTTTATTTTTTATTTTTTTTTTGTCTTTCTTAATTCATGCAGATCTAGTAAAAGATAAAAAATAACGAAAATTGAAAATTCATACAGGTGAATAGGTGATATTAACTAGAAGATCAATATTTACCAAAAAGACTCTTCGTATATTAGAGATGTAATTATTAAAATACAGTATTAGAGAACTCGTAGGGGTCGTTTGGTATGATTGATAAGCAAAAATTATCATGGTACAAAAATTTAGTATCGTCTTATCTCTTGTTTGATTACTAATATTGGGATAAAGTTATCTCATGATTAAAAATAGTACCGAAATAATTTATACTTGCAGATGGTGAAATAGTAATCTCAGGATAAATAACTAAAATTGACAATCTCAGGATTAATATAACATATCAAATGGTCAATAAGAATTAATATCATGATAACTAATCACATCATAACTAATTCCAGTATAACTAATCCTATTATAACTTGTTTTCAAACCAAAGGACCCCTCAGTGTTATAAATAATCCTTAAGTACAACGTATAAAAATATTATGAATGCTAACAGAGCACTATAATATTGAAAATTCATAGAGCCAATTTCGACTAATTTGGGATTGACATGTAATAATTATTATATTAATTGTTTTGTTGTTAAAAGCTTTCAACAAATGTAATTAGAAATCCTTAGACAGAAGAAGAGAAAAATGTCAATAGAAAACAATACTATATGAGGTCATGCTATCAGAAAATATGGGCGGTCCTTCCATAAAGCAAGTAAAACAATTACTTTAGGCCTTATATTTGTGGTAGCCTCATTTTTTGTTATACCTAATAGGCTATGCATAAATTTAAAAAAAAATTGTGAAGTGAAAAAGTTTGATTTTTTTTCTTTAACAAGTATAGAGAAGAAGTATTTGCAACTGCTACGATTTCTGCCAAGAAAATTGCACTTGAAATGAATATCGAACTCGAATTTCGTAAGAAACGTGTGATATATAGGAAGAAATAATTTGACGAGAATGTTGATAATAAAATCTCAAAATCTTTGGGAGAGTTCTTTGGAGTTGATTATTTTATACATAGCACACAAGACTATTTTTTCCACTTCAAACAAGAAATTGCTCAAACAAATTAAAATATAAGTATCATATTGATTAGTTAAACAACAACAACAACAACACATTATAATCTCACTAGTGGGGTCTGGGGAGGGTAGTTTGTACGCAGATCTTACCCCTACCATGGGGTAGAGAGGATGTTTCCGATAGACCCCCGGCTCCCTCCCTCCAAGAACTCCCCACCTTGCTCTTGGGGTGACTCGAACTCACAACCTCTTGGTTGGACGTGAAGGGTGCTCACCACTAGAACAACCCACTCTTTGTCAAATATTGATTAGTTAAACAAAGTCTTTTATATAAGAAAAACTAAAACCAAATTAATGATTGTCACTTCCTTCACTTCGAAGATAAACAATTAAGTAGTTGTGTCAGTCACATAAGTTTACTAGTTTGCACTATCTGCAAATGCACATGACTTTTTTTTTCTTTGTTAATTCATGCAGATCTAGTAAAACATAAAAAATAATGAAAATTGAAAATTCATACAGGTGAATAGGTGATACTAACTAGAAGATCAATATTTACCAAAAAGACTCTTCGTATATTAGAGATGTAATTATTAAAGTACAGTATTAGAGAACTCTTAGGGATCGTTTGGTATGATTGATAAGCAAAAATTATCATGGTACAAAAATTTAGTATCGCTTTATCCCTTGTTTGATTACTAATACTAGGATAAGTTATCTCATGATGAAAAATAGTACCGGAATAATTTATACCTGTCAGATGGTGGAATAGTAATCCCAGGATAAATAAGTAAAATTTACAATCTCAGGATTAATATAACATATCAAACAGTCAATAAAAAATAATATCATGATAACTAATCACATCATAACTAATTTCAACATAAATAATCCTATTATAACTTGTTTTCAAACCAAACGACTCCTTAGTTTTATATATAATCCGTAAGTACGACGTATAGAAATATTATGAATGTAACAGAGCACTATAATATTAAAAATTCATAGAACCAATTTCTACTAATTTGTGATTCACACGTAATAATTATTATATTAATTGTTTTGTTGTTAAAAGCTTTCAACAAATTAAATTAGAAGTCCTTAGACGGAGAAGAAAGAAGAAAATTACAATAAAAAACAATACTATATGAGGTCATGTTATCAGAAAAATTGGGGTAGCTGCACATGGGAATGTACATGCAAATCTAGAAATAGATCACTTACATTGACTTAGCATTACACGGGCGAATCTAGGATTTAAATTCTATGAATTTAGATTTTAAGAATTTTAACATTGAACACATTATATTTTTAAAGTTATAGGTTCAAATCTATTATTTTTACAATTTTAATGAATTGAACTCATAACTACCACACTATATCCGCCTATGATTACATGAATCAAAGCCAATATTCCCTTAGAAAATGTCTAATAAACAAACTATAAAGAGGTTTCTTTGCCTAATTTCGAATTAGTGCTCCACTATAGTAAGCTATGTTGTTCGGATTCTTCGAAAAGATTTTTCGGTGCATATTAGAATCTTCCTAAAATAATATATTTTGGAGGATCTTGCACGAGTGAATCCTCCTAAAGTAATATATTTTGGAGGATTTTGCATGAATACAATAATATTTTAGAGAATTCGCACAACATAAATGTTAAGCTCCGTACCACTAGACAGTGACCCTTTTCTTATTCTTAGACACGTTCCAAATAGAAATCATCTACCTTAATTTACGTGATGTTGTTGTCTAAAAAGGAAAATCCAAATTTTAGAACTTGCAACTTTAAATATGCTATGATAAACTATATAAAAGTAAGCCATTAAAGATAAAATAAAAAAATAAAAAATAAAAAATTAAATTATTTTTAAATACTATATAAAAATTTATCTCTTTTTAAATCAGACAAATAAAAAAATAGTACTACATAAAATGGAACAAAAAAAAGTACTAATATTTTCTTGCCATGATTTTAATTAGAACTACTCTAAGTAAATTTGTTAATTGTTACAATGTTAGTTTGTATATTGCTGTCCCCTCACTTTCTCCTAACTCCCTTGAAGTTGGACCTATTATTAATTTATTATCATATTTTCTTAAACCAATATAGGCTTTTAGGTCAAATTCTTCTACCCTAGTTTATAACTGCACCTCCATGTGCATACATTATATAAAACATTAATTCAACAGGTCATATAAATTATCATTAATTTAGGTATTCGATACCTACTACCTAATCTGATGTGAGTAGTTAAAACTTAAAAGAGCTAAATTTAAGAACTAGTTGAGGTAAAGTTAAATAGAAGTATTGACATAAATGCAATAATCTGTTTGAATTGCTGTTTTTGAAGTCGCTAACAACATTAAAAAGTATCCCATTCATCTCACTAAAGTTTATAAGAATTGGAAATTAGACTTTTATTACAGTAATAAAAACCAAATTTAAACGTCAACTATAAGATTTTTCTCAACATTTTCCTTCAAAAATTGATCCAAAATCAAAATTTCATAATTTTGGTCGTGCCTATGTGTGGTTGTCACGTAAATAAAGAAGGAAAAAAAAATTGAACTGGAGATCACGTGCAGAGAGCGTGCGAGCAAGTACTAACCCATGTTCTTTTTAAGATGGGCCCACAAGCACGTTAGACACGTGGCAGCAGAAAAGTGGAGCCCACGAGAAAGACGAATCCAATGTGGTGATGCCAGCTTGGCAAGATCAGGTCACGTGACTTTGTTTAGGTATTTGAGCCTCAATTTTGTTTTCTTTTATTTTTTTATTTTAAAAAAAGCAGTACGTAGCTTGATTCAGACGAAAGCTTTTTCCATTTAAAATACTTTATTTAGTTGTTAAGATTGACAAAAGTGGGATGCTTCGGTGGTAAACTAAAATTTGACATAATATATTAATTATTTTAGTGTCGGTTTGAAAATCACATTGTAATTTTATAATTTAGTAATTACATAATATATAATTACAAAGTCACATTATTTGTTTTAACATAATTATAATATAATTATCGACATGTTTGATTGTACAATTATCTATATTATTATAAAAGCACGAATACTAAAAAGTTAAATGCTGAATGACGTAAATATCCCTATAGTATTGACCGACAGTTATACCCTTCGTAAACTAAAATTTCCTTTAAAGAAACAAATTACATGTTGGATAAACTTGAAATATTAAAAAAAAAAATTAAACTATGACGTTGAGTTCCACTAAAAAGTAGAATCCTCTATTTAAGTATACTTGGTTTATGTTACAAAATTAAGTTAGTCAATGACTCTTCCTTCTCATTACAATAAGATAATTTGATCTCACACAAAAATTATTATTTTCAATTATAAGAAATAAATCGATTCAAAGCAAAATAAAATAAGACGAGAAGAGTTTTCCCTAGCCACTAGCATCTTCCCAAAGCAAGAAAAATTTGATTCCAATTTGGAAGACAACTTAGGCTATTGGCTATCAAACTAGAGTTCCAAAATCCAAACAAATAATGCTTTTAGATTTTGGTTCTTATTGCTAATTCTTTATTTTATGATGCCCAAATATCAAGTCTAGCTCAAATTCGTTTCTTAAAAAAAAAAACAATCACGAAAAAAGCAGAGCTAATTAAATTTATAATGACGAACTTCTATCCTATCTCGCATGGAAGATGGATAACCAAGAAAACCTAGGCATAAAACATCTATGAAAAAAATTGATTGGAACTTACAGCCGGACTTATTTTATTTTTCTTTTAATACCGTTTGGAATATTACTCTAATACATAAGTTAAGGTGGATTGCTATTTATTTGCATAATTTTAATGTTTGAATAATCAGTATTTTGTTTTTTGTATAATTACTGTTATGTTAAGTGATCATATGACTATGTTATTTACATGATAATCTTATGTGTTTAAATTTCTAACTTTTATAATATTTAATTGGTTAAAATTCAATGAAATAATTTGGTGAAATCAATATAATTGTTGTTTTGGTTTCACCTAATCTTCTACATCTTTTACTGTAGAAAGAAAAATGATGCTGATCAAATATAATATTTATTGGAGGTTTTTTGCATTGTCCTAAAAAAATATAATGTCCCATTCTTTTTATTAGTGACTTTTACTTTGCTATGCAAAGAGAATTACAACAAAAATAAAATACTATATTTTCAGGAACTGATTATTAAACTTCGCATATATTTAGATACAATTAGTTTTAGAATACTATGCAATTGAAAATTTATCACTACTTTTTGAACGAGCTTGGTAATAGTAGATTGAAAATATTCGTGCATCACACAAACGTTGAGACTAGTTTATTATAAAAGCACGAATGTTTCGTGCTAAATATTGAGTGACTAAAATATCTCTAAAATATTAATCGACTTTTATACCCTTAACTATTTATATTAATTTTGACAGGAACTTATAATGGAAGGACACAACTAGAAATAGACACGTTAGACACGTTAGGATGAAGAGTTGTAGTAGAATAGGGACTTAATAGTAGAACAAGTAGAGTTATGAATGAATAAGAAAAAGTAAATCCTAAAACTAAATAGTCTAAACTTTCCTCTAGCTAAATGTGGAACAAATACTTTAGAATTGAAGGAAGCTAGTTCAATTGTGTATAGTCAGATATTTTCAGAATATTAAAATAAAAATAATTAGTTTACAAAATTGAAGAAAACTTTTTAGTTTTCGTTTGAATTCCAAGACGTGAAAAACAAAGGTTCGACTAATTTTATTTTCTTAAAACATTTTGAGTTTGTTATCCGAAACTAACAACGCATTGTTATTCAAAAGAATTTTTGTATATTTTTTATTGTATATTATTACAAATCCAACATACTTAAACAATTTTGTCTTTGATTTTATAGTTTTAGAAATTTAATTTTGACCCACTTTTTCAAGTTCCGGATATTAATACTTTTTTATTTTTTATTAATAAGATACCTATATTAATAATTATAAGCTAGCATAACTGTAGATCAAAGGAACGACTATAGGATCACATTTACAAATGCACGATCAATACTATCACATTGGACTGAAAGAAATTGAAATCTATTGGGATTAGGCTTAAATTATTTTTCATATAGATTATTTCACATTGAATAAAATCGTAATACATTAGGACAATCATATTTAATATTTTGAAGTAAACTAGCTAAACATTAAATTCTTTAAACTGAAGCTCTAATTCATACTAATTTCGCAAAATATTGTTGAACAATGGTGAATTATCCACTAACTGACTCAAACTAATTTGCACTAAGGATTTATAAATCTGGTGAACTTTCTCTCATAAAGTTTGAATAAGATGTATACTATCGTAATTACTTTATTAAAAAAACTCAATTTTAGGTTTGATAGTTGACTGTAAACGAATGTGTGTTAGATGATCAGCCGCTGAAGATGCTGGTGTTACGACTCTTCACTTGACTCGAAAGATTATTCAAGTTACATATAAATTACAAAGCAATGGCCAATTACGCTTTGAATTGATATATTAATTTACTAACGATGATAGTTAATTAGATACATCAATTAGTTCATTATATTACTCTAAAAATGATACAATTAGAATATATATATATATATATATATATATATATATGGACAAAAGTGGGTTGCTCTAGTGGTGAGCAATCTCCACTTCAAACTAAGAGGTTGTGAGTTCGAGTCACCCCAAGAGCAAGGTGGGGAGTTCTTGGAGGGAGGGAGCCGAGGGTCTATCAGAAACAGCCTCTCTATCCCATGGTAGGGGTAAGATCTGCGTACACACTACCCTCCCCAGACCCTACTAGTGGGATTATACTAGGTTGTTATATATATATATATATATATATATATATATATATTAAAATTTTAATATCTTTTGTACAAATTATATGATACTTGACTTAAGATATTCGTGCAAAGCACGATCATAGAGACTAGTAATTAGATAAGTAGCTATTTTGTATTCTAAAATAAAAAGTAAAGATTTTTTCCGGGTGAACATGAAAGTAAGTTTTACGACAAATATATGTATATATAAGACATGAAAATGAGTGTTTATTTTAAAAATACATATTTCATGCTCATTCCCTTTTAAAATTCTTATTTCATACACTTAGACCGAGTCCAATCCTAAAGCATGTGATGCAAGATGAAATTACTACGGACTCAATCTTCCCCTTCCCATATACCCGTCACGTTCCGCACAAATGTCCAAACAAATAAAATTATCTTCCAGCAATTAAATACTCAAACAATTGAAGGGGAGATCAAATAAATAAATAAACAAAATTCCAGAAAATCGGAGACAAATAAGTGAAAAAGGTACCGAAACTATTAGAAGAGTCATTATAATATTTCTGACCACCCCAATTTTCCTAATCCTTCAATGTATTGGTTACTAAGGATCATATTTAATCAAACTTGAATTTATAATTTTATCTTAACAAACTAATTACCTATCCTACTCACCAAATCTTAATCATTAAGAGTGCCCATGGTTCAATTACAAAGTTTAATAGCAAAAAGGAACTAAAAGAAAATCAAAAAGGAAAAAGAGAAAATAAAAAGGCCATTTTAACACCATGAGTAGAGTTCTTGAACAAAATGACGACAAAATGTACTACTTAAACAGAGAAAGAAACAGGCGGAGTCTCACTTCTAAACAATTTTTTTAATCCATTTATCATGAAGAAAATGTTATTCTAATGTTAAGAAACTCGTTCATTTTAGAGTAATCTCCCCAGATACAAATGAATCTTTCCCACATATTCCATATTTAGAAAAAAGAAATTTGAAAGCAAGTATTATTGTTTTCATCTACTAGATGCTTCAGCAATCAAGCGCAAATACACAAGAAGAACAATGATCCAAACATCAAAACCACAAACTTGAACAGAACTAAGTTAGACCAGGTTTCTATAAGAACCAAATATTATGCAGATATTCAAGAAGTCTCATAAATTTTAATCAATTTTTGACCCCAATGTTAGTTACGTGAATATCTCCATCACAACCAACATCTGACTACTACAGACTAAAATTTCAATTCCATCTTAAAATGGCTCTTTCAATATTCCTACACAACACATTAACAGCAAACAAATAGAAGAAAGGGAAGGGATGAACCTGAAATGATTTTCCTTTAATATATGTAGAATGAATCTGTATACAACAAATGTTATCCAGAAATGCTAAGTTCAAATAGCAAAAGAAAATCGAACCACAACCAAAACTCCGGACGACGAATTGACACAGCTTCGAACCTCAACTCATATCCATTTTTAATACCAAATTCAAAATCAACGACGAATAAACAGAACTTCTTCTTTTTTTCAGATTTGATATCGAATTTTTACTCAACTAAAAAGCGGAAAATGGTTTTTTTTTTTTTGGTTTTTCTGGAATTTTAAGAAGAAGACTACAAATTGAATTGGACTCTCTTTTTTTTTTTTTGTATTTTTTGACACTTAAAACTTAAAAGAAAACCGTAAATGACAATCAAGAAGAAGAAGAGCACTCCCTAATTTTTCTAAAAATTTCTGCCCAAAAACAATCCCTTAATTCTCTGAAAAATCCTCCTATTTATAGCTAAACTAGAAGCTTCCATACCTTTCTCTCCAAGTCATGCCCCGAAATTCCTTTCCCCATCCGAAAATCCACAAAAAATAATCCCTTTCTTTGTGAACCAAATCAGACAAATGGAGGCCTAGGATCTTGAATCCCTCAGATCCTACGGTTACCATTTATCCAAAATCATTCTCAAGATTAAGAGCGCGTAAGACATAGGGGAGAAGGGAATATTTTTTGTCAGGGGTTGTTACGGGACGAGTGACGTGGAGGAGGAGAGATGAGGGATCACGTGCACGAGTTTGGGGGTGAACTCGCCTGAGTTCAGACGAGTTTGGGCGAGTTGAGCGGCGGCAGAGAGACGAGATGAGGGATGGCGCCGTTTGGGGTCTTGGGATTTAGGTTTAGGGTTTTGGGGGGGGGAGTTATAATTAGGTTTAAATATAATAGTGGGGAGAAATAGGGACCGTTAGATTTAAAAGAATGAAGGGCTCAGATTGAAGATGGAGATGGGGCGGGTTTGGCAGACGGGTCGTGGGTCAATTGATGGGTCAAACGGATTGGGCTGGGCGAATTTGGATAATTTTGGGGTAATTGGGCCACTAAAAATGGTTGTGGCCCAATCCAGATTTAAGCAAGTTTTCTTTTTTTTTTCTTTCTTGATTTTTAGCTTAATAAATTTAATTAAAACAAAATCCTAAACTAAGTCCTACATCAAATCTAATTTGTAAAATTCAATTAATTATCTATTTATAACATAAAAATAATTAATTAACTTAAGACTAATGAAAGAGAATTACTAATTTGCAACTGAAAGCTAAAAATGTAAAAATATCCAATATTTTTTTATTTTTTGTTTAATAATACAATTAATTTATGTAATTAAATCTTAAATACAATTAAGACCTAAAATGCTATGCATGAAATATTTTAGACATTTTTGGTATTTTTCTTATGATTTTAAAATTTTAAATATGCAACTAAATGCAAGCAACAATTAACAAAAAATTCCTAAAACTTCTATAAAAAATAAAATAATTAGAAAAACCTATTTTGAATTTGTAGGAGTATTTTCCGTCGGGCAAAAATCACGTGCTCACAATATATATATATATATATATATATATATATATATATATATATATATATATATATATATATATATATATATATATATATATATATATATGTGTGTGTGTGTGTGTGTGTGTGTGTGTGTGTGTGTGTGTGTGTGTGTATAAAAATTATATGTTATTTATTCATATGAATAATTGACTAAACCCTTACGCGCTAATATTAACGTGCAACACACGTTCTTAGAAACTAATACTATATTAAAAGCACGTATGCCCTTAGCAAAAAAATGTCGTTCGCCTTTTATACCCCTTTACAATACATTTTATGTTGGATAAAGAAGTAATTTAATTTATTTTCCTAATATGTAGGAATAGTCATTAAATATTTTTCTAATATTAAAAATAGCTATTTTAATTATTTACCTAATATTTAGGACTTTAATTTGAAAAATCATAATAGCCATTTAATTATTTTATCTAATATCCAGAACTTTGATTTGACAAATCATATTATTTGGTTCAATTCCTTTTCAAGGGTACTTCACTATCAACTCCAATTATAGGAGCATTTTTAAGACCACAAATATTATTTTTTGTTATAAATATTTTGCTTTAGGAATTCCTATTTTTCTTTTCTTCTTCCGGTTTAGTTCCTTTTCTCGGTTATGGGTACTTTTTTGGTTATAAAATTTTATGTTTAATAGTCCTTATTTTTCTTTTCTTTTTTAGAACTCCTTTTCTTTGTCTATTGGAACTATACACAATTTTACCTAACATAGATCCTTTCCACGACACATATTATATTTGTGACATATGTCTTTATTTTTTACTATTACTGAATTATAGTTAATTAATACGCAATTTTACTTTAGTTTATCTTTTAATCATAATAAATTAGTATAGTTTAGTCCTTGTATATTGAATGAATTATTTTTTTCAATATATTGACCAAGATTGAGGACTTTTATGTGGACGGAATTGATTTTCCCAAAGAATGCGTCATACTCAAAGCACTGTTAGTTCTGAGGTTACAGATATTGAGCAAACCTCAGACGGGACAATTAAGATCTATATTGACCATGATTGAGGACTTTTATGTGGATGTGTTTCCGCCTTATTGAGTTGGTTATATAAAGTCAATGTTCTTCATTTTCAGAACTCATATTTTACTTTTATAACTCAAACATAATTTTAAACAAAATATTTATATAATTTTTAAAAAGCTTTTACTTATTTAGACAAGATACACGCGTAATGAGCGTACCATCGACTAGTATTAATTAAATTCTTAAAGTTGAGATTTAAAGAAACGACCTATTCTCATTATAGAATTACATCCACGTTATCTATTATGGGTGCTTAAGCACCCATTACTTTTTTTAAAAACCAACACTATTACTTATATAGAAAAACCAGTAATTTATACAAATATATTAACTAAGCACCCAGTATAAGCAATAATTTTCAAATTAAAACTAGTCGAGCACCCGTAATTTAAATTTTCTGGATCCGCCACTGAACATATTGTGCCACCATGTTGTAATATATCAATTGAGAGAAAAAGAAAATCGTTAAACTTTAATCTGATTTAGCGATGTCCAGTTTTTGAAGGTTAGTGGGAAAATTTATATTACAAATGTAGGTATTCTTTCTTTTTTTCAGCCATATGAATATGTCAAAAAAAGAAAACTTTGCTATATTATTGACATTGATGATACTGATAGGTTTTAATGGTATTGACTTTAATATTTGGAAATTCCATATTATTATATTTGTACAGCTTGGACGTCCGACAATAACAAAGTTTTTCTTAGTTTTTCTAGTTATAGATTGTCTACAGATTAATTCATCACCTTTTAAAAAAAAACTAAAAAATATAAATATTGTTTAAAAATACTTCAAGTAATAAATTTTCTGGTTAAAATACTTCCGAAAATATTAGGTTCAAGAAGTCTAAGAGCCCGTTTGGACATGAGAAATTTTTTACTTTTTTCGAAATCAGTGTTTGGTCATAAAATTTCCAATTTTCACTTGAACATAGATTTTAGATTTTTTTCGAAAATTTAAAAAACTCCAAAAAACTGTTTTTCAAAATTTTCACTCATATCATTCACAAAAAATAAAAAACAACCCAAAATTATATTCATATCCAAACACAACTCTAATTTTCAAATATCATTTTTACTTGAAAAATAATTTCACTTTTTTTTGGAATTATAATTCTTATGTCCAAACGTCCACTAAGTTAACAATACTTTGATGTCATAACCAAAGAAAGGACAAATATAACGCAATTTTGTTCTAAGCGAAAGAAAATAATTTGATGCCAGAATTGTGGACTTAGATTTTTTTCTGATTGGTCCAAACACGTATTTGTTTTTTTAAAATAGAGATATGTAACATCAAAACTTGAATTATAACCCCAGCCTGCTCTAACACAATGTTAATATAATTTCTTTAACTTATATATAAGAGGACAACATACAATAAATTCTAATATGTATATGCATTAACAGAAAGAAAGAGACAATATGAAAGGAACACATAATAATAATAAACCAAATGACTACAAAGACAAGTTTTGTCCATCTTTTATCCTCCAAACTCCAAAGTGCTATCAAGCCTGAGACAATTTTATGGAATCTTCGAGAATCTCTACAAAATAATTTAAAATTTTAATTATTTATATTTTTTCTTCCTTGTTACTACTATAAGTTATCAATGAAAAATTATATTGTTTACCATTCAGTATTCAAAACTCACTTATACAATTGACACATTAAAAAGAAAGCGATTTCTACTAAAAAATTTCTAGAGTGCTCATTTCAGGCGTGTCTGTTTTAGTGAAAACAAAGGAGGAAAATATAAATTCCCTCGAATCCTTTCCCAGGGAGTCTTGGAGCAACGGTAAAGTTATCTCCGTGTGACATATAGGTCGTCATGGGTTCGAGCCATGGAAGCCGTCATTAATACTTGCATTAGGGTGATTGTCTATATTTTACCTCTTGGACGAGGTGCGGCCCTTCTCTCGGCCCTACGTGAATGCGGGATGCTTTTTCCTTTGAATCCCTTCCCTAACAGAATAAAAACCTAAACAATTATAGTAATATCCGAGAGAAAACCACAAGCAAACAATACAAATAAGTATGTGATCTTCCTAAACATACAAACAAAACCTGGCCTTAAAAACTTCACATCATTCTCTGTAGTTTCCAAAGAAAGCATTGTATACAATTTTCGCGGACAACTGTTATCTAAATACATCAAATAAACAAATATTAAGGGCCCGTTTGGCTCATAAGAATTTTTTTTTTTTCGAAATCAGTGCTTGTCCATGAAAATTTCAAATTTCACTTGAAGTTGAATTTCGGAATTTTTCGGAAATTTGAAAAACTCCATAAAACTGTTTTTTAAAATTTTCACATCAAATCACTCACAAAAATTCAAAAACAGCTCCAAATTATATTCATATCCAAACACAATTCTAATTTTCAAATACTCATTTTTACTTAAAAAAACAAATTTCACTTTTTTCGGAATTTTACAATTCTTATGCCCAAACACCCACTAAGTAAACTAGCTAGTCTCCCTAGTGTTGTATATATAAAAACAGCTCCTATGTCTCAACTGCCCAAAAAGAGTTAGAAACAGATACTGTGAATATACCAATATGGATACAGTGGTGCCACAGGCATATCTAAATAACACATCCACAGCACCAGATTGGTTGAACAAAGGAGACAATTCATGGCAATTGATTTCAGCCACTTTGGTTGGATTGCAGAGCGTCCCCGGGCTGGTAATTTTGTATGGAAGTATAGTGAAGAAGAAATGGGCTGTTAACTCTGCTTTCATGGCTCTCTATGCCTTTGCTGCTGTTATCATTTGTTGGGTTGCATGGGCTTATAAGATGTCCTTTGGGGAACAACTCCTTCCCTTCTGGGGCAAAGCAGGTCAAAGTCGGATTCAAAATTTAAACTTGATATATATATATATATATATATATATATATATATATATGATCCACATTTAATACTTCTAATTTAGTACTAAGTTAGTTGCACTTTAAATTATAAGGTTCAAGGTTTAATATTTATTGAACTTTAGTGAGTTTTCTTGTGTACACGTATGTTTTGTGTTGAAAATGTTGGATTCGGTTGAATCAGTTATCACAAGCTTCAACCTCCCTCTAAAGTAGGTCGTATTGAATGGTGTGATTATTTTATCTCAGAACTTAAATAGTTTGGTAAGATGATATAAAATGGATTTATAACTTTAATACTAGATCAATTAACACTAATTACTTGGCGTACCTTGTTACATGGGTCGTGATTAACTTCACTTTCATCTAGATTTCATCAAGTGGTCCTCTAGGAAATTCTAATAGACTAGAAGTCCTTCTAGCCCCTTATGTTAACTTCAATTTCAGCACGTCTTCAATGTGAAATACGTTTGAAAGTTCTTTTGGACAACGGCAATGAGACTTAATCCATAACCTCTACATGTTTAAGCTGTTATGTTATACCATGGGCGGAGCTAGGTGGGGGTAACCGAAACCCCTTCGCCAAAAATTATTCTGTATATTTATGGTCAATTTCTTTTTCCATATATATATATATATATTAGAGGGGTTGCTCTGATGGTAAGCAACTTCCACTTTCAACCAAGAGGGAGTTCGAGTCACCCCAAGAGCAAGGTGGGGAGTTCTTGGAGGGAAGGATGCCGATGGTCTATTGGAAACAGCCTCTCTAGTTGTTGTATTAGATGTTGAATCCCCTTAACTTCTTCGTGTGTTTATTTTTTTTATTTTCTGAATCCCTTGGTAGAAATCGTGCTTCAGCCACTGTGTTTAACATAATACATTTTTATTTATTTAATTATATTTTCAACAGGTCCAGCATTAGGCCAGAAGTTTCTCATCAAACAAGCCGCCTTACCTGCCACTACCCACTACTTCAGCGACCACACAACAGTGGAAACAGCCATGGCGACGCCATTTTACCCAATGGCGTCCATGGTTTGGTTCCAGTGCGTGTTCGCGGCGATAGCGCTGATTCTGCTGGCTGGATCTTTGCTTGGGAGAATGAATATAAAAGCATGGATGATGTTTGTGCCTTTGTGGCTAACTTTTTCATATACAGTTGGGGCATTTAGCCTTTGGGGTGGTGGATTTTTGTATCATTGGGGTGTGATTGATTATTCGGGTGGTTATGTTATTCATCTTTCTTCTGGGATTGCTGGCATTACAGCTGCTTACTGGGTCAGTAACTTTTTCCTTTTGTTTTAATTACAGTCGGACTTCTCTATAACAATATTCTTGTATAATAGTTTGCGACCGATTCGGTCGCAAATGACATAATTTCAAATGTCTACGTATTTTTCAATTTGTGACTGAATCCGTCACAAATTCTCGCAAATGGCCTAATTTCAATTGTCCACGTATTTTTCAATTTGCGACTTGCGACTGATTCCGTCCGTCGCAAATATATTGCGACCATGTGTTTTCCGACTAACACTTTTTAGTAGGAAATCCGTCGGAAAAATCATTCACTATAAAAGTTGTTTTTTGCACTGTTTACTAAAGAAGACACTAGATTTTGACAAAATGATATGGCATTACAGCTGCTACTGGGTTAGTATCTTCTGCCTTCTTTTCTAATTAGTTGTTTTTTCCACAGTTTACTGAGGAAGACTCGAAACACTATAAGAGATAGAGAATTGTCTAAAGGGAAAAGATACAAATATACCCCAAACATTTGTGATTTATCTGAAATATGTTTTACATTTATCTTTCGTGGAATCCCACGCTATCTTTCGTCTCAAATATTTCCCTCCTACTAACGATTTTTCATCGTGAAAAATTGTCCAAGTCATGTAGGAGTATATATATTTGGACCTCTATAAGTAGAGGCGGATCCAGGATTTAGTGTTTGTGGGTTCTTGCAATAATTTCGAGTAAATTTTCAATAGTAACTGGGTTCACATTCAAATATTTATAGATATTTAGTAATTTTTTTAACACATTTACACTGTTTGAACAAAAACTATTGGGTTCACGTGAACTCGTAGGTCGCAAGGTGGATCCGCCCTCTATAAGTGGTTACGGGTATATTAATTCTAATATTTTCATTTGTTCAGGGGTAGACTTCAAATTATTGCAGAGAGTATACATAAACTAGTTTGATAATTTAGGGATAAATTGGATCATTTGTCTGTATACGTGGCTCTACTAGGGCAAATATCAGGTCAAGCCAAATGACCGTTACAGAAAAAAAGACAGTCCAATGCACAAAGTATTCCGCGTTCATGCATGGTCGGAAGAAAGGCCGCATCTTTAGGGGTGTGATGCAAACAGCTGAAAACCTATAGATCTTATTCATTTTCTTCTTCTTTGCCTTTCAGGTAGGTCCAAGGACAAAAATTGACAGAGAAAGGTTTCCACCAAACAATATCTTATTGATGTTAGCAGGGGCAGGGCTACTGTGGATGGGATGGGCTGGTTTCAATGGTGGAGATCCCTACAGTGCAAATATTGATTCCTCCATTGCTGTACTCAACACTAACATCTGTGCTGCAACAAGCTTACTTGTCTGGACATGGCTCGATGTTATATTCTTTGAAAAGCCTTCTGTCATTGGAGCTGTTCAAGGAATGATTACTGGTCTTGTTTGTATCACTCCTGGTGCAGGTAACCTCGACACCGATAATAATAACGGCGCTTTAGTCCCGTATAGGTTGGGTTGACTCTATGAATTCTCAATAATAACTTTAGTACGGACAATAATAATGGCGCTTCAGTCTCGTATAAGTTGGATTGATTATATGAATTCTCAATGGTCGTTTCTTCGTTTAAATTCATGGACAAACATTATACAAAAGAAAAATAAAAAGTACTAGAAATTCTTTATATATTTTTTAGTAGTATAAAAATCCCTAATAGACGAAAAGGCTACAAGAAAGCATAAGATCTAAAGTAAACGTAATCATTAACATGACTAAAAACTTTTCACTAATTGGTATAGCCTATCTGGGCGGAGCAAATGAAGAAGTTATGGGTTTATCTGAACACAGTAACTTCGGCTTAGGCCCTATATATAGGTTAAAATCCAGCTAAATAAGTGCAAAAATAGATTTTGAACCCAGTAAATTAGACACGATGTAGTAGAATTTTGAAATTTGAACTCATAAAGTTCAATTAGATCCGTCTCAGTCGCCTGTATAAATCTTTTTCGTTCATTGTGCTTTATCTTTTGCTAAAATTGCATTGTCCATTGTGTTTAAGACACACTTTGAATGTACTTTAGGTGTCTAACACGTTACGGTACTCTCAATTGTTGAAGCGTCTAAATGAAAAAAAAAGTGACAAATTTAAGGGACTAAATTATGTACATTAATTTGGCCTTACTTAAAAGCTACTTTTAAATACTTTTGATTATCTGTATGCTTAATCTGTTCTTGCAATTATAGGTCTAGTTCAAGGATGGGCAGCTATAATAATGGGAATCCTATCAGGAAGTGTACCATGGTTTACAATGATGATCGTTCACAAGAGGTGGCCATTGCTCCAGAAAATCGACGACACGCTCGGCGTCTTCCACACGCATGCCGTCGCCGGTTTTCTCGGCGGCACGCTCACCGGACTCTTCGCCGAGCCGGTCCTCTGCAACCTCTTTTTGCCCGTGACCAACACGAGGGGTGGCGTTTACGGCGGTTTAGGTGACATCCAATTCTTAAAGATAGTTTCCTTGAAGCGCCTTGATTGCTATACTCATTTCATATTTTTCATAAAAAATCTCTTGCACGATTTGACAACAACAAAAAATTTAGTATAATCCCACTAGTTTAGTTTGGGGAAGACAGTATGTACACAGACCTTACTCTTACCTTGAAACTTGCACGATTTCACTCTTTTATAACGCCTTGCTTATCCTCATTCTATATTTTATTTATAAAAATTAGCTTCCGCAATTTCACTCTTTTAGATAATTTTTTCATTTTTCTACAACTTTAATACTAGATCAATTAACACTTTTTACATTCATTCCATTTTTTACATAATATCCTTGCTTATCCGCATTCCATATTTTTTTTTCTAAAAATTCTTTTGCAAGATTTCACTCTTTTAGTTAAATTTTTCATATTTTTCTACAACACAGGTAACATTTAATTTTTTTTTTTTTTTTTCCTAAAAACGCCTTGTTTACATTCATTCCATATTTCTCATAAAAATCTCTAGCACAATTTAACTTGTTTAGATTATTATTTTTCAATATTTCTACAACACAGGCGGCGTCCAGTTCATGAAACAGATTGTGGGTGGTGGATTTATTATCGGATGGAACGTCGTTGTGACTTCGATCATTTGCTATTTGATAAGTTTGTTAATGCCACTGCGCATGTCGGAGGAGCAACTGAAGATAGGAGATGATGCAGTGCATGGCGAAGAAGCTTATGCATTGTGGGGAGATGGAGAGGTTTATGATTCAACTAAGCATGGATTATCATCTCCAGATAATACTACTCATGGAAAAATTGCTAGTAGGAATACAGAAATGATCTAGCAAAAAAATAAAAGGAAAATTGGATAAATAAGTATATGGTCGGGTGAAAAACTTATATGCATCCTACGTTTACACCAAAATAAAATCAAGATTGCAAAACATGTCTTTTTCATATACACATTTTTCTTTTTCTATGCGGTTGTGATTTACATGCTTGCTTGGAGCCTAGCGTTTATCGGAAATAACCTCTCTACCTGCATAAGGTAGGGTAAGGCTGCGTACATAATACCCTCCCTAGATCCCCTATTTGTGGGATACATTGGATTTTGTTGTTGTTGTTGTATTGTTCAGATTAAATTACTTAATTTACGGGTTCGAGCCGTGAAAACAGCCTCTTGCAGAAATGCAAGATAAGGTTGCGTACTATAGACCTTTGTGGTCAGACCCTTCCTCATACCCCGTGTATGGCGGAAGCTTAGTACATGTGACTGCTTTTTTAGTGTGAATACTAAGTACGGGTAAGTATTTACGACAAGGGGTGTGCTCAATTTGCATTATGTAGAAATTGCTAGAGGGACTACAGAAAAAAAAAAAAAAAAAAAAAAAGGAAAATTGGATAAATAAGTATATGGTCGGGTGAAAAACTTATATGCATCCGACGTTTACAACAAAATAAGGAACGCAAGGCATGTCTTTTTCATATACATATTGTTCAGATTAAATTACTTGATTTAGTGTAAAATACTAAGTACAAGTAAGTATTTACGACAATGGGTGTGTTCAAAACCTTGATAGATGCATACATGGAAATTAAAGGGGTTAATACATAAATTTCTGTTTTAGCTTGTTCAAAATTTTAAGTTACGTTTACATCATGTACTTATACAATAATGTATATTTTGAGACAAGGAAATATATTTAATTACAATTTCAGATATATCAAGATTTAATTTTAGGTCAAAATATTATCTGTCTATCCCTTGTATCTTCATCTTTTCAAAAGCTCAAACAATTTATTTTTGGAAGATCAAATTTCCGGCTTAAAATCTACAAATGATGAAGATAAAACATATAACATGCAAAAATTTGACTACTCTTATTTTATAGAACAAATGACAATTTAAAAACATTTAAATGAAACCAAAAAATAAAAAAAATATATGATTATTAATTAATATTTTGGTCATTTATATTTTCTGAACAATTCACAATAAAAAATAATTGTACAACATTTATATTTTCTGAACAATTAACACGTATATAATTCAATTAGTTTAATCTATATCTATATACTATATTAAAAGCACGAAACCCCTTAATCGAAATGTCGTTCACCTTTTTTTATCCTTTAAATATAGATTTCACACTAGAAAAAATAGTCATTATATTTTTCTAATATTTAATAATTTGAAATTAATTAAAATTGTGCTAATTAAGTCTTTCCTTATTTGAATTATGTAGGAAGTCCTAATATTTAGCACTTTAAAGCTAATTAACATTTTATGTTATATATAATCCTTTCTTTTAGATTTTATTACTTGAACACAAAATAAGATAAACAATAATTCTAAACTAAATATTAAAACATGCTTTGACTTAAACACTCTCTTACCAAATCCTGGAAAAGTTCAACTCTTCTTCTTAAATGTCGTTTCAGTTTGAAGTGTAAGGACTAAATATTTAACAATAAATTTAAACTAAAGAATTTATGTAATAACCACTTAACCTGTAAAAGAAAGATGGACAATGCTTTACAACGGAAAGGAACACATTTTTCTCCATAAGAGTATGAAGATTCACGTTTATTTTTTGATATAATATTTTCTCTATTATATTTTATTTAACTAAATAACGTGTTGTCTCATTTATTAAATGCTAACAGTTGATGTAATATTTTTTAATTTCTTAATGTTATACAAAGTAAAATAATGATATTATCACTGTTGGAAGGTGTATATACTAAAATTTGCCTTTTCAACTATTTTCTTACTTACATATTAGATTAAAACTAAAAAATATATAATTTAAGAGGAAAAGATTAACACTTTGATAGGAGTGTATATTTTAAAACCTAATATTAATTATGTCTAATTAAATATGAATATTAGATTTACTACAAAAGCTACAGTAAAGAATTTATTATTCACAAAAATATAATAGTAAATTAATTAATAAGTACTTTTGAATAGTAGCATAAATTATTTTTTAGCTTTTAAGCAAAAGCTGAAAAAGGTTGCGTCTCTAAAAAATAAGTGCTTTTGATAGTTTTAGGACAAGAATACTCATATAAAAAAATCATATTAACCAAACTAATTCGTAGTAACTTTTTGAATATTAGAATTATCTATTAATTTTTCATAAAGTTATTTATCTATATTATATTACCATTAAACTAAAAAATAATTAAGTGAGAATACTTTAAAATATAAGATTATGTGCGTTGTTGGAAGTAAGGTTTGACTAAAAAAATAAAAGGATATTTTGACATCGATGTTGAGATTAAAAATAATTTACATTTGAAAATTTAAGCTCTTATTTTTGTTAAGATTTACTTGAATATTTATGAGGTCCAAAACTCATATTAGGTATTTGAGCAACCAGAATTCATTGCTTTAAGGTCATCGAGAATACTGAATTATTGCATGATATTGAGTACAAATCAAGATATTATTATATTAGGTCTGAATGTGATGACCTGATAGGTCATCTAGAGTTTTAAACCTTAATTCTGTGTTTCGAAACCTCAAATAGATCCTTTTTGCCTTTTTCGATTTGCGTGCGCGATCCGTGTCTTTTTTCGGAAGGCTTTTATGCGAAAACTTGATTAAAATGTGAATTCATGCCTTGAAAAATTCACTTGAGTTGACCTCGGTCAACGTTTTGAGCAAACAGACCCGGTTCCGTATTTTGACTGTCCCGGTGGGACCGTATCGAGATTTGGGACTTGGGCGTATGTCCGAAATCGAATTTGGAGGTCCCTAAACTTGAAGTTTAAAGGTTTAAAGAATTTAAAGACTTGACCAAATTGACTTTATTGCTACCTAGTCCGGATTTTGGTTTCGGCGCTTGACATAGGTTCATTACCATATTTATGACTTGTGTGCAAGATTTGGTGCAAAACAGAATTGGTTTGACGTGGTTCGGACGTCCGGTTGTTAAGATGGAAATTCTTAAGCTTCATTAAAATTTTTACTTGATTTGGTGTCCGATTCATAGTTCTAGGTGTTATTTTGATATTTTGATTACTCGAGCGAGTTTGTATGAGGTTTTTGAGCTTGTGTGCATATTTGGTTTGGAGTCCTGAGGGCTCGGGTGAGTTCCGGATACGCTACAGAGTGAATTTGGACTTAGAAAATAGCTTGTGCAAAATGTTTCTTGTGCAGGCCTCAGACCTCGCAATCGCAATTGCGAGGTCTGGCTTCGCATTTGCGATATGGGAGTGTCCATGTCAGGTTTGCATTTTCGAGCTACTTCCTCGCATTTGCGAAGAATAGCTGGGCACCAATGGTTCGCAATTGCGAAGTGGGGCTGGGGGAACAGAGTTCGCATTTGCGATCAATATGATCGCAATTGCAAGGAGTCCAAGTTCGCATTTGCGAATAAACCATCGCAATTGCGATGGCAGCACAAGTGTGAGACCTTTGCATTTGCGGGGTTCGCAATTGCGAACCCCAAGTCACAATTGCGACATCTGCGCCTGGACTTAAGCTGCGTTAGACGGGATTTTTCTCATTCTTCCCAATTTTTAACCGTAAAAAACCTTGGATGCGCTTTTTTAAAGAGCTTTTCCTCCCAATTCATTAGTAAGTGATTCTAACCTACTTTCTTTCAATTATCCATTATATTTCATAAGATTTAAACCTTAAATCTGGGGTTTTTATGGTAGAAATTAGGGGAAAATTTGAAAAGACTTCTTAGTCTAAAATTCGGGGATTTGGAAGGTGGTTTGAGGTCGGATTTGAGTAAGTCTTGTATGGTTGGACTCGATATCGAATGCGTATTCGGATTTTATAATTGTGGTCAGGTTCCAAGACGTGGGCCCGGGTCGACTTTTTGTGCCGAGTTTTCAATTCTTTGCTAAAGTCATAGTTTTATTATTTAAATTAGTTTCTTGTAGATATATTTATAGCATGTAATTATTTTGGCTAGATTCGAGCCGATCGGAGTCGGAAAGTCGAGGAAAGGCATTCTTATCGATTGAATGAGCGAGATTTTAGGTAAGTGACTTGTCTAACCTCGTGTGGGGGGAATCTCAACTTAGGATTTGGCACTGTTGTATAATTTGTGATATGCGAGCGACGTGTGTGCGAGGTGACGAGTGCGTATACGGGCTAAATATGAAAATTCTGGTTCTTGCTGAGTAGTCTTTTTTTAAATTCCTTAACTGAGTTGCCTTAGCATGTGTAGCTACCATGTTTAGCCTAGTATCGCATGTCTATGTGTCTTAACTTTTACTTGAAATTTGTGCAACATGCTTAGTTGAATTACTTGCATCTGAAATCTTGTATTCAGTCTTTAACTGTATGATTCCTTGTTGTAAATTCGTTGTTCCATAGGTTACAAGTTGTGTATTTTCTTTTGGGACCACGAGGCGGTAGCTCGGGAGATCCCCCGCTGCATATTTACTTGTGGGACTACGAGGCGGTATCTTGGGAGATCCTCCTGTTACATATTTACTTTTGGGACTACGAGGCGGTACCTCGAGAGATCCCCCTGTTACATATTTACTTTTGGGATTACGAGACGGTACCTCGGGAGATCCCCCTATTGTGCATTTACATTTGGAATTACGAGACGATACCTCTGTTACACCCCGCACTATTACGTCGATGTTACACCATGTAGTATTGTACGTTGAAATTTTTGTAAGATAACTGACCTCAGTTTAAGGACAAGATTATTTAGAGATTATAAGTATTATGCTACTTCAAACAAGTGATAAATAAATTTGTGAAGGTGAGGGAGTAAGCGAATCGAAAAAAGTGAGTTTTCGTGAAAGTTTGACAATTTGGGGATAAAATACAGTCCAAGTTATAATACTCCGTATTTATGGACTTGTGCCATACAAGGTACCACATAACCATGATTGTGATGTGTATAAGGTATGTTAAAAGTGATTAGTATTTTAAGTAATTTGGAATAATTTTTAATTATGTGGATAATTGGTTAATTATTAAATTAGTGGATGATTAATAAGTTGATTAAAAGAAAGGGTAAATTATTTTGGATAAACTTGATAGGCTCCTAACGTGGCAGCAAGTTTTGGCCAAATTAATGACTCCTAAGTCATGTAATTTGGTGGCACATTAGAGGACTTGTGGCCAAAGTCATCAAAGTGTGGGCCTCACACCCACTAATACAAAAGACTTCTTGAATTCACAAAATAAGATACTTACACCTCTAAAGTGAAGGATGAACTTCAAAGAAGAATTATATAAGATTAGGATCAAATTCAAAAGTGATGGCAAATGGGGGTGGACCCTACTGTCCACTAACTACAACTATTATATTTACTTTTGATTGATAAACTTATGTCTTGAAGATCTATGTATATCATCAGCAACGGTTTAGCAAGTGTGGAGGAAATAAATATTTTGCCTCTTCTCAACATAGTTTAGAAAAATGTCCCATTGAAAAATATGAGCTACAACGTGTGGAGGTAAAGATATGTCCTTGCATGGAAGAAAAATGCGAAGAATGACATAGAGATTATGCCTACGTCGGTTTCCTCCGGATGATTGCAAATCAGCTTCAAAGCAAAGTAAGTTATAAAAAGAGTGTAATCTTTCTCAAAGACAGTATACAAGTTTTGCGCACCACCTGGATCTCGTTGTTCTGTTTTGGCACGTTGGTTAATCCGGGCTTTCTTCTATGTGAAGTAAGCAGGAATAAGAGTATTTCTTGGAAAATAAGGTAAGAATTTTTCTTTCCTTGGTATATTTAAATTCTTCCAGGTCATGGCCAAATTGTAGGATGAGAATTATGGGATTAATAGCGGAAACTCATATGTTGACGTTGCTATTGTTGTATCAGTTATTCGGTAATTTTTTATGTTTTTTTTTTCGTGGATGGAAATCATTGGAGTAACTTGGATATATAGTTGTAGTCATCATTGATATGTGTTTTGAAGGAAAGAAAATATTGAAGAAGTATATTTGATAATCGTAGCCGAGCTTTCCACTTGTTGTATCATAGTTTGGGTTGTAAAACTTATTGTGGGAGTTGCTAGTTGTGTTGTTGTATTACCTTAACCATGATAGGCTTGAGGGAATGATAAGAACTAGGGAAATATCGCATGTTTCATTATAGGATTAGTTACCTTCTCTTATGGATTAAGAGAATTGTTCGTGTGGTTGACAATAGTATTATTCGTGTTGTTGATAATTATGTATTGATGTATTGCTCTGGTTATTGTTGTTGGTATATGGTATAGGAGAAGGCTCTTGTTACGGGGGAGATGCTGCCCAAATTTACGTAAACGAGCTACTAGTTTAAGTTGCGGACTTAGCCTTTACTCAACACTAATTTTGAATCTCCTTATGCTTAGTAGATTGAGTTGAGTTGTTTGAAGAATTACTTGGAAAGTATTACAGACTCAACAGAGTTAAGGTATGTTAAGGCCATCCCTTCTTTCTTTTTGGCATGATCCATATGATACAAACGAAACGTGCAAACGCACAACTTTCATAAATGACTATATTCATAGAAGTACTAGGGGTGTCTATATTATTGATTCCCAATGTGAATTATTATTATATCTTATGTTTATGGGTCTCAGAAAAATACGTATTTGATAAAGTTTATCCGAAAGGCATATTGATTTTATGACATTACGAGAAATCTTATTAACGTATTACTTATGCATTTCATGCATTTATACATGTACATTGACCCATGAACAGATGGCGTTATATACGCGTATATTATATGTATATGGGATATGGGAAAAGGTTACGGCGTTATATACGCACCACCACCTGATCAGTTGGTATACATTGATGATTTTGCCCACAGTGGCCGAGATGATATGATGGGATGCCCTCAGAGGCTTGATGATGTTATGAACGTATATACCTATGCATGGTATGACATTTATATGCATATTTATGGCATTGTAAATATAATTGATTCATAGAGCTAATTCAGACATACATGTTGAGTCTTTTACTCCATGTGTTCTCTCATGTCTATTGCTTACTGATTTTCATTCCTTACATACTCGGTACATTATTTGTTTTGACTTTTCTTTTTTCTGGGGACGCTGCGTTTCATGGCCGCAGGTCCCGATAGACAGGCCGAGAGTCCTCCAAGTAGTCTATCAGCTCAGCGAAAGATGTTGGTGCTCTCCATTTGCTCCGAAGTTGCTATTGGTTAGTATGATTAGGATATGTGCTGATTGGTATGGCAGAACTCTGTCCCGACCTTTATGACAATTATGTATCCTTAAAGGCTTGTAGACATATGTCGTGTACATAAAGGATTGTATGGCCTCATCGGCCTATGTTCAGTGTAATTTTGATCTTATAGGCCAGTATGTCATATGTATAAGTTTGTATTCCCTCATGCTTTACTCCAGTTTATTTACCTATGATAGAATGATACGAAAGATACGTTATGTTGTTACTCGGTTGAGTAAGGTACCGGGTGCCCGTCGCGGCCAATCGATTTGGGTCGTGACAAAAGTGGTATCAGAGCAGTTCTGTCCTATGGTGTCTACAAACCATGTCTAGTAGAGTCTTGTTTATAGGTGTGTTGTGCATCACACTTATAAGCAGGAGGCTACAAGGCATTTAGAACTGTCACTCTTTCTTCTTACTCTAGATCGTGTGGTAGAGCTCGGTTGTAAGAAATTCAAATTCCTAAATTCTATTTTATTCATTATACAACGATATCTACATCCAGAAAGACAGTTGGTAAGAGATTGAATGTGGTTGTAGAAGAGTTGAGTAAGAGGAACTCGATTTTGCATCATGCTTATGATGAGTAAATGTAAGGCCTTAAGTAGATATGTGTGTACTACGAAGTGTGAGCCTTTGATAAGGAGCCCTAAGGCATTAATATCTATTTACCCCTATGGTAAAAAGCAACGAGAGAATCAGAAGGTAGATACAAGTTTCAACAAGTAAAAGAAGCTAGGTGAAGAAGGATACGAGGTACCCAGTTAGTGAAGATTATCTGTATGTACAATTCAGGCAGAGAAATATAAGCATTCTGAGTTACTTTCAACAATCACAAAGATATATTCACTTGACAACACCCATTTTAGTTATGCCCTGTGGGAGCTAACATATATAATTTAAGAGAAGGATGTGATATCAACATCCAGCTGGGGTTAGAGTAACCAAAAAATTGTGGATGGATTGTTATCATTAGCTCATATTTCCGAGGGATATTGCAAACGTGGTAATGGTTCTCCTTGTGAGATACCCAGATCGTGCACCTTAAAATAGTACAATCAGATATGAATACTAGAATGTTCAAAAAATTTAGAAGATTGGCATTGGAATCTTAGAAGGGATAAATATTTACCTTAGTATGACTCCAGCCCCGAGAAAAAAAAAGAATGTTAGGCATTCTGAAGAGCTAGTGAGATGAAGCAATGGGAGCTAAAAGTGAAAGAACGTTTTGTTGAAGATTTAAGAATAAAGTGATAGACAAAAATATTATCGGGAGAATAAGAAGAGAGTAAATGAAGCATCATGAGTAAGATGTGATATATGGGTGATAACGGTAAATCAAAATATGATACGATGACAGAGTCTATAGTCAAGTGAAGGAAAAGACAAGAGGAGACATGCCTTGAAACAATATAAGAGTATAAGCCATAAAGTTATATCCTTCTTTCGAGAAATAATTTGATGACTCCAACATGATTACCATAAGGAAACGTTAGACCCTGGAGTAATATAAACTAGTATGAGATGGTGAACAAGATAAAATGAATATGAATTAGGGACCGAATGATTTGACAATAACCGACATCATGAGAATTTTAGAGATCACGTTCCGGCGATAATAGAATGGACAACAGAAGAATAACCTTTAATGGTCATTCAGGAAGACGCTTCCCTAACACGAGCACTGTGATCCAAGTTAAGCTTAAGGGACTAAGTGTACCAGTTATACTAAGTGTCACCCTTGTGCGTAAGAAATTCAATTATCCCCGGTATAGAAGGGTTACCGCAAGGCGAGTAAGATGTCAGTGAAGATTTTTTTAAAAAAATGCCAAAGATGAAGAAGTAATTATGGAATAGTAAAGGAAGAATGCGATAAAAATGTGAAAGGAATGAGATTGCATCTATTCAGATCCTACATATATGATATGACTCCAGGACATTATGCAAGCATGATGCCGAGAAGAAGCAGTAAGGGTTCCATCACTAGATGTTATTGATAAATAAGTGCAAATGAACACTGGATACATAAGAAGCTAGTGTGCGATAAGACAAAGGATATAACCCAATAGAGATTACGCAGAATATAGATATGAGAATGGACTAACGTGTAGTTAGTAGTTGATTTAGGAAGAGCCTAGCCATGGCTAAACAAGAGGATATTGACAAATCAGCATGTTGTGCAAGATAAACATAGTGAAACCCAACATAGGGAATTCAGTCTCGCAAATATGATGACATCGTAATCCTTGAGAAATATTCAGATAGGAGTTGGGGTTGTACAGTCAAAAATTTCAGTTCAGAATCAACCTTACGAGCACAAGGACGCAGAGGTAAGTAATTAAGGATAATTATATGTGAGTAAGAATGTCAAAAAAAAAAATTCTTTCGGGTATACGATGTAATAAGCTCGCAGCTTTACAGGAGTCAAAGGGTCTCTCTTAATTACTACAAAGAAAGACTAGATGCGGGAATAAGGAAGAAGGCTTCAACTTAAGCATAGTGACATAAGGAAGAAATGGTCTTGTAACAACAGTCTCACAACAACATTGTATGCACTCCATAAGAAAGTGGCACCTATCGTGGCTAATGAACGGGAAGAAGAAAAAAATCAAAAAGTGATATTCAAAATCATATAGGTTGCATGGAATTCCAACATGTGTGGGCACTAAGATGAACCAAGTATTCATACCACAAGTGGAAGAACGACCAGGAAAAGTCATTGCTTACATTTAAAGAAAACTGAGAAGGCACGAAAGGAAATCTAAGGTGCTAGCAATTTAAAGGAAGATTGCAAGTAGTATAAATATATATATATGTAGGTCGCAAGCTAAAGTATGATAGAGTGACAAAGTTTTAGGTAGATAAGAGTAAGGATATAAAAAGATGAGTGAGAAGGTAACGAGAACAGGTAAGGCCTCGAGATTAAGCCATCAAAATAAGAGAGCTGGTGGTTTTCATAAGTTATAGAAACCTCGGTACAGTCTAAACGAACTCAAAGGAGTCTAAGAATATGAGCAATTAGAAGAGATGAAATGCAGTCCTGATAGTAGAATAAGGGTGTAATGGTGATAGATAAGAGGATGACGCTTAGGCCTTTGATTAAGAAATAATTTAAAGAAAAGAGATTTCATGGATGGAACACTATTAGAATACCCCCCTAGGATAAATCACGTTGGGATGATATGAAGTACGGTTATTGAAGTATAGTATCACCCCTGAATGGATCAGGAAAATCACTCCAGATGTTCCCCGATGAGACGTAAGCCCTAGTGGCAAGGTATTACATAAGAAGTTTCAAGTTATCAGTGGTAGATTGTAGATCAAATCAACAATAGATGGATAAAAGTTACAAAGTATGAGATGAGACCATCAGTCTTAAAATGAACAGTAACGAAGAAGCATTAAAGGACTCATATTTATACATATAGGATAAACAACGAGAATAACCTGGAGTTTGGTAGCAAACCTCAGTAACGGTAAACTGAAGTAAGAGTTATGGTATGGTATGACCTACCTAGATGCAGTAAAGTCATGTGGTAGAGAACCGGGTCTATGAAATAAGATATAGCAATATTCGTAAATTCGACAAAGTACCGAGCGAAGAACTTCAATATACTTATAGATGCCCAGAGGGACATCTTGTCAAATTTTGTATACGTTCACAAAGTGAGGCCTAGAGATTGGCTAAAATCTGGAGGAAAGAGGAGAGAAGAGTCGCATAGGCGCACATACAAGGTAAGAGTCGTACAATCTGCATGATAGAAGGTAGAAATAGTTACGAGATTAAAAGAATTCCGACCATAAGTCATGGTATGAGAAAGAGGCCTAAAGGGGGGGATGCCCTGACCTTTGGATTTATTCACAGAATAGTTGCCTAAAAGGCAAGGACAGTGTTAAAACTATTCATAAGAGATATCCGGTTGTGAGACCAATAAGCGCAACAGTCAACATTCGAGGACGAATGTTCCAAAGGGGGGAATGATGTTACACCCCGCAGTATTACGTCGATGTTACACCCTGTAGTATTGTACGTTGAAATTTTCGTAAGATAATTGACCTCAGTTTAAGTACAAGATTATTTAGAGATTATAAGTATAATGCTACTTCAAACAAATAATAAGTAAATTTGTGAAGGTGAGAGAGTAAGCGAATCGAAGAAAGTGAGTTTTCGTCGAAGTTTGACAATTTGAGAATAAAATACAGTCCAAGCTATAATACCCCGTATTTATGGACTTATGCCATACAAGGTACGACATGACCATGATAGTGAGGTGTATAAGGTATGTTAAAAATGATTAGTATATTAAGTAATTTGGGATAATTCTTAATTATGTGGATAATTAGTTAATTATTGGATTAGTGGGGGATTAATAAGTTGATTAAAAAAAGGGATAAACTATTTTGGATAAACTTGATAGGCTCCTAACGTAGCAGCAAGTTTTGGCCAAATTAATAACTCCTAAGTCATGTAATTTGGTGGCACATTAGAGGACTTGTGGCCAAAGTCATCAAAGTGTGGAGCCCACACCCACTAATACAAAAAACTTCTTGAATTCACAAAATAAGATACTTACATCTCTAAAGTGACGGATGAATTTCAAAGAAGAATTATATAAGATTAGGATCAAATTCAAAAGTGATGGCAAATGGGAGTGGACCCCACTGTCCACTAACTACAACTATTATATTTACTTTTGATGGATAAACTTATGTCTTGAAGATCTATGTATATCATCAGCAACGGTTTAGCAAGTGTGGAAGAAATAAATTTTTTGCCTCTTCTCAACATAGTTTAGAAAAAGGTCCCCTTGAGAAATATGAGCTACAACGTGTGGAGGTAAAGATATATCCTTGTATGGAAGAAAAATGTGAAGAACAACATAGAGATTATGCCTACGATGGTTTCCTCCGGATGATTTCAAATCGGCTTCGAAGCAAAGTAAGTTAGAAGAAGAGTGTAATCTTTCTCAAAAACAATATACAGGTTTTGCGCACCACCTCGATCTCGTTGTTCTGTTTTGGCATGTTGGTTAATCTGGGCTTTATTCTATGTGAAGTAAGGAGGAATAAGTGTATTTCTTGAAAAACAAGGTAATAATTTTCCTCTCCTTGGTATATTTAAATTCTTCCAGGTCATGGCTAAATTGTAGGATGAGAATTTTGGGATTAATAGCGAAAACTCGTATTTTGACGTTGCTATTGTTGTATCAGTTATTCGGTAATTTTCTAAGTTTTTTTTCGTGACTGAAAATCATTGGAGTAGCTTGGATATATAGTTGTAGTCATCACTGATATGTGTTTTGAAGGAAAGAAAATATTGAAAAAGTATGTTTGATAATCGTAGCCGAGCTTGCCACTCGTTGTATCATAGTTTGGGTTGTAAAACTTGTTGTGGGAGTTGCTAGTTGTGTTATTGTATTACCTTGACCATGGTAGGCTTGAGGGAATGATAAGAACTGGGAGATGTCGCATGTTTCATTGTAGGATTGGTTACCTTCTCTTATGGATTAAGAGAATTGTTTGTGTGGTTGACAATAGTATTATTCGTGTTATTGATAATTATGTATTGCTGGATTGCTCTGGTTATTGTTGTTGGTATATGGTATAGGAGGAGGCTCTTGTTACTGGGGAGATGCTGCCCAAATTTACATAAACGAGCTACTAGTTTAAGTTGCGGACTTAGCCTTTACTCAACACTAATTTTGAACCTCCTTATGGTATAGTAGATTGAGTTGAGTTGTTTGAAGAATTGCTTGGAAAGTATTACAGACTCAATAGAGTTAAGGTATGTTAAGGCTATCCCTTCTTTCTTTTTGGCATGATCCATATGATACGAACGAAACGTGCAAACGTAGAACTTTCATAAATGACTTTATTCATAAAAGTTCTAAGGGTGTCTATATTCTTGATTCCCAATGTGAATTATTATTATATCTTATGTTCATGGGTCTCATAAAAATACGTATTTGATAAAGTTTATCCGAAAGGCATATTGATTTTATGACATTACGAGAAATTTTATTAACGTATTTCTTATGCATTTCATGCATTTATACATGTACATTGACCTATGACCAGATGGCGTTATATACGCGTATATATATATATATATATATATATATATATATATATATATATATATATATATATATATATATACGCGTAAAGGTTACGGCGTTATATACGCACCACCACCTGATCAGCTGGTATACATTGATGATTTTGCCCACAGTGGCCGAGATGATATGATGGGATGCCCTCAGAGGCTTGATGATGTTATGAACGCATATACTTATGCATGGTATGGCATTTATACGCATATGCATGACATTGCAAATATAATTGATTCACAAAGCTAATTCAGACATACATGTTGAGTCTTTTACTCCATGTTTCTCTCATGTCTATTGCTTACTGATTTTCATTCCTTACATACTCGATATATTATTTGTACTGACGTTTCTTTTTCCTGGGGACGTTGCGTTTCATGCCCGCAGGTCCCGATAGACAGGTCGAGAGTCCTCCAAGTAGGCTATCAGCTTAGCGGAAGATGTTGGTGCGCTCCATTTTCTCCGGAGTTACTATTGGTCAGTATGATTAGGACATGTGTTGATTGGTATGGCGAGGCTCTGTCCCGATCTTTATGACAATTATGTATCCTTAGAGGCTTGTAGACATATGTCGTGTACGTGAATGATTGTATGGCCTTATCGGCCTATGTTCGGTGTAATTTTGATCTTATAGGCCAGTATGTCATATGTATAAGTTTGTATTCCCTCATGTTTTACTCCGGTTCATTTACCTATGATAGAATGATACTAAAGATATGTTACATTCGTACTCGGTTGAGTAAGGTACCGGGTGCCCGTCGCGGCCCATCGGTTTGGGTCGTGACAACCTCGAGAGCGCCCCTGTTGTTTACCTCTATTTGCTGTGTTGTTACCTTTCTGAAATTTCTCGTTGTTCATTTCTGAGTCATTTCATTGTATTATTATATTCTCTGTCTCATTTCCTTTTATTCCATTATGGCCTTGACCTGACCTGACCTCGTCACTACTCTACTGAGGTTAGGCTTGGCACTTACTGGGTACCGTTGTGGTGTACTCATACTATATTTCTGCACTTCTTTTTGTGCAGATCCAGGTTCTTTTTACCATGCCAGATACAAGTAAACTCGACCATACGTGGAGACTCCAAGGTATATTTGCTAGCGTCCATAGACCTCGGAGTCTCCCTCTACCCTTATTATGTTATTTTCCTCATTCTCTTTAGACTCTAATGTATAAAGACACTTAGTATTTTCTCTTAGAAGCTTGTGAATCATTTCTATCGGGTTTTGGGAGTTGTAATTATTTGAATCGCAGTTTCTATTTATATATCATGTGTTGAGATTTGAGTTCAGTTTTATATTTAGTTATTCCGCAAATTGTTAGGCTTACCTAGTCTTAAATACTAGGTGCCATCACGACATCCTATAGAGGGAAATTGGGGTCGTGAGACTAAGCTATTAAAATAATTGCACAACTCATATATTAAAGTAATGATAAGATATTAGAGTACTTTTGTGTGATGTAATTTTTTTTATTAAATTGGCTAAGTAAGAATAGGGGTGGGCATTCGGTATTTCGGTTCGGTATTTAAGAATTTTGGTTCGGTATTTTGGTATTCGGTTTATCAGTTGTGTATACTAAATACCGTACCAAATTATTTCGGTATGGTTCAGTATTTTTTATTTTAGTTCGGTACGGTTTCGGTTTAATAATTGCTAAATAAGCTTATGACGCCTGACAGCTTACAACACAATGAATTCACAATTCACTCAATGAATTCACAATTCACTCAATGAATTCACAATTCACTGACAGCCCTCTCCTGGCGGTTTGTCTCCTTTACCAAGAGCATGAAGCATGATGTTAAATGCATGAAAATCGGGTGAAAATCCATTTCGACCCATTTCATCTAACAATCTATGAAATTGATTCAGTGGGGCAACAAAAAAACAGAGAGGGCATCCCTCAATTCAAGTTTACACTAATAGTCTCGAATCAACTTAGTCTTAATTCTTAAATACGGATTTCAGGAAGACGCTCAAGACAACACCTAATATGCTTCCTTAAACTATATGTGCCATCCTTCTTTGGATGAACATTATAGACTCGACCACAATGTTTGCACTCTACTTTGCGAACTTCTTCGTTATCTTCTTTCACCTCAAAATATTTCCAAATATGATAGCGTACTTTAGGAGCACAGGGCATGATTGCACTTGAACCTAAAAAAAAAAAAAGATAAATCATAAGTTAGAATATTAGTTTTTTATGATAATAAAATAAAACTACAAAAGTATATCACCAAACAAATAGAGTATTAAACTTACCACTCAAGTTGCAAGTTGCAACTATACATCAAACAATGCTAGTAGTGCTTTCATTATTTTTCATATCTAAAGATAGACCAAATATGTCATACAAATAAACAAGTATGATATATTATTTTGAACTAAAATACACACAAAATATTAAAGCTTACCAAGCTCGAGTTCCTCAAGATACTCTAAGTCTTCTTCAACACTAATAGGATTCTTCTCTTCTCTAAGCTAATCTTGAACACAAACAAGAACTTGCACACATTTAGGAGTCAATGAACTCCTAAATGAATCAAGAATACGGCCACCAGTGCTAAACGCACATTCCGATGCCACACTAGAAATTGGAATGGCCAACACATCACGAGCCAACTCCGAAAGAATAGGAAATCTAGGAGCATGTGTTTTCCACCAACTTAAGATATCAAATTCTTCACTAAAAGGCTCTTGTTCTTCACTAATGTATTTATCCAACTCCGATTTAGCACCCCCACTTCCATTGTCTTCCTTTTGTTTCTTCAAGTGAATCTTTGTCCTTATTAATGATGCAGTTATAACACTCCCACTAGATGTATTAGATGCGTTATTAGATGAAGTAGAACTAGATGGAGGTTGAGGACAAGATCCAGTTGAATACTTTTTTAAATACTCTTCAAACAAAGAATTCATATAAGCATACACCTCAACATTTATTATTTTCCCTTTTTCCTCCCCAAAAAGCTCTTCAAGTGCAAGGCTAACATATTCAAATTTGTTACGTGGATCCAAGACGAAAGCAATAAAAATTATTTTTTTCATCTTTTCAGGCTCACCCCAATACTTCTTAAACTTTTCTTGCATCCGCTTAGTCATTTTTCTCAAATGCTCATCCTCACTAATTAAACACATTTTCAAATGACAATAAAGTTCAGATACATCCTTAAAATGAGAATTACAAGTGACATAACGTGAACCTGAAACTTTTTTGGTGAGCTCGTGAAATCTTGCAAGAAACACTATCACAATCCTCACATTCACCCAATCATCATATTCAAGAGGGCCTGCACTACTACCATCTTCACAAAGATGAGAACATTGATAAGCAAAAAATCCATCATCAAAAAGATGAAACTTGTCAAAGGCCTTTTTAAAGTTTTGTGTCGTATCCAATATCAAATAGGTGGAATTCCACCTAGTAGGAACATCCAAATACAATGTTTTGGTACATTCTACCTTTACATGTGTACAGCACTGTTTAAACTTTAAGGTCCTTGCATACGAAGATCTTACATAGCTCACAATATTTCTAACACGTATGACAGAAGCATCAATTTTTTTCAAACCATCTTGCACAATTAGATTTAGTATATGAGTCATGCATCTCACATGAAGATGTTTACCACTCATCATATTAGTTTTCCACATATCTAACTTTTTAGACAATTCTTTGACTGTGACATCATTTGAAAAAGTATTATCCACGGTAATAGTGAACACCTTATCTAATTTCTATTCAAGCAAACAATTAGAAATAGCTTTAGCCATCTTTTCACCCTTATGACTAGTGATAGGGCAAAAATTTAGTATTCTTTTATGCAACTTTCAATCCCTATCAATGAAGTGGGCTGTCAAACACATATAATTTATTTTTTACAATGAAGTCCATATGTTTGTTGTGAGGCAAATTTTTGATTGTGCTTCTCTAAAAGACCTTCTTAGATTTTGCTTCAATTCACCGTAAACTTCATAACAATCCCTTGTTATTGTTGTACGAGAAGGAAGACGAAATAGTGGTTGAGTTATTCTCATAAATTTCATAAACCCTTCCTTTTCTATAAAGCTAAATGGTGGTTCATCAATAACTATCATCTCAATTAAGGTCCTCCTAACCACTTCTTGATCAAATTTCCAAAGTGATCCTCCATCATTTTGGCAAGATTGAAAATTTATCTTTGTTTGACTATTATCTTTATCAATGTTAAGTGGGTATTCTTTGTATCTAGCCAAATGATTTTTCAATCCTGTTGTTCCATTCCTAGATGAATTAGCAGCATAAGCTTGCTTACAACATCTACACCTTGCTTTACTGACCTCATTTACCTCAAATTTATCAAAATATTGCCAAACTTCGAATCTAGATTGCATGGCTTTTCTTTTCTTAGAATCTTGAGTATCAATTGTGTTGGTGTTGCTATCTTCAGTAATAGGTAAACTTTCAGTTGAACCGGCATCACTTACTCTACTTTTATTTGCCATCTATACAAAATTAAAACAAATATAAACATAAATTAAGACTTATATTTCATAACTTCATTCGAGTTGCTACTAGTTGCTATTGCTTAAATGAATCTCTAATATCCTTAATAGATTTTTTTCTACAATGTTGGAAATGAAATGATAAGATAAAAGAATTTAAGTCTTGTACATTGGTAAGCCGTGTAAAATAATTATATAATCAAATTAAATTTGTCTTTATAGCATGCTTGATATTGTAACATGAAAATAGAGTGATAGTTTGTTATATTCAAATTAATTATAATAATTATATATTAAAAAGTTAACACCAAAGTAGGCAGTATATGTAACTTAGTCTTAAATAAAAAGAAAATCTAAGAGAGAGATGAAGCCTTCATTAGTGGATATTTTACAAAAAAGAATAATTGAAACTTAACTTTAGTAATTAAGAAAGGACTTCAGAATGGGTCTAATGAAACTAATAATCCATTCATTCCCCAATCAAGCAAACCAAGATTATTCGATAAAACACTTTAAGATTCAAAATTCGTTGATCACTTTAAGTATAAACAAGTAAAAAGGAAATCAATGTATACGACTCAAATGCCCAAAATATCAAACCTATTCAAGATTCAAGCCAAGATGCAAATTGGATATGACAATTAAATTGGATATTCAGAGACAGAAAGAAAAATCAAAGGAATGGAGGGAGAGAATGCTTTTCGATTTGGTTAACGTCAGAAACTTTTATTTAACGTCGGAGGAGATTAAGGTCACCATCGAAAACTTGTTAATAAAAACATGATACCTTTAAAGAAACTAGAAACATACCTTTGATTCTTTGAAGTCACAGTAGCCGATCTCTTAGTATTCTCACAGCAACCGTTCTCTTTGAAGTTTGAAGTCTTCGTTTTGGCTGAAAGCCTGAAAGGCTGAAACTATCGCCGTTTGCCGTTTCTGACTTTCTGAAACTATCCCTTTTTCTAAATTCCCTATCCCCTAATCCCTAATTGAATGAAAGACTAGAGATAAGGGTTGGGCTAGGGCGCTGGGCCTTATTAGGTTGGGCTGGGGTTCTGGGCAGTATGTATAGATATAGGTTCAATTTAAAAGTCTTTAAAAATTCGGTATTTTGGTATACCGAAATTTCAAGATCCTAATACCGAGGACCGTACCGTTATACCGAAATATCGAAAATATAATACCGAATTAGACCGAAATACCGAAAAAAATGAAACCGAAATACCGAATTAATTTGGTCCGGTTCGGAATTTGATTTTTCGGATTTTATACCCATCCCTAAGTAGGAACAATATTCATCATTTTCAACAATTTGTGCTTTTTAAAATTTTATTTCAAAACTCAATCACATAGTTTTATAATAATTGTATAATTTTTAAAATTTTATACTTAATCGATATGAAATGTGCGCGTACCTCAAACTAGTATAATAAAACATAATTTTATAATTGTACAACTATAGTGGGTAAAGTTATCACACCAAAAATTAACCCGATAAATTGCGATGATATATAATGAATAATCCAATGGTCCTAAGGAAGAAAAACCAGCAAATTAACCACCCATTACGCGCGTGAAGAGCAGAGCAAAAATTTTCACGCCTATCGTTTCATCTTGTGGCTGAAAAGCCAGCGAATGCCCCCAATAACAGAAAAGAGGATATAGCCTCCTCTCCTGTACAATTTCTAAGAGTGCGCCATTCGAAAATGGCCACTACGATTTTTTGCCGCCCCAAATTCATTCATTCCCCAAATGCTAAAACTCAGCAGCCGCATCACAATTGCTTTCAACTTGCCTCAAACCTCTACTTCAGTCACAACTTGAAAAGCAAACTCAGTGGAGCTCAGTCCATACGACGGCGGCGTAGTAGTTTGCGTGTGCATTGCCAAGCAGCTGCGACTGACCTTGAGCTTGCTGCCCGCGCTGGCAAAGACCGTCTATTGAAGGTCTGTTTATTGCGCCTTTTTTTTTTTTAAAGTTTAAGTTATATGCACTGGTGTTGTAAAAGAATTTGATCACTTATTAAGTAATTATAGTTAAATGACCTGGTTAGGAAATTAAAAAAAAGATTGCCCGGTGCACTAAGCTACCGCTATGCGCGGGATCCGGGTAAGGGCCGATCACAAGTGTTTATTGTACGCAGTCTTATCCTGCATTTTTGCAAGAGGCTGTTTCCACGGTTTGAACCCGTGACCTCCTGGTCACATGGCAACAACTTTTCCAGTTACGCCAGGGCTCCCCTTCCGGTCAGTAAATTAAAGTTAAGCATTATTTGATAAAAATAGTAATTAACCTGATATCACATATTAAAATTCATTTTACCGATTAGGTAAATATAGGTAAATCTTTTGATAAGTATGACATTGGCTATGTAATAAAAATGGTTACTAACCAGCTATCACAAATTAAAATTTGAAATTTGCAGCTAACCTGATATCACATGTTAAAATTCATTGATAGTGTAAAGAATCTTAAACTGTCCGTGTGTCTATAACTTAAATCCTTTTTTTGGTGGATGAAAAGTCTGTTTCACCTTTTGTTTTTTACTTTAATTTATGCGCTGAAGGTACAAAAAATATTTACACGATGAGCTCACTTATTAAGTAATTATAGTTAAATCTTTTGGGTTTTCATTGTTTTATGATATTTCGTTAGGTGGATTAATTGGCATTTGCTATTTTGTATGTGTGTAGGTGCCCATCTCGAATATAAGGAATTTCTGCATAATAGCACATATTGATCATGGAAAATCGACGTTGGCAGATAAGTTACTGCAGATGACGGGGACTGTAGAGAGCCGAGAAATGAAGGAACAGTTTCTGGATAATATGGATTTGGAGAGAGAAAGAGGCATCACTATCAAATTACAGGTGCACATTATTTATTAATCCAGAACCCAACAAGAAACAAAAATGTTCTACTTGGTTTACGCGTGAGTTTTGAGTAACATTTCTGGTGTAGTTTTGGTAATTTGATAGTACATATGTTACAATATGTGTGCAGTTATACAATATTAGACAAGACCAGAAATGGTTGCAGGTAGCAGACATAGAGGATAAATGAGAGAATATATTTTGAGACAGTTTGTCATGTACTGCATAGACCTCCAAATGCACTCATTTGTAGGCGTGGAACCAGGATGCTCGAATGTGTTAAAAGAAGATTGAGGTATGCCTAAAATAACATAAGAGGAAGTTTTCTCTAAAGACCTAAAATCTCTTGGAATCCATGCAAATTTAGTGAAAATAGAACATTATGGAAGCAAACGATTCGTAGATGATACCAATTAAAAGGTTTAGACATGTTGGTATGTTACATTAGGTATTTAGGTCCAATATTTATTAAGAGTCTTTTTAGTCTGTTTAGAAATTTGCATGTCAGTAGAAAATGTAGAGAATCTTTCGTGTTAGAGAACCCCCAAACTATTAAATATTTGGATAAAATGGATCCAAATGGAGCGGAATCGATAGTGACGATTTATATTGCCAACTCTAGTAGCTTGGGATAGAGACATAGTAGTAGTTGGTTTCTTTGATCTCTGATAGAATGGACTGGCTTCAAAAGGATTTCTTGCGGGGTGGATGTGGGGGAACCTGCATGTTGTCTTAGATTAAAGGAGGAGGCCTGCATTATTCACTTGCATGTGGCTGTTAGGTTTGTTTCTTGAGAATTGTGTCAATGAGAAATGCTACCGTTGAGAGAGATAAGCGGATACAACAAAGGGGGTGAGGAACAAACAAAACCTTTGGGTCGTGTGGAGTAATGTTGTAGAGAGATATTATGAGATATGAGATGATATTTATGGACACATTGAATTCGAAGTGGGAGATAGCACTAGTGTATGTTTTTGGAGAGAAGATAGTGGCGAGACCTTTGTATGATGGGCTACAGTAATATCACTTCCCAGAAAAAATAAAAAATAATCGTGGTTAGGATATTAAGGGTACGGGAAGCGAAAACTGTATAGGACCTCCATTTAGGAGAAACTCGCAATACTAGGAGGTTGAGTTTTAGAATTTGGCGTGAACTTTATATTGGCAAAATATCTTAGGTGGTGTTTGTTTCTGGATATTTTGTTTCAGTTTTTGCCACTAGTAAAAAGTTTTTCAGTTTTTGCAAAAAATGTAAAAACTTTTCTTCGATGGTATTTGGTCGGAAAAATATTTTCAGAAAAATCGAAAAGTTGTTTCGAAAAAAATTTCAACACTTTCTGAGAACAAAGTCCACCTATATGGGAGGGATAGAGAGATGGTCTCTTCGTAGTAAGATTATGCTATCAAAGTTCTATGAGAAGAGAAGGAAGGGGCTTTCCTAATTATTCAGTGTGAATTCCAAGAGCACCTATGTTTCTTTGCATGGCTAGCAGCAGGTGAGGCTGTCCTGATGCTGGAGAACTTGGGGAAAAGCAAGTATACATCTGGGTGTTTCATGTGCAAGAAGGCAGGGGCGGCCCAACCTCATCGGAGGCCTAAAGCAAAATCTTAATAAGAGGCCTTAATATATATATATATAATTTAATTTAATTAACATATATATATATATATATATATATATATATATATATATATATATATATATATATATCACTTGTAAAAGAAAGATAAGTGATATATACATCATACATGTTATTGGCATCGTTTTTAAAAAAAATTATTACAAGTGATATATATATATATATATATATATATATATATATATATATATATATATATATATATATATAAATTTAATGAACGTTTTTAAAAAAATTAGACAAGTGAGGATGTGGAATTAAAAAAAATGAGAACTTAGTTTTATAAAATACAGAAAAATTAAATGAATTTAACGTTGATTGCATCACAACTGAAATGGGAGAACCCAGAAAACATAAGTGACTCCTTTTTTTTAGTAAGTCCCTTTCTATATTTGGTAACAATACAACTTTAGATTTTTCTTTTTACCATTAATGAGATAATTTCTAGCCCAAAAACTTTTATGATTTATTTAAGATTACAAGTTTCAAAAGCCTTCCTTTATTTCATAAAATCCATCTCCAGTCAAATACTTTCATACAAATTGGGATGGAGAGAGTATAATTTATGTTAGGAAAATAAATAATAAGTTAGATTATTAGATATAGTTACGTGACCAACTAATGAATAGAGAAATATAATTAATTAAAAAAAATAAAATAAGATTGACAGAAAACTATTTTAGTTATATTAATTAGAGGAAGAAATCGAGTTATTAAAAATTAATATGACAATAAAGAAATAAATTTATCAATAATAAAAGATAATTATATAAATAATATACTACTATATATAAAAAAAATACTAGTAATTTTGGGGCCCTTAAATATTTGGGGCCTAAAGCAAGTGTTCACTTGCTTTAGGGTTGGGCCGCCCCTGCAAGAAGGCATGTGGGGATATCATTTTCTACTCCACTTCCCAGTTGCAGATGGGCTATGATTCCTAGTTTCGAAGATGGGTGGAGTTGAGGGGGTAATGCCCCAACACAAAGGAAATGCTAAAAGGATGGAAGTTCTGGAGGAAAAGCAAAGAAGTGTAGCACGGGAGGTAGCCCATGTGGTGCTATTGTTGATTGTTCAGAGACAAAGCATTTGAATGGGTTGAAATACTTTGTTCACTTAACAGTAACATTCATGTCTTTTGTAAATTTTTGGAGCAACCATGTGATACCAGTTTTTTTTTGATGAAGTAAGATGATTCATTGATGGCATCCAGAGGATGCAGAAATACAAAATAGGCCATTGTTAGCTCCATTACAATGTGATTCAAATCCAGTCGGAGAGCTAACAACCAAAAAAAAAAAACACAAGAAACGAAAGTATGGTCCAAGTCAAAGTAAGTGAACTGATAAAATCTAGATAGGAGGCAACGTTATTTACAGGGATGAGGTTGCTCCAACTAAAAAGGTACACTAGACCCTTAGCTTTCAAAAAATGAGTAGTAGTGGAAACTCCATCAAAACATCTGCGATTCCTCTCTGTCCAAAGGACCCAAAAAATGCAAGGAGGGATCATCTTCCAGATTTTCCTGATGGCTCCGTCAACTTTCCACCTGTTCCACCCTTCAACTGCTTCCTTAATGCCCTGAGGTAGGGTCCAGCTTATTCCCATAATGGAAAAAAACATAGACCACATGGAAGTGGCTACTGGGCAGTGAAGAAGAAGATGGTTAATAGACTCCGAGTTTTGTTGGCACATGTAGCATCTATTAGCTAGTTGGAAACTCCTTCTACAGAGGTTATCTTGTGTGAGACAAGCTCCCCTTAGAGCTGTCCATGAGTAGCAGATGACTTTTGTGGGCAGTTTTGTCTTCCAAATCAGTTTCCAGGGCCAAGAGTCGATGATACCAGTTAGCATTAAGTCTCTCGCAGTTCCTGCAAAATGTATTGTGACCTTCACTACTTTAGTCTACTCACTTTTGCTTGAGGAAGAAAGCAATGTTGAGCATAGCTCTTATTTGCAGTCTGTGTTTCGAGGAAGTTTTATATGCTTTCGAAACCTTTCTTTGTCTCAGTATTGGTCATTCTGATGCAATCCAAGGAAATTCATGTAGCTTTTTGTTGCAGGCTGCTCGAATGCGTTTCGTTTATGAAAATGAGCCATACTGCCTCAATCTGATTGACACTCCAGGTCATGTAGATTTCTCATATGAGGTATGTGGCAGGAACGGTCTTAACATGAAAGTGTTGTGCTAACCCTCAATTTTGGTTGGTTTACAATATACCATCCATCCTGATCTTATAAGGTAGAAACTCTGTATGCATATGGTTGTTGTTTTCATGGTTTATATTCCGGGATAAGTGGGCAAGATGTTAATTTTGTCAAAAAAGTAAGGAATTTGTGTTGCACTCATGTGAAATTTTCTATACATGTGGAATGAATGCATCAGCATCTCATAATTGAAGTGATGAATTTTCGTATCTTATCTAACAATTTCTTTTGGTTTAAGTGATGAATTTCTCATCAAGGGTATTGTAAGTTGTTTTCACCATGACATATGTCACTTATTAGTGGTTGTTGCTAATTTGGCCCATTCTAAAAGATTCAACGAAAGCAAAAGAGATTGGAGAAGTTAAGCCTACTATGATGTACAACTCTTATTGATCTTGAAGGTGATTGGAGGCCAACAATTTGATACTACTTTAGCATTTATCTAATATAAGATAACATGTCCTCCAAATCCTTACCTGGTCACATAATTCAATATATTCCTGATCTTTTCTATAAATTTCATTTTTGAGTTGCGTGGTAGGGGGTGATCAAGTGAGTCTGGGTCCCAAATATATGTTGGTCCGACTGTAAAATACACCACTCCTTGGCGATTCTTATAATTTGGATTTGGAAATGTTCAAATATATACGATCTCTATTGACATGACCTGTTGGCTATTAAAATTGGTATTGAATATGAAAATAATGCATTTTCACTTAAAGACCCGTTTGGCCATAAATTTTGCCAAAATAAACTTGGGTTTTATTTGGCAAACACATGTTTGGCCATAGATTTTGCCTACATTTTGGCCAAATCCCAAAACCAGCTCAATAGCTGGTTTTGGGCCAAATATCACTATTATATTTTTTAAAAATTGCCCCAAGCTTTTGTATTTTATAAAAGAGCCCACCATTTATTATTTTGTAACGATGTTGCTTCCTCTTCTCGGTCATCTGATAGCGTATCATGTAGTTCATTATAAAAATGATAATTTTGTATCAAATTTATTTATGTTCAGGACTATGGTTTGCGATAATTTAATGACTGTTATTGATAATGGTATTGTTGGGTATTTATGATAGTTTTTAGAACTTGTGGGTATAAGTCATGTTTTATGTTTTTCCAAACCAAACTTCACCCAAAACAGATGTACAAACACGTTTTCATCTTCAAACCAAACTTCACCCAAAACAGATGTCCAAACACATTTTCATCTTCAAACCAAACTTCACCCAAATCAGATTTTTCAGAATAAATTTGGGAATCTATGGCGAAACGCTAGCTTAGATACAACTCTTTTGTTTTCTAGTGACTATTCAAGTGCTTTGATCTAATCACCCAATATGCTATAAATTAGCAGACCAAAGTCACCAAACTGCACAATGCATTTATAGTGTGGCGAAGGTGGTTTATTTGTGGAATTATTTCCTGTGAAGCACAGAACAGATATCCATTTTATGCCATATTAATTCTTCATTAATATCAGGTCTCTCGGTCTCTTGCTGCCTGTGAAGGTGCACTGCTTGTTGTTGATGCATCCCAGGTTTAAAGACATTTACCTCCTGTATATTTCAGAATCTATTCGTAAAATACATGCAATGATTCTAAGTAGCAGTTCTAATTAGTTGATATGGTAATGAATATGAACTGTCATATTTTATGCCTATTACAATAAATGGAGTTTTTTGCAGTGTCCAATTTTGAATTGAGTTCTTATGTTATAGGGTGTAGAGGCGCAAACACTGGCTAATGTGTATTTAGCATTGGAAAACAATCTTGAGATCATCCCGGTACGTTTGTTGGAATGCTACTGTATATCATTGGTATATCATGAATTACATACTAAGCACATACTTATATCAGACATCTCAATTATGGCAAATATCAACAGCTCTTTTCTGGTGTTACAAGCTGTACTTATTTTAATAATTTCAAGCAATTCCTGATGATTTTGACATCTAATAGGTGATAGCATCCTATTTCAAAGATGATCAAGGTTTTGAAAATTTTAAAATTGGCTTAGTTTATGCTTTCAAAACTATTGAAAGTCGAGAATTTACGAAGTTATATATATTAAAATGTGTCTGCATTCACTACATGTCTAAGTTTATTGAACTTGAGTAGAGAATCTTATGAAGAATATTCTGTAGCATATACTATATTCAATTTGTAGGAATTAATTACTTACCTTATTGTACATATACTAAGAATTGATTTGAGGTTCACAAAGAACTTTCACAACTGGGAAATGGCAGAATTCCAAAACCTAGTCTATTTGCTTCACAAACATGGAACACCGAAGGATAACCACAATGTATGGAGGTGGAGGGCGGGGAACAATGGAGTGTTTTCTGCTAAGTCATACTTTGAGAAGCTCCTGGTTATGGAGGAGGTTGCATTTCCACATAGATCTAGTTGGATCCCTAAGGTACCGAGAAAAGTGTGCTCCTTCACTTGTTTGGCAACAAGAGGGATGATATTGATGGTCGAAAATCTGAGGAAGAGGAAGGTTACATGCATTAGTTGGTGCTTCATGTATAAGTGCTCGGTTGAAGATGTTGACCATCTCCTCCTTGATTGTCGGGTAGCCTCGAGATTGTGGTGGGAAATCCTGTGTTGGTTTGGAAAAGCTTGGGTGAACCCAGGCACTTTGAAAGAGCTAATGTTCAATTGGAATTGTAGTTGGAGAATGGGAAGATGTAGGGCATGGAATGTTGCTCCACTAGCACTTTTGTGGGCTTTTTGGAGAGAAGGAAATAGGAGAGCTTTTGAAAATATAGAGATGAACTTTGTACAATTGAGGAATAGCCTCTTATTCCTTATTTCCTCTTGGTGCACCCATGAGGTTCCTTTATTTATAGAAAACCGGGTTTGTTTGTAGAAGATCATATCTTTTTGTAGGTTTTCTAAGTTTTGGTATACTTCTTGTATATGAGCATTTTTGTGCCCAAACATATGGCATTAAATTAGTACTTTATCAACAAAAAAATGTATACTAAGAATCTTATAAAAGGAGCCCCTCTTGTATATAATCAAACAACCAAATTCCTTAAGATCCCCTCTTATATATAATCAACAACCAAATTCCTTAAGAGCTTTTTCTCTTTTCTTTGTTCTCCTTTTACATGTTACCAGAGCTTCTAATTAGTAGAGACCTTAGTAACTTTGTTTAAGGGTTTCCAAAAGGTGTTAGAGAATGCTACACTTGTCCATATAAGGTTCCTAAGGGGTCGTTTGGTACGCGGATTAAATTATCCCGGGATTATAATCCTGGGAATAATCCCAGGACTAATTTATACCACACGAGAGATGGGATAAAATAATCCCACATTTGATGGGATAAGGTGGGATACGATGAGATATCCTAGATTAAGTCTGGGATTAAATTTATACCTTGTTTGGTTAGAGGTATAAATTTATACTGCCAACTATGGTTGTCCAACGGGACGGGACGACATTTAGCCGAGACGGTGGCGGGACGGGACAAATGGGACGAAACGGTAGGCCCATCCCGTTCCGCTAACAAACGGGATGGGACGGGACGGGACGCAACGGTAGGCCTATCCCGCCCCGCTAACAAACAGGATGGGACATGACGGGTTTGCGGGCCTTAAGTGCCGTTTTAAAAAAAAAATTATTTAAGCATTAAGTTTGGCAACGACTATTTTTTTGACAATGACTAAGTTTTTAAAGTTTGCAACGGCTAGTTTTTTGACTTATTTAATAAACTTAAAAATTAAACGGAAATTAGAAAACTAAGTAAAGAATTATAAAATATTAAAACAAAAGACTTGTAATGAAATATTCTAGTAATTATAAATTTATAATAAAGTTATAATTTATTTAATATAATTTCAAGCCATTAAGTAACTAAGTAAGAGTGTAAGACAATTCATAAAAAAAAATTCAACGCTTAGAGCCTTTTATTTTATTAATAGAACTTTCAAATCTCACATACAAATATAATTCTTTTGAAGAGCATATAATCTACGCAGCCACCTTCTAGGAAGGGTTCTGTTTGAACTAAGCCTCTTAGTAGCCAATTACGAATTATCATACTAATATTTGTAAGCTCCTATATAACTTCGTTGTAACTTATCTATAATTTCTCTCGGACATTGTTCTGGAATTGGCAATGTGTAATTTAATAAACTTAGGGGTTATATTAAAAATTTTTTTTTGGGGGGAGGGGGGGGGTGTTTTGGGAGGATGGAGGCCAATTATAGCCATTTTTGGCCGTTGGGAACGGCTATTTTTGCAATCGGAGCCGTTGCCCAACGGCTAGAATTCAAAAATAAAAATAAAAAATAGGACGCGTGACGGGACGGGACGAGACAAACGGGACGAAATGGCCATCCCGTCCCATCCCGTGTCCCGTTTAACATGGGCCCATCCCGTTTAGAATTAAGTGGGACGGGACGGGACGGCCCGTCCCGTTGGACAGCCTTACCGCCAACCAAACAGAATATAAATTTAATCCTACATCTTATCCCACCTTATACCTCATACCAAACGACCCCTAAGGGGTTTATAATGCCCTGCGCCACTAATCCATTGCCTTAAGGTTTTAGGTTAGGTGCACAAATTCTTTCAAAGCTGTGATGCACTAGTTTGCTTTTGTTTTTAAAATGTGCTCTATGTCATGCTAGGGATGGAGGAGTATTTTTGCTCTCGTCATTTCTTTATCAGTCATGACGCCCCAGTCTTTTGTCATCGTGGTGTTCAAATCATGTTGTTTCATATTTATTTGATTATGTATTTGCTTACAAGAGTGATGATTCTTCTCTTCAGGTTTTGAACAAGATTGATCTTCCAGGGGCTGAGCCAAATCGTGTTGCTCAAGAGATAGAAGAGGTTGGTTTATTGAGATAAATACGGTTAGGATTTTTATCTGTTAGAAGTATAGCTACTATTAGTGGTACAATTATGATTTTCTGCACTACTAAATGAATAAGCTATGGCTATTATTACTGTACAGCTCTGGTTGTCACTAAATTACTAATGCTGTTATAACCAGTATTACTTGCTTTATATGATTTTGGCAAATTTTCTCTAAGGCTAGATGACCACTAAAACGCCTTTATTGATAAGTCACATTTTTACATGCTGTGGTGTCAATGGTTTGCCGTATGGCTGTCTGGATATGAATGAAGGAAAAAGATACTTGAAGCTTCTGTAACTTCACAATTAACCATAGAATCAACTCATCTTGTTGTATAGTGTTAGTTTATAGATATGTATAGTGTAGTCTTGTCCCACATTGGAAGAGGAGTAATATCTCCTTGTAGTGTATAGCTATAAATAGGGACCTCTTGTATTGTATTTATTCATTCAATATATCAATAACATATTTTCTCCCGTGCCTTCTCACATGGTATCAGAGCATTAGTGAGAAAAGATCGCTGTGCGTCATTCCAGCGTTAACCGGGAAGAAAGAACTTAGTCATCGTGTAATTTTTTCGGTGACCTAAGGCTTGTCTAAGTGAAAGTCACTTTCTGTCGGTGTTGTGCTAAAACCAACACCACCATCAGGTAGATCACCCTCCGACTACCAACCCCTTGAAATTTTATCCGGCAGAAAAGCCGCCACGCTCCTCCATGCGCCGGAAACAACTTTTCCGGCGAGGGTTCCGGCCACTTTCCGGCCATTTTTTCGCGAAGCTTCTTCAGGACAGTGTGTTCTCCTCAAAATTCCGAGCCTACCCATCTAATTCAAATCAAATTCCGGTCACTTATATATTTTTACGGCGTGAACAGTGACTTTTCTGGCCATTTTTTTGAAAATATTTCTTCAGGACAGCTTGCTCACAAACGAATTCCGAGTCTATCCATCCTGGTTACAACAAATTCCGACAACTTTGAAATTTTCTGGCGAGCTACAGTGTTTCCAGCGTGAACAGTGTTCTGTTTTCCTGCTGTAAACAGTGTTTTTCAAGCTATTTCTTCAGCTACTACTACAAATTGTAGCGACATGGGGACCGATGCTTTGAATAGTCGGATGGTTTCTTTAGCAGAGTATATTGAGTTCCTTCAGTATAAAGCATGTAAGCAGACATCGTCTGAGATAGCTTCTGTTGTTCAAACAGGTAATAGCGTGACTTGTTTCTCCCAATCTTCATCCTCTGAGTTTTGGGTCATTGATTCAGGTGCATCAGATCATATTTCTGGTAACAAATCTCTTTTCACTACTATTTCGTATTCTCAATCTCTTCCAAAAGTCACAATGGCCAATGGGTCTCAAACCATGGCAACTGCAATAGGTCAAGCAAGCCCACTTCCTTCCTTACCTTTAGATTCAGTCCTTTATGTTCCCAATAGTCCTTTTAATCTCATAGCTGTTAGTCGCTTAGCCAAATCACTTAAATGCGCTGTTTTATTTTTTGATGACCATGTTTTTATACAGGAACGTAGTACGGGGCGGATCATTGGTACCGGGCGTGAATCAAACGGACTTTATTACCTTATCCTTGCTAAATCACATGGACTCACATCTTGTCTTCCTTCTACAACTTGTCCTGTTACTGATTCACCAGATTTATTACATAAACGGTTGGGACATCCCAGTTTGTCAAAACTTCAGAAAATGGTATCTGGTTTATCTCACTTGTCAGCTCTAGAGTGTGAGTCATGTCAGCTTGGTAAGCATACCCGCTCCCATTTTCCTCGACGTCTTGATAATCGAGTAGAGTCACCTTTTACTTTAGTCCATTCAGATATTTGGGGTCCTAGTCGGGTCAGTTCCACCTTAGGATTCCGCTACTTTGTTAGTTTCATTGATGATTATTCCAGGTGCACTTGGATATTTTTGATAAAAAAATCGATCTGAGCTGTTTTCTATTTTCCAGACCTTCCACGCTGAAATTCAAAATCAATTTGGGGTTTCTATTCGCACATTTCATAGTGATAATGCCCGAGAGCATTTGTCTTCCCCATTTCAGCAGTTTATGAAATCTCATGGGATTATTCATCAAACATCTTGTCCGTACACATCTCAATAAAATGGGGTAGCTGAAAGAAAAAATAGACATCTTATTGAAACTGCTCGTACCCTACTCATACAATCTCATGCTCCGTTGCGTTTTTGGGGGATGCCGTTCTTACATCTTGCTATCTTATTAATCGTATGCCATCTTCAGCTATCCAGAACCAAGTTCCATTCTCTGTCTTGTTTCCCCACTTACCTTTGTTCTCTCTTCCACCCCGTATCTTTGGAAGCACTTGTTTTGTCCATAACCTTACTCCAGGAACAGATAAGTTAGCTCCTCGTGCTATTAAGTGCGTATTTCTGGGTTTCTCGAGAACACAAAAGGGGTATCGATGCTACTCTCCTGACCTCCAGCAGTACCTTATGTCCGCTGATGTTACCTTCTTTGAAACCCAATCATACTTCACAGGTTCAGGTCATCACTTAGATATTTCTGAGGTACTACCAGTTTCATCTTTTGGAGATTCAGTCACTCCAGCTCCACCACCTACAACTCCAGTTGTAGCTCCACCACCTATAGCTCCAGTTGTAGCTCTACCACCTATAGCTCCAGTTCCACCACCTACAATTCCGGTTGTAGCTCCGCCACCTATAGCTCCAGTTCCTCAACATAATCCAGTTCAACCTTCTGCAGCTCCACCATTCTTGACTTATCATCGTCGTCCACATCCAGCATCAGGCCCAGGTGATTCACGCCCCGCATCAGATTCTGCACCTACTGCGGACTTGTCTCCTCTTAGTCAACCAATTGCACTCCGCAAAGGTGTACGATCCACGCTTAATCCTAATCCCCACTATGTCGGTTTAAGTTATCATCGTCTGTCGTCACCACATTATGCTTTTATATCTTTTTTGTCTACTGTTTCTATCCCTAAGTCTACAGGTGAGGCACTATCTCATCCAGGATGGCGACATGCTATGATTGACGAGATGTCTGCTTTACATGCGAGTGACACTTGGGAGCTTGTTCCTCTTCCTGCAGGTAAGTCTACTATTGGTTGTCGTTGGGTTTATGCAGTCAAAGTCGGCCTGGATGGCCAGATTGATCGTCTTAAGGCTCGTCTTGTTGCAAAAGGATATACTCAGATTTTTGGGCTTGATTATAGTGATACTTTCTCTCCCGTGGCTAAAGTAGCATCTATTCGTCTCTTTTTGTCCATGGCTGCTGTACGTCATTGGCCTCTTTATCAGTTAGACATTAAGAATGCTTTTCTCCACGGTGATCTTGAGGAAGAAGTTTATATGGAGCAACCACCTGGTTTTGTTGCTCAGGGGGAGTTTAATGGTTGTGTGTGTAGATTGCGCAAGTCACTATATGGTTTGAAACAGTCCCCTCGAGCTTGGTTTGGTAAGTTCAGCACAATTATTCAGGAGTTCGGCATGACTCGTAGTGAGGCTGATCACTCTGTGTTTTATCGGCATTCTGCTCCTAATCTGTGTATTTATCTAGTGGTTTATGTTGATGATATTGTTATTACTGGTAATGATCAGGATGGTATTACTAATCTGAAGGAACATCTCTTTCAGCACTTCCAGACTAAGGATCTGGGCAGATTGAAGTATTTTCTAGGTATTGAGGTCGCTCAGTCTAGCTCAGGTATTGTTATTTCACAGCGGAAGTATGCCTTAGACATTCTTGAGGAGACTGGAATGATGGGTTGCAGACCTATTGACTCTCCTATGGATCCGAATGCTAAGCTTCTGCTTGGACATGGGGAGCCTCTTAGAGACCCTACGAGATATAGGAGGTTGGTTGGCAAATTGAATTACCTCACAGTGACTAGACGTGATATTTCTTTTCCGGTGAGTGTTGTAAGTCAGTTTATTGGATTCTCCATGTGATAGTCACTGGGATGCAATTGTTCGCATTCTTCGGTATATAAAGTCAGCTCCAGGCAAAGGATTACTATTCGAGGATCGAGGACACGAGCAGATTGTTGGGTACACAGATGCTGATTGGGCAGGATCACCTTTTGATAGACGTTCTACGTCTGGATATTGTGTTCTAGTAGGAGGTAATTTGGTCTCGTGGAAGAGCAAGAAATAGAATGTAGTTGCTCGATCTAGCGCCGAAGCCGAATATCGGGCCATGGCTATGGCGACGTGTGAGTTAGTTTGGGTCAAGCAGTTGCTCAAGGAGTTAAAGTTCGGAGAAATCAGCAAGATGGAACTAGTGTGTGATAACCAAGCTGCTCTTCATATTGCGTCAAATCCGGTGTTCCATGAGAGGACTAAACACATTGAGATCGACTGTCACTTTGTCAGAGAAAAAATACTTTCAGGAGATATTGTTACAAAGTTTGTAAAGTCGAATGATCAACTAGCAGATATTTTCACTAAGTCTCTTACTGGTTCTCGTATTAGTTACATGTGTAACAAGCTCGGTACATATGATGTGTATGCACCGGCTTGAGGGGGAGTGTTAGTTTATAGATATGTATAGTGTAGTCTTGTCCCACATTGGAAGAGGAGTAATATCTCCTTGTAGTATATAGCTATAAATAGGGACCTCTTGTATTGTATTTATTCATTCAATATATCAATAACATATTTTCTCCCGTGCCTTCTCACATATAGATTGTTGGCCTGGACTGTAGCAATGCAATACACGCCTCAGCAAAGGTAATTTCTTTTATTATTCTTATTTTCCATTCGTTCTAGTTCAAAGAATGCATGGCAGATTCTTCTTGTAACCAAACAGAAGAAATGTGAACTAGTGGTTGAATAAATGAGCCCTACTACAACTTGCGGAATTTGATGTGTGTTTTCCTCGTTAGGAAGGAATAGGTATTACGGAAATTTTAAATGCAATTGTTCAGAAGATTCCATCACCAGGTGATACTGCTGGAAGGCCTCTGAGGGCTCTTATATTTGACAGGTATATCTGATTGACAGCCCTTTGAATATATTCGCGTTAGTTTACTACTATTACAGATGTTAGAAAGCTTATGCATGGAAATACTCATTAGAAATTTGAATCATGCAGTTGCAATATCCAATATTAAGAAATTGGTTACTAATCTCAATATTACTGATGTTATCTGTTTTTACTTTGGAAGATGTTACACAGTAGCAGGAGAAATACCAGCATTATGAAAATAATTTAAAAGCTGCGAACATGCATTGATGAAAAACTTGGGATAGCACATCATAACTAACTGAAATTGTTCCCTTTATCTCTTTATGCAGTTATTATGATCCATATCGGGGTGTTATTGTCTATTTTCGAATCATTGATGGGACTATTAAAAAAGGTGATAGAGTGTTTTTTATGGCCAGTGGGAAGGTATGGTTTCTTAATCATATACTTTACCTTTTCTTTTGTCCAAGTGATCATTTGGAAAATCATCATCTAGCATTTCATGATATAGTTGCTGATTCTAGGTGCTCTACTGTTGAGAATAATAGTGCGACTTATTGTTCGAAAAGAAAGACCTTATTTGTTGCCCAAGGAAAATTTAAGGCAAGAATTACGTGGGCAGTCGACAACTTCTGCCTTTGTGTGTGAAAAACTAATCTTTTAAAGATCATAAGCTTCTTTTCATACAATTAGGGGTTCAATGCTAGAATTCCTAATATGTGTTAAAAAAAAACCTTTTACAGGAAATAGTAAGCTTCAACCCATCGAATTAGGAGTCCATTGCTAGAACCTTCAACATCCCTTGGATCTGATAAAATAATGTCATTGATCTCCTGATGTCTTAAAGAATTATACCTATTCTATGTGTTAAATTTTGAAGGCATCTTGTCCAGGAGTGTTGTACCGATCTCTACTTCAATCCTCTTTTCTTATATACAATATTTTTTTTTCATTCTTTACCTGTCTACAAGAGATGACCTTCTCAATTTTCTGAATTTTTCTCTTTTCTCTTATTTGGTTGATGGATAGATCAAAATACCTGTTGGCTTATTCTTAACTATAACAAATGCAGGATTATTTTGCTGATGAATTAGGAGTTTTATCTCCTAACCAGATGCAAGTTGATCAGTTATATGCCGGAGAGGTAGAATATCTTATCTGACTAATTTAATTCTAATACCTCTCTTCTTATTTATCAGGAAAAAGAATCTACCTCTTGTCCAAAGCATAATAAGCAATTATTCACCACTTCTCATTCAGAGTTCCCGGTCTGCTACATCCTTGATGACCAAGATAGATTGATTTGATTCTACAGTTAATTATTGAGAAATCATGCTCAACAGAGACAATAAACACTAGGTGATTTCTTCCCATCTGCCTAAGCTTTGGTGGGCAGAGTTACTCAGTATCATGCTAGTGAGAGGTAGCAAGTACCTCATGGAATAGTCCAGGTGCTCGCAAGTTGGATTGGACACCACCTTTATGAAAAATTATCAGGAAATCATAGCGTCAAATTATTGCAAATCATGGAAAAATGACAAAGAAACTAATATAATTGATGTGATAAACAATGACAAATCATGATGGGGCACCTTAAAATCTTCATTCAAATAGGTCAATTTACTTTAAGTGATGAGATTGTAAGATTTTCAGTTTATCATTTCAGGTGGGCTTTCTTTCAGCTTCCATAAGATCAGTAGCTGATGCTAGGGTGGGTGACACTATCACACACTTCAATAGAAAAGCAGAGCAGTCACTACCGGGATACAAGGAGGCTACTCCAATGGTTTTTTGTGGCTTGTTCCCAGTCGATGCCGACCAGTATATTTCTATTCTCATACTTTACATATATATATATATATATATATATATATATATATACATGAATGCAAATAGATTTGCCACAGTAAATGGTTGTCAACAATTCTGCAGGTTTAGTGAGCTTCGTGATGCGTTGGAGAAGTTGCAACTTAATGATGCTGCATTGAAGGTAAAACATTTGCAATATAACTACTGATGGTTTTTCGATGAGTTCCTGAACTTTCTCATTGCAATGCTTTTGACTACTTGTCGAGCATTAGTTTTGTAGTCAGTGTTCAGAATCTTGTGTATCACGTATCGTTCATTCTACTCTGGCTTTTATGATGTACTCCCCATGTTTCAATTATATGGCGTAGTTTGAAGAGACACGACGTTTAAGAAAGAAATAAAGACTTTCGAAACTTGTGGTCTTAATCATTGATGTTGGAAATTGTACTTTTGTTCAAATTTATGCGTGTGCATGTAGTCGACCCCATCATAATCCTTTGACCAATATTACTTAATGAATTTGCAGATTTATGAGTATTCTTGTTTACTTATCGTTTTATCTTCCTTTTATACTTATAATTTGTTAGAAATAACCGGGAGATGTAGCAATTATTATGGATATTGCTAATAAACTTGGAAGTTGCAAATTTACGCAAGATTTTTCTCTTATAATTCCAAATTTGCAGTTTGAGCCAGAGACTTCAAGTGCTATGGGTTTTGGATTTCGATGTGGGTTTTTGGGTCTTCTTCACATGGAAATTGTTCAGGTCAGAATAAGCTTCATGTTAACTTCACTGCTAGTAACTTGATTATTTTTTACCCTGACGGCTGTGCTTGTCATGTGCTCTAATATACTTTTGTTTCACAGGAAAGGCTCGAGCGCGAGTACGATTTGTCTCTAATAACTACAGCCCCGAGTGTCGTTTACCGAGTCAATTGCATAGATGGTGATATTGTAACATCTCTTGTCCTGCACTCAAGCTTTATATTCTGAGTTGTGCCTCTTTGTTCCAATGAAATTGTCAGAGTTTAGCTCTAAATGCTGACTTTTTCAAGGGTATCATAAATGGGATAATGTATTTCTGGTGTGGAAACCGGGCATTCTTTAAAATTATTTGGGTTTAGACAACCCTGTGAAATATCTGCTTGCATTCTTAAAACCATAGAATTTTATATTCTTTCTACTCCAGATAGCATAATAGGAAATACGAAAGCTTTTACCAGTAGAGCAGTTACAAGAATCTTTTCCTTGATTTAACCGCTAGTGAAAGGACTATTAGATTTGATGTTGTCATCTGGAGGCAGATAAATGGGTTAATTAATAGGAAAAAATTCTACTGCTTTAAGCGTTCTTTTACTCCCTCATGTCTAGTTGCATCCTTTTGCAAATTTATCATGGTTGTCAGGTTAATGAGCTAGTATTTATACTGTCTATCTACTAAGCACAGGTAGCTAGGAAGTTTTTAATCCTGCGGTTGATTGTGTCAAGCCATTAATACCCATTCTAGTTTACTGCAGTTGCTAGTACAATTATCCACTTAATTAAAAGTTTCATCCCGCAGACCTCCCCATAGGTTAACTGTTCAATGTTGTTTTTGCCTTTCTTCAAGTGTACTTTCTTTTAACCTTAATAGCTAAGTTGCTCCGACATGACAGATTAGGTGGCGCACCCGTGTCGACACGACACTAGTATGGGTATGGGTATGGGATCCATACCGGAACTGGTCATTTTGGGTACTTTGACCACGACGGACAGAAAAATTCGAGACGAGATACAATTTGATTCCCGAAATCAGAACTAAAACTAGGGTAAATTTGAAGAAAATAGCATACCTTATCTAGGAAATCAATCATTTACTTATCTACAACTTGAGAATAAAAAATAAATCCACACTTTACAAGCTATACGTAAGTATTCCACAAAATTTCTCATAATTTAGAGATATTTTTATATTTTTGAATTATTTTTAGCCGGATCCTGCAACTGTATCCGTACTAGGATCCGAATCCCCGAATCTTATAATTTACATCTCGAAGGATCCGACCTCTAAATCCGCACCCGTGTCGGACACCCGCACCCGTGTCCGAGCAACTTAGCTTAATAGTGTTGCAGCGTAACATTGACTGTCCTGCTGCTTTGTTTTTTCTGTACAAAATATCGATTTGCACCTTCACTTCTGACTTAAAGAAAAGAAGAACTACAAATTTAAACAACAAGATATCTACCAGGATAACAGTATCATCCTTACTGTTACCATTTTTTTTTTAAAAAGAAGAAGGCAGAATCGTCCTAAAACGCCATCAGGATTAACTGATTTCTTTAGTAGAATATTTCAGTATGCTTCTTTCTCACAAAGTTTTATTTCAAAAATAAAAGACTGATTTCATATTGAGATTGTTTGTGACATACAGGGATACTTTGAAATTATCACTGTTAGACAACACGAGGGGTTGTGTAATTTAAAAAATTACAAGGGGAACTTATGATACACTAGAAAGAGAGATCATTCTTATTGACAAAACTTTATCTTTTATAACTTAGAGTGTTACTTTTCATCTTTTAAGTTTTTCATCCTTTGAAGTAGTCTATGTTCATCTTCCAGTATTTGCAGTTTTTATATTGGAGCCTATGTTTCCATGTTATGGTCTTATATGCATGCATCTGATCTGATCCAGGTTGAGTGTTCAAATCCATCTTTGCTTCCTGAACCTGGAAAAAGACGGTCAATTGAGGAGCCATTTGTTAAGGTTGCTCTCTGAATTCATGACTATTTTCAAATTTGTCTTTTGTATGCAGTCTCAATTCTAACTAGTTGGACATCTGCTTGTGATTCTTCTCCATGCAGATTGAGCTGCTCACCCCAAAAGATTATATTGGTGCTCTTATGGAACTTGCTCAAGATCGAAGAGGAATATTCAAAGAGATGAAATATATAACCGAGAATAGAGCTTCACTGATATACGAATTGCCACTTGCTGAGGTACTATTTTGTAACTAGTTAACCAGTGCCCTGATGTAGAGCTCTTGTGGATTGAAAAAGGGTTAGGGTACAAAAAATACATGTCTGGAGGATGTAAAATATGGGTGGCTTTCGTTTTGCTTACTAGTTGTTTTTTGGTACTTCACAATGTATGTTGTGTATTCATTTTTCTTAAGGATTCCATGTTGAATTTTGTTTTGTTTTTCATTTTCTATTGTTTTTTTATCAAGGGATAATATCAATTTTCTTTTCTTTTTCTGTGAGCACGTCTATCAATGTTGAGCTGGGTCTTTCTTTGTCCAGTCATGATGTGTCAATTTTCTGCATCAGATGGTTGGAGATTTCTTTGATCAGCTAAAGTCAAGAAGCAAAGGTTATGCAAGCATGGAATACTCCTTTATCGGGTAAGACAACATATTATGCAGTGTCAAATCTATCTCCAATGATTTGATCTCCTAATATTCTGGAACTTGGACACACTTTTTAAATATTAACTTCATCTCTTGTTCTCAATTTAAATTGGCTCATGCTTCTAGTACGATTGAATTGATTCAGGTGATGAAAGTTGGTTCATTTTTTTTGTTCCAAGCTAAGGGAGACAATTCTGTATTCACATTTTCTTTTGTACCTATCCTCTTCCTCTTATGTCTGAGGAATAGGAGAAGTTCTAAATGTTAAAGGAGAATATATGAAATCTCTTTCCTCATAAAATGCCTATGTAGCTTCTTTTTCTTTTGCAGAAAGATTGTTAATTTGTACAAAATGATCTTATTACAGAAAGAAGATCCCAATTTTCTTCCCAAGAACAACTCGTAAAAATTTGTTAGGTAGATATTCTAAAGTTATGAACCCTTTTACTGTTGCCCTCCATGGATGTCTATCTGAAGAGAGCTCACACTATTTCTGCTGCGCGTGTCAATGGCAAACCTTTAGCTTGATATTCTGAATCAGGCGTACAGTTGGTATTATTGTCCAGCAGGAAAAGACGTGAATGCCCCTGGGTTAGTGATGCGGGCTGGAAAGGTAGAATGGGCCGGTCCTCTTTTAACTATCATAGGGTCGGGCAAGTTTTCAACAAGTATAGGCCTGGGCCTCCACATATGGGCCCAACAACTTTTCCCAATTCTATTAGAATTGACCCCAAGGGGCCCAGATTGTATCAACTTGTGTCTGATAAGGCTCCTAAGCATATGGGAGCAGTCGCTCCTTCTTCTTCTGCCAATGGTGCTTCACACAGTGGTATTTCTTCACCAAGCTCTAGTGACTTGCGCCCCTCTTCGGCCGCTGATCCAGGGGCAGCACCGGCTAAAGCTGGTGGTGTTATTCCACGACCTCTCGCCTCTGATGAACCCAGCTCCATCGCCCCCTCATCTCCCCCTGTGCTTAGTTGTGCTGAGGTTACACTACAAGGTCCTTCTTCTCCTGGGGAGATTGCTGCGCCTGCCCCAATTGATGTCAGTGGCGGTCCAGTAATACCAGTTAATATGCCGCCAAGGGTTCCATCCCGATACCCTGCTGGCGTTTCTGGTCATTCCAATAGCAGCGAGGCGTTTATTTCAGAGGTTGGTGCCTCTCAAGGAAATGATGAGATCCTCCCTGCACCTAAAGTTCCTATTGCTAGCAATGCTATGGTCTTGTATTCCTCCGGTAGGGGCAAGAAAAGGGTACATACAGAAGACGCCTGTCCAATTTCGTCACGGATGGAGAAGGGGATATGTCCTTCTGGATGGAGGATAAACTATTAAACTTTGGGAAGTTCTTAGGTGTTTCTTTTGAAGGGAAGGAAGATAGTGTGCTAGAACTGTTGAGGGAGATTGAGCAACAGTCTTTTTATGAAGGTGCAGGGAGGGAGTTGGGTAAAGGTGTTAAGCAAAATAATTTAGGGGATGTAGTGTGTACCAGAGAAGGGGCCGGGTGTGTGACAGGGAGAAAGGGACCTAGGCTGGGGGGTGGGGAAAATTGGGCTATTGTTACTTATGGAAGTTAAGATTCTTTCATGGAATGTGAGGGGATGAATGACCCAAACAAAAGGGTCATTATCAAAGTGGAAGTTAGGGAGTGGGGTGTCAACCTAGTTTGTTTTCAGGAGACCAAAATGGAAGCTTTGTCGGATGCGATCGTGAGAAGTGTCTGGGGAGGTAGTTGGGTGAAATATGACTGCGTCCCAGCAGCGGGAAGTGCCGGGGGCATTCTTCTTATGTGGGATGATAGAAGCTTGGAGGTAAAGGAGATTAAGAAAGGAGTTTTTTCTTTAGCAGCTCTTGTCAAAGATAGAATGAGGGGTGGAGTGGGGATTTGGGGGAGTGTACGGACCGGTAGGGGAAGAGTCCAAGGTGTCTTTCTGGGAGGAACTGGCCAATATTATGGGGGAATGAGACATTCCATGGGTTCTAGGGAGAGACTTTAACACTATTAGATTCCCGGAGGAGAGATTAAGGTGTAGTTTGATTTCGAGGGCCATGGAGGAGTTTTCTGACTTCATCAATGATCACTTTCTTATTGATCTTCCCTTGTCAGGGGAAAGGTTTACTTGGGCCAGGGCGGAGGATTCCAACTCAAGGTCAAGACTTGATAGATTTCTGATATCGCCCTCCTGGGATGAGCTGGTGCCGAATGTGCTGCAGATTCCTTTACCTAGGCTGACTTCAGATCATTTGCCTATCTTGTTAGATGGATGCAGAGGGAGGGGGCGCGTGCTCCCTTCCGATTCGAGAACATGTGGTTGAAAGTGCCAGGATTTGGTGACAAAGTGAAAGAATGGTGGACAAGCTACGGGGTATCGGGGTCACCTTCATTCCGTCTTTCGAAGAAACTCAAATTGCTCAAGGGAGATATTATTAGGTGGAATAAGGAGGTTTTTGGGAGGGTAGAGGTTAAAATGAGGGAGCTTATGTATGAATTGGGGGAATTAGAGAGAGGGGGAGGGGTGAGGGAGCTAGATGAATCTGAGAAAGCGAGATTGGGGGAGGTTAAGAGGGAAATAATCGAGTTAGCAATAGCTCAGGAGACTAGTTGGCGGCAAAAATCGAGGGCGCTCTGGTTAAAGGAGGGGGATTTGAATACCAAGTTTTTCCACAGGGTTGCGGTCGCAAATCGAAGGAGAAACTTCATAGAGTCCTTAATTGTGGACGGGGTGAGGATTAAGGGAGAGGAGGAGGTAAAAGGGGCGATAGTGGGGTTTTATGAGAACTTATACAAAGAGGAAGTTAGTTGGAGGCCTACTTTTGGGGGATAGAGTTCAACCACATAGGGGAGGGAGACAGTGAGTGGCTAGAAAGGGCTTTCGAGGAGGAGGAGGTGCACGAGGTTGTGTCGAGTTGTGCTGGTGATAAGGCCCCCGAGCCTGATGGTTTCTCCTTGGCCTTCTTCCAGCTCTGTTGGGACACCATTAAGGGGGAGTTGATGGAAGCCATTGAATTCTTCCACGTGAATGGTGTTTTCGAGAGAAGTATCAATGCTTCTTTTATCACTATTGTGCCTAAAAAACAAGGCGCATCTTGTATCAGAGACTACAGGCCTATCAGTCTCGTGGAGAGCATTTACAAGATTATTTCTAAAGTGCTCTCCAACAGACTCAAGAAGGTTCTTGACGTATCTGTCTCGTCCTCCCAGAATGTGTTTGTTGAAGGTAGGCAGATCCTGGATGCTGCTTTGGTGGCAAATGAACTTGTAGACTCCATAAGGAAAAATAGAGAACCCGGCTTACTGTGCAAGTTGGACCTTGAGAAGGCTTTCGACCATGTCAATTGGGAGTTCCTGGATTTCATTATGATGCGGATGGGGTTTGGGAAAAGATGGAGGGGATGGATCAAGTTCTGCATTTCCTCAGTCAGATTCTCTGTCCTGGTTAATGGTAGCCCGTGTAGTTTCTTTGGCAGCTCCAGGGGTCTCAGGCAAGGTGACCCCCTATCCCCTATGCTATTCATTCTAGTGATGGATCCCCTGAGCAAAATGATGGATCGTGCGGCGGGTGGAGGCTTCTTGAGAGGATTCTCAGCTTCGATCGGGGTGCTCAGTGCCCGAAGAGTCTCTAATTTGCTTTTTGCGGATGACACCCTGGTTTTCTGTGATGCCGATATGGACTAGTTGACCTGCCTGAAACAGGTCCTGCAGTGGTTCCAGACAGTATCAGGACTCAAAATCAACGTCGGCAAGTGTGAGATTTTTCCGGTGGGTGAGGTCGCTAACATTGATGCTTTGTCTCATGTTCTCAGATGTAAGTTGGGCTCTCTTCCCACTACTTACCTGGGTCTACCATTGGGCGCTTTGCATAAGGATACTACGGTTTGGAATCCAGTCATTGAAAGGGTTGAAAAAAGATTAGCAGGCTGGCAGAAACGGTACTTGTCAAAAGACGGTAAGGAAGTGCTTATCTAAAGCACTTTGTCGAGTATCCCTACCTATTATTTGTCCCCGTTGCAAGCTCCTGCGAGCATCACAGAAAAACTGGAGCGGCTTCAAAGGAATTTTTTTTGGGATGCGGCGGATGGAACTAGAAAGTTTCATCTAGTGAATTGGCAGACAGCCACTTCCCCAAAGAAGTGGGGTGGACTTGGAGTAAAAGATCTTAGGGTATTCAACAGAGCTTTGCTGGGGAAGTGGCTGTGGAGATTCGGGGTAGAAGAGCATGCTCTATGGAGAGAGGTCATAGTAGAAGTACGATTCCACGGGAGGGAGTTGGAGGACCAAGGCAATCACAACACCGTTCGGTGTGGCATGTGGAGGAGCATCATGAAGAACTAGGAAGCTTTCTATGGCAACATCACTTACAGGGTGGGAGGTGGAAGGAAAATCAGCTTTTGGAATAACAGGTGGTGTGGAAAGGATACTCTGAGGGTCTCTTTCCCCCCACGTCTTCAGAGTTTCAAACCAGAAGGAATGGATGGTCCAACAGATTCGCAAGGAGCATGAAGGGGGTAGTATGAGACCTCTCTTTTAGAAGGAACATGCAAGATTGGGAGATTGCGGAGCTCCAAAATTTGATGGCACTGCTATACGGGCAAGACATGCCCCATCCATCTTGCGATTCTTGGAGATGGGGGTTGCATGGCGATGGTTTGTTCACCGTAAAATCCTTTTACTAGAGTATGTTGGTGAGAGAGGAGACTACTTTTCCATACTCCTCGATTTGGATTCCTAAGGCGCCCACGAAGGTGTGCTTTTTTGCATGGCTAGCGACGAGGGGAGTGATCTTGACAACTGAAAATCTGTGAAAGAGATGAATTACACTTGTTAGTTGGTGCTACATGTGTAAAAGCTCAGGGGAAGAAGTTGATCATCTTCTGTTGCATTGCCCTGTGTCCTCGGGTTTGTGGAGGGAAATCCTGAATCTTTTTGGTGTTCAATAGGTGATGCCAAACACTGTAAAGGAAATGTTATATAATTGGGCCGGTTTCCGTAGAAGAAGCAAGCAAAAGGCGTGGAAGTTCGCCCCGTTAGCTCTCATGTGGACAGTTTGGGGAGAGAGAAATAGGAGAGTTTTTGAGGGGATTGAATCTCCTTTTTCACAACTTAAGAATAGTCTTTTATCTTTGATCGCTTTTTGGTGCACCCATATAGCCCCTACTTGTGTAGAAGATTGGGCGTCTTTTGTAGAGAATCATGTTCTGATGTAAATTCCCTACTTTTTGGTATACTTCTTGTATACGGGAGTTTTTTCTCCCTTTTGATTAATACAATTTACCTTATCAAAAAAACAGTTGGTATTATTGTCATGAGTGCTCACTGTTAAATAAACATTTAGTTCGATGCACTGCTAAATCAATGGAGTATCTGGATGCATGAAAAGGTCTTTACACTGATCCCAATTGTAAGACGTAATTGGAACCTAGTTAATGTGTTCTTTGCTTTCCAATCTTTTACAGAAGTACCAATTTCCAATTCTCTAGCTTGAAAAAAAGGTTCTCTAGCTTGATGATTGTTCAGTTAAATCCCATTTCTGTTTGCATTTACTTATTAGTGGATTTCTTTCCCATATTTGAGAAAGGGAAAAACTGTTTGAAATGTCTAATTAGCATCCAAAGATTGTTGTTGAAGTTCATAAAATTGCAGATAACTTGCTAATGAGATCTGTTTACTCTGATTGTGCCTGCCAGGTATACAGAAAGTGATCTGATAAAGCTTGATATTCTCATTAATGGTGATTGTGTCGAACCCTTGGCAACAATCGTACATAAAGACAAGGTAACAAAGGGTCTAATGACATGTATATGTGGTTAAAATGGAAAGCAAATTCATGTGAGAGAAAAGAACCTACTGCATAAAATTCTTCTGCTGCACTTTTGCTCGACAGCTGTGACGGTGTTGAGATACTTCTTTTCCCCGCTAGCATTGTGTTTTCTTCGTGACAAGATTTTGGAGCTTTTTCTCGTGGTAAAAACTAAAATGCTTTCATCCAATGTCAGCCACATTATGCATTTAATCGGAAGAACTTCACAAGTACTAGAGTTGTTGCCTCATGAATATAGGTGAACAGAATAGAACTTTTGTCTTCCATGTGTAGTCATGAAGGATTTTTCAAGTCACAAGCATTCACTAGCTACCTGAAAATAGACTGGCAGACATTATCTATTGCTTTTCTTTTCTTAGTTATTGATGGAATCCATGTTGTCTTCTCCTATAATCTTTTTGACTGTTTATCATCTATTGTTGCTGGACTCTTCACTTCTGGTACCGCACCCGTGTCGACACGATGTGGGTGTGGGTGTGGGATCCGTACCGGGTCATGTCAACCGATTTTGGGTACTTTGACAAAAATCAAAAGTGAAATTTGGGACTTATACAATGATTTCTGAAATTAAAACAAAAGCTAGGGTGAAATTGAAGAAAATGGAATACCTTGTATATAGATATTTCTAAGTCAGTCCTATTCCTTTTATCTCCTTCTAGGATTCTCCTCTTGATCAATGTTTTCTCCTTTTTGGAATACCTTATAAGTTTTTCACATAATGTCTCATAATTTAGACATATATTTGTAACTCTATTTTTAGATATTTGAATTATTTTTAGCCGAATCCTTGCACCCGTATCCCTACATAGATCCGTATGCCCGAATCTTAAAATTTAGGTCATGAAGGATCCGACCTCTAGATCCGTACCCGTATCAGACACCTGCACCCTAGTCCGAGCAAATTAAAATCTTCATAGATTATGCAAAAATAAAAACATTTATTTGTTGAGTCTACCGTTCGCTGGTATCTTGCCCTTCTCCTTCGTTTACCAATGTGAAAGGTATTCCATCTTATCTGGTACAAATGATTGCCTTTGCATAGATTTGAAGTAACACTTGCATCTTTTCAGGCATATTCTGTGGGAAGGGCTTTAACCCAAAAGCTAAAAGAACTAATACCCAGACAAATGTTTAAAGTGCCAATTCAGGTACGACATCTCTTTCTTTATTTGGTCATCTTTTATGTTGTTCGTGATAATGGTAATTTTTAAGAGCTTTCATATTTCACATTGTTTTTCTTCATTACAAGAGGAAAAAGTTGTTCGTTTTTTTGCGTTTTTCGTCTTTGATAACACTGTGTAATTAAAGTGTGGGCTTTAATGAAGAAAGGCACAAATAGAGAAAAATGACAAATATGTATGTGTAGTCCAAGGCTAATATTTATAAGCATGAATATCAAATATATGGACAAAGAAATTGAAGAAAATTTATGACAAGGTGAAATATCAATTGTTTAGTGTCGCCTCTTTAGGATTACGCTCATTGGCAAGGAAACGTATGCCTTAGAGCCTTGATGACAACACTGAAGCGTCCGCTTAGCGAGGCTAAGCGCTCAACTTGTTTTGAGCCACGCTTCAGGGGTTAAGCGTGCTTTAAGCGCGCCTTTGATAGCACTGATATAGTGTTAGTATCATCACTATGCTTCTTAGGGAGAAAGGCTTGGTTACTTTGGTTAGTTTCCTACAACTATCCAAAGTGCCTATATCGGTGGCCATCCATTTGGAAGACGCTAGTGCACGGATTATACAATGTTTTCCTTCATTATATGAAAAGAATTAGGTTAGTTCTTGATTTCATGTTGCTCTTTGCTGGTTGTTTCATGAAGTATTTAAGTGAACTCGAAGAGTAGTGCATCGTCAATTAGTATGAGTGTTGCACTAGAGTAGCGCGTCACTATTTGGTATGTATTTCACATCAATCTGATTTCAGGGGTGTCTTCATACTTAGGTAAGAGTTTTGTATAGTCCACAAACTCTTTTGCTTTTTTCTTTTTGAGTTTTACGTTGAAATGTAGTGTTTTTATCGGTGGTAGAATGTACTATACATTTGAAGTAGTTATCTTTTGAGAGATTTAAGTTTAAGTCGATGCAATCTTTGATGACATTATCTTGTGGTCCCAATAACAAGTCAATTTCTTCGTCTCCACTCCCGTTTTGCTGTGTCGTTTAGAGAGCAGTCAAATTGTCTCTGAACTTCGAGTGCTGCATTAATTTTTCAGACTTTTATATTGATTTATGTGTTACAAAGGATACGTGCTTGTTTGAATGTGTACTTTGAGAAAGCATATGAAATCCACTGAGACTTTTGTATGAGCAGAAGACTTTTTTCAAAAGAGTTGCGGTGTGCTACTAATAAGCCAAAAGATATTTTACAATGGGACACATGTATGCACGTTATAGTGTAAAGCTATCAGTAATTTAAACGATGTTTTATTGTGTGTTTAAGTATCTCGTAGGCCTAGATTCAAGGTGAAGCAATGTTGTACGTGTTGATCGGGCTGTACTTATCATCTGATTAGAGCATGCTACTGTTTTACCTTATATTGAACAACTCATAGTGTTAGATGCAGCTTCTTTCACATTTGAATATCACTCTTTTTCTTTTCTACTCCCAGAGTAACAAAAAATACTTGTGGCATCCCATATTCCTCTATCATATAGTAACCAATTACATTTTGAACTCACCTTAAATTGTCATGCAAAGGCAAATCAAGACATTCAAAATGGAGTAGAACGAGAAGTTGTTTTCGCTCAACTGCAATAGAGCGGTAGGAATTTTGCTGTTACCTCATGAATACTATTAGAATGATAATGCAAGAATTTCTTAGAACCAGTGTGTCCCTTCAATTTGATTTCTGGTTAGTGGTTGCTTTACTGTTGAAGGAGCTGTGTCTCCAGCCAAAAACCAATTGATAAGGGAAAAGTAGTTAAGGATTTTACAAGATATTTTTGAACCTTTTACGTAATTAATGCTGGTAAAAAGACTAAATAAGAACTAGAGCTTTCATGCAATTTGGACTTTTATTGCTGTAACAAGATATGAAAAAAGGGCAATATGGCGAACCCAAATTATGAACTTAGGGCCAAAACACATGGCCGCTTGAATAAACCAATAGTTGCCATGGTGTAACATGTAGTAATGTCATGGATATGACAGGAGCTAATGTAGCAAATGCATGGAAGCTTTAATTTGCAAGGAGTTGACATGATATACATGATACGAGCATCAAGACTGCGCGTGCATCATTTGGTAAAGAATTAGAGTGTCCAAAGCAAAGTTTTATGGTTTTAGTCGACGATTTCACCTAGTTCCTTGGGACTAGTTTATTTTGACTCTTTATTGCATGAATGTCGGCAAATGATCCCTATCGGCTAAAGCAACTAGTCTATTTCATAAGTTAACTTCCTTTAGTGAACAATGATATTGGATAGTACCTTATAAAAAAAAAAGAGATGGAAAAGGAAAACAATGATATTGGATAGCTTTGCTTTTGTTGATTACTTGTTTTTTCTTTTGGTTTTCTGGTCTGGAAGACGTAGGTCTCCCATTTTACTCTTTCCAAAATCATTGTTTCTGTTTTATAAATGAACACCACATAAATTATCCATAGAAAGGAATTTGTTATCGAGATATTCACTTATTAATTCATTGCATGATGCTTTTGCATTGTTCTCTGAATTTAGTTGAAATAAGGAAATCCGTATCTGAATAAATTGCTTCAAGTTTGGTTTATAACAAGCTTTCTTACTTGGTGTTAAGCGCCTTTGATTTATTTAGGAATAGTGCTATTCTTTTCTACTAATGAGTTCAAGCACTAAATAGGAAGTCGTTACTTAAATTCTGTAACAGTCTTGATCTTTGATACTATTCCTTGTATATTAGTTTTAGTGAATGCTTATTTTGTCACCACAGGCAACCATTGGCTCAAAAGTTATTGCCAGCGAGGCTATATCTGCTATCAGGAAGGATGTTCTCGCGAAGTGCTACGGTAAGATTATAAGATGCGTCCAACAGTATGATAATCTACAGTTAGAGTTGCATTGAACTGTTTCACATGCCAATGAAGTGCCTTTTATGTTATAGCTGTTAAGGTCTCTTAGTATTTTTTCCATGTTTTGAAATGAAAGCTTTCCAAAATATCCTGATTGTCTCTTATTCTTTGTGTCTTCATTTTATCTTAATGATCTGTTTCTTAGAATGATATACATATCAAAGTTGTAAAAATTCCCATTCCGCTTCTGCAGAGAATCTAGAATTTATGATGTTTCCTGCAGCATCTTAAACTCTCTTAATACTTAAGACATGTTTAAACACGTGTATGATCTCATAATTTGTTTTACATTCCATCTTTGTTCGTGTAGGTGGTGACATCTCAAGAAAAAAGAAACTGCTCAAGAAACAGGTACCTTGCACCCCTCTCCTGGGAAACAAATGCCTTATGTAATAAATATCATTGTTAGTTACAATTACTCGTGATGGATGTTTAGGCTGTATTCCATTTACAAAAATATTTGCATATGCTGTTGTTAGTTTCATGCTTAGCTGTGAAAGAAAATCAAATCTAGTTACAACACTCTTCACATTTTGGATTTTCAGACCATAGAATCTGCCAAGTCCCTTTCTGTTTCTGGATATTCAAATCAATCTCAGGGCATATTCCGGCATCTACAGAGTTGATTCGGTCCTACTGCTCTTTTTCCCCCATTTACTTTTCTTTCCTTTACCTCTCTCTTCTGCCTTCTGGTGCTACATCATCACTTAGCTCTTTTTTTTATGACTGAAAAATCCGTTTGGGCCAACTAGGTAGGACTAACCGCTGCCTTTGAAACTCAAGGATAATGGGTTCACCCCTCTACCCTTCTCCACTTAAATACCAGGCTTAGTTCGAATGGCTCAGGGCTTGAGCCTGTGACCCAAGTCACAAATCCCTCAACCTTTGCCACTTGAACTAAGCCCTTGGGGCCATCATCGTCTAGCTTTTGTTTCTTATCTTATTTTTTTGTTTAGCAAATAGCCTGGTCATCCTTTCCAATTGCATTGGGCCTTCAGTTATGATTTATATATTAGTTACTTGAGAATCTTTAATCTGGAGGAAAGAGTTGATGTCCTAGGCGCAAGACTATTTATCAACAGGTTATATTAATATGAGACGGTAATCAGAGCTTACTCTTCAATATATTTCTTGTGAAATTCTTGCTGGTAAACTATGCTTGCGTACTCGTGTCATTTCTTATGGTGGTTTTGTTTATTTGTTGTATGTAAACTGGGGTTACACAGTTTATGCATAATGATTCATTTCTCTATCTTTTTATCAGGCTGAAGGAAAGAAAAGAATGAAAGCTATTGGTAAAGTTGATGTACCTCAGGAAGCATTCATGGCTGTATTAAAACTTGAAAAAGAGGTCTTATAATTCATTCAGTAAAGATTTTTGGCATTGGGAAAATGCAATTAAGAAAGTGATGACTACATTGTCACAAATTGTGATACAAATGTCATGTGAATAGCCGTGGATTCTGGAATTTTGAGCGATTTTTCGTCAAAACAGAGTTACAATCAATGAATAGGAATTCAGATTGAGAAGTTCTCATTGTAGTGACTTTGTAAATAGAGGAACAATTTCTTTTGTTAATTACCGTAAATTTTGGTATCTATACCAGTGTAATTAGCCACAAAGTGCTATTTTACAAGGTAATTTTACAGCTTTTGCTATCAAGCAGTGATGGAGAATTATTTGTAAGATACCGCTGATCATTCAAATAGTTGATATATTCTCATTATGACCTGCTGAATAAATTTGAATTTACAGTTTATTTGTTTGGTTGAATTCTTTTTCGTCATTTCTGCTTTTTCTTGGATTTTATATCTACTTAGGTTAGTGATTTGACTGAGAGTTTTTGGTGGCATAGTAGGTACTAATGTACACACAGACACATTTTTTGTGTGAATGCAACATTAACCTAATCAGCACGTTTCTTCCTCTTCTTTTTAAGACTACAATGCCCTAAACATCACTAATTTGTCTAACAACAAAAAAAGGTAAAATGATATATGAGATACTCAGCTGTTGGAAGGGGAAAAAACGATGAGTGAGATCTGTTATAGTGCTTACTGAGGTCTGCTTTAGTGGTTAAGCACCCCACTACCAACTAATAGGTTGAAGGTTCGAGTCACGTGAAGGGTAAGTGGGAATACTACGGATCCTTGATGGGGCTAAAAAAAATACTTTTCAACTACATAATGAACACAAAAAACAAAATGACGGCAAAATAATAAGTACATGATCGATAAAAATATCGAAAACAACCTCTCTACCCCTTAAGGTAGGGATAAAGTCTGCGTACACACTATCTTCCTCATACCCCACCTGTGGGATTATACTAGGTTGTTCTTGTTGTATAATCGATAAAAATAGTAGTAAAGGAGTTCCAAGATAAAACTGATTTGGCTACTCTTGTATCTCAGAAAAATACAGTAAGGGGTCGTTTGGTTTGAATACGGCTTATGCCGGGATAAGTTATGCTGGGATTAATTATCCTAGTATTGTTTTTTATCCACTATTTGGTATGTTGTATTAAAAATGACCTGCATAATTTCTAAGAAGAGGTATAAGTTATCCCGACACTAATTACCCCACCCTCTACAAGGTATTAATTATCCCGGTACTAATTTTAATCCCGGGATAACTTATACCAGGTTTGCTAACCAAACAGGTGGTATTAAATTTTTATACCAACACTATAACTTCTTATAACTCATACCAAACGACCCTAAGTGTGCAGGCTATTAATTGTGGGCAATAAGGTTGAGCAGGTGAAGATAATGTTGTGCAGAGCCTACCATTGTCAGGGGCATAGCCAGGTTAAGGCAAGAGGAGTCAATTGAATTCCTTGCCGAAAAAATTAAAAATAAAAAAATTAAAAATAAAATAAAAAAATTATCGTACATAAATTGTTGAATTCCCTTAACATGAGTTCAAAAAACATGACGTGTGTCTAACCCACATAATGAGCATTGTGCTCACTGGGGTGCTAGTTATGCACCATTCTTCTTATTAACTATTTGCCTTTTGCAATCCAAGAGCAAATACTGTTTTTGTATTAGATACAGTGGTAATGTTTCTTTATCTCCATTTCAAACGATTTTAGCCAAGAGATAGACTATGTCTTCAGAAATGGATACTTTTCACTTCTGGAGGTTCGACTAAGGAAAGCAACAGTCCAATACCAAAAGGAAATGTTGAAGGCTCAAGAAAGCTGTAAATGCAGAAGCGATAAGGAAAACATAAATGGATTTACAATAAAGCTTATACGAATCTAAAAACTGAACTTAATTGATCATAAGAGATAATTGGAACAACACTTGGGTACACTTTAAAACACAATAATACAATGTAAGGTGATCTCCATTTCTTGACAAGAAAAACATTTTAAATCGAAGAACGAATCAAAACTTCAGTAAGAGTTTTCCCTCCACATTGGTTGGTTATCTACAGTTTGGAACCATGTATTCTAACCAAGCATAAGAGATATGCTATAGTTATTGCTAAGACTGTCGACTATTCTTACAAGATGCACAGGGATGAACCTACAACAATCAACTATTAACACTATATAGACAACATTTTGGAATTTACAGAGCGCCTTACAAATGAATTCCGAAGCCTTTGAGGTGCACAGCAGAGCCTAACAAACCTGGCACACATCTAAGAGCTGCAAACAAGTGAATAAACTCTACCTCTCTTTTCAAATAATAATGTCAGATCAGCAGAAGTAACCCCTGCAGAAAAGAACCAAGAAATTAAGGTTAAAAGTTTAGCCAATCTAAATACCATTGTTGACAAGAAACTAACTTCTAGCTTGTACGCATCGATGTTCTGAGAATGGAAAAGGAAACAAATTTTCTTATTTTTTCGGGGATAAATTGGACAGCAGGGCACACGATGATCTGAGGAACAACAAAATATAGCAATTATATCTTGAAAAACTTTTTTGGTAAGCATGTTTTGAAAATTCAACAAGCGCAGAAATAATTGACATTCCCAGCACGTTCCATGGAGTGATGGAATGAGTATATACCTTAGCAGCCCGAGGCAGAGTTTAGGAACTCAATCTCAGAAGCTTCACTTTGGAAGAAGAACCTAAAAAGACCGGCTTTAATTAGGTAGCTGAGCAAAAGTCCCAGTATTTGGGCTACAGCCCCCAACCATCATCTTCTCATAAACGGCATATGCACCATCCGGATCACCGGACTTGCTGTACCCTCTGATAAGAGCATTATATGTAAAAACATTGGGTTCAAGACCCAGCCGCTGAAGTTCTTCATACATCTTTCCGGCCTGCTCCAACATTCCAGCAATCCCAAGATTGAGTATTAAGGAATTATAGGTATAAAGGTTGGGGGTAACTCCTCTGCTTTGCATCTCATCAAGAAGATGCAATGCTTCCTTCATTTTACCAGACTTCCCGACTCCGTTGATCATAAGGTTGTAAGAAATCAAATCAGGATCAAGGCCAGCTGACTTCAGTTCCTCAAAGTAGTGCAGAGCATCGTCCACCTTCCCTGCAGTGCATAGGCAATCTACAAGAATAGTGTAAGTCTTTAAATCCGGTCTAACTCCTCCTTTCTTCATTCTGTTAAAGAGGCCACAAGCGGCTTCAAGATCACCTGCTTTCCCAAACCCATTTATGAGAATATTGTAGATAGCACAATTAGGTCTGCATCCATAGTCCACCATTTCCTCAAAGAAGTCCTTTGCTTTGTCGAAATTTTCAACCTTCAAAAGCCCATCTATAAGAGGACCATATGTACAAGGAGTAGGTGTAACGCCTAGACTTACAAGATCATAGTACAAATCTATCGCTCTCTCTACTTTATTAGACTTCACCAAACCAGAAATGAGGATATTGTAAGTTATCGTGATCGGCTTACATCCTCTGTGGAGCATTTCCTCGTACAGCTCAAAAAGTTCATCAACCTTCCCTGACTTACCAAGTTCATCAAGAAATAAATTATAGGTATAAACATCGGGAGAACAACCAGCATCTTTCATCTCCTTGAAAAGATTCCACGCCAATTCTTTAAGATGAACATTCAGAAGTCCTTCAACTACGGGATAATATGATCTTAGTGTTGGACGAATTCCGAATTCGTTCTTGAACTTAACAAAAAGTGCATGAGCATCAAGGGCTTTTTTCTGCTTGCACAGAACTCTAATAACAGGTACTATTATTAAGTCATTTGTGCAAAGACGATTAGATGCCAGTCTTTCTGCAAAAGAAATGGAATACTCTAATTCGGCTTCACCCAAAACACCTTCCATCAAGTGTAGCCAAAAGGATCTCTCTGACCTATTCAAACCCCGGTTAACAAAACCCTCCACAATCTTAACAGCATCCTCAATTGAACCATCTTTCACAAGAGTAGGAAGAAGAGCATACACAGTTACACAGTCGGGATATATTTTCTTCTTCATCTGATGGTATAGCAAAAATGCTTCGGTTACCCTTTTTTCTTTAGCCAACCCAAAAATGACAGTGTTATAAGTGACAACATCTGGAGAGCAATTTGGTCCGGACATTTGATAAAGCAGAGTCAAGGCTTTATCAACTTCGCCATTCTTGCAAAGACTATCTAAAAGTGTATTGTAAGTGATTGTGTTTGGAGGACACCCCTGAAGAGTCATGCTATCAAATAATTCATTGGCCTCTCGAATTTTTCCCTCTTTTCCTAATCCAGCCAGTAGAGTGTTGTAGGTCACAATGCTAGGAGCCAGTTTCATATCCTTCATTCTGTAAAACATTGCCCATGCCTCACTAGCCCGACCGTCCTTATAAAGTATGTCAATCAATGAATTGACTACAATCACATCAGGATCACAGCCCCTTTCCATCATCTCAGAGAGTAATTTAATAGCTTCATCAATTTTCCCTGCATTACTATAGCATTTCATCATCATGTTGCAGGTGATAGAATTCGGAACATATCCACTCTCTCTAATTCCATCAAATATACTTTTCGCCTCTCCAAGCCTTCCCATTTCTGCTATACTATACAAAGATGCATTGCAAGCAACAATGTTAGGCACAATTCCATGAACTTTCATCTTCTCAAATGTTTCAAGTGCTTTATCAGGCTCGCCTGACTTCCCATAATGGTCGATAAATAGGATATACGTGTAAGCTGTAAGCTTAATTCCAAGAGATTCCATACTATCAAACAGCTCCAATGCTTCATCGACTCTGTTAGTTCTTAGCAGGCCCCTAATCAATGAATTATAAGTATGAAGATTAGGTAAAATCCCTTTCCCCCTCATTACATCTAATGTAGCAAACGCTTCATTGACCTTTCCTACTTTGCACAAAGCATCAACAAGTATGGTGAAAGAAACGACATCCGCTTTATAGCCATCAGCCTCCATCCTGTCCAAGAAGTCCCTTATAGAGTCCAAGTCTCCATGATCGCTAAACCTGTCGAGCAAAGTGATGTAAGTTACTCGATCAGGTTTATGGCACCCAGATTTCATCTTGACAAAGACTTCTTTAGCAACATCCAACTTGCCAGCAATGCAAAGAGCATCAATGAGAACCGTGTAAGTAACAACGTCCGGTGCACAACCTTCATCATCCATTCTCTTTAATATAGCACAAGCATCGTCAATCTTTCCGGCCCTTCCAAGCACTCTAATGCAAATGGTAAAAGTATAAATATTCGGCCTTAATCCCAGCCCATCCATCTCGCTTAACAATCTCATGACCGTCTCAGTATCCCTTCTTTTACCACATGCGACCATTAACGCAGAATACGTTTTAAGACTCGGCTTAAGCTCTTCCGAAACCATCCTCCTATAAACCTTTAAACCTTCCTTCCAAAACCCCGCTTGAAGGATCAAATGTATTAACCCATTATACGAGTAGGCATTCAACACAAACCCCGCCTTTCTCATCCTTTCGAGAGCAAATGGAGCTTCTCGTATACCTCCCCTAATATTCAGACCCTTAAATATAATCAAATAAGTATCCAAACTCCTATATATTATCTGTTTTTGCATCAAATCAAACACTTGAGCCATATCATTAATCCTCTCATGAAACCTCAAATACTCCAGCATGTAATTACATGTCTCTGTAGTATGCACAACCCTAGGCATTTCCCCTACAGATTTAAACAAACACAAAGCTTCATTCGGTTCCGAAATAGACTTCAAATCCCTCAATACTTCCTCGGCAGAGATGCCATTTCTAAGTTTCTTCACATTAACCAATAAAGCATCATTTTTTGAACTTTTTATCACAAATCTTGAAGACCCCACATGTTTTTTCCTAATTTTCTTGCAATTCATCACATACTCACAAGGAAAAAAATTCAAGACTCTTGAACATGTTCCTCCTCTCACTAACCCATTATAACCAATTGATAAATGTAGTGTACCACTACTAGTAGTAGTAGTAAATTGTCTAGTCTCAGTTAAAGATATACAATTGAAATTATTGCAGCAAATTGTTGAGGAGCTAAGTACAATAACAGCCATGGATGGGAAAAAAAAAACAATAAGAACAATCAATGAATTTACATGCCTTTTAACAATTCTTACATAAGGAATTGTATAATCATGAGGAAAGAAAATGCTTTTTCTGCTGAATCTTCGACGCGTTTAAGAGTTGGTTATGAAGTTGAGCTAAAATTTACCTGTGTGGGTTAGGATTTTAGGATTTGAGGATGAGTAGAGATATTTTAAAATGGTTTGTGTGGGGTGAAATGAAATTCAGGTAGAAAATAAATTTAACAAGAAAAAACGAAAAACAAAAATGAGAGAGGGGAAAAGATTGGGAAATTAAGGTGGATTTGAGGAAGACGTAGATATTTTAAAGTTGGGAATTTTTTCTCTTTAAAAAAAAAAACTAGAAGTTTGGTGATTGAAAATAATTACTTTACTTAAATATCACTCCTCTGATCCACCATAATTTTTTATTTTTTTTTATTTTATGCTTTCACATATATTAAGGGATCCATCATTTAGCATTAATTAACAATAAAATTGACCATATTAACCTTAATTCATTCATTGAAATATGTCCATATTAAGGGATCCATCATTTAACATTAATTAACAATAAAATTGACCATATTAACCTTAATTTATTCATTGAAATATAATAAATACTTATACGCTCTCTACTCCAAGGGTAACTTTGGAAAAATGAAGTCAATTCCTCTTGATATTTGAAAAAAATTAAATATTATGGACCACAAAAAAAGAGCCAAAAAATTAATTAAAGTGGACCGAAGAGAGTATATTTGACAATTAGTTCTAATATTGAAGTTCAATATTCACAAATCACAACAAATCTTTATTGATAAACATTGAATTATTTACAAATAATAAATAACTATCGATGCAAATTTACCCCCCACATACTTCCTACGTTTCAATATATGTATTATAGTTTGATTAGACTCAAAATTTTAAAAAAGTACAAGAATGTCATATCCTATGGTCTTAAACTAAAAATGTAGATAATGTACCAAAATATCTTTAGATTTTGTGATTTTAAATATATCATATTCTTCCTCCGTCTCAAATTATCTGTCATATTTTTCTTTTACACGCTCCTTAAAAAAATATTAATTAAGAGTAATTTGTAACTATTTCACCCTTATTTATGTCTTAATATATAATCTATATTAATTGAATATTTAACGTTTAGTCTTCAAAACACTACTATATAAAGCAAGGAGAAGCATGGACTGTCAAAGCTAAGCAAGCATCATGGCTGACTCAAAAGATTCTAGGTGCTGTCAGGTACCTAATTGAAGCAAATATTAGAGTGGAAGAGGTGATGACTGCAGATTGTTACTCCCGCTTAAAGAGCATGATTCTTTAGTTTAATTAAGTTTAAATTAGTTAAATTAAAAGTCCTCGTTTGATTCAATTCATGAATTAGCCCATTATAAGTCTACTACATTTTATTTTAATAATAATTATATATAATTAGATAATATTAATAACAATTAAGTATATCACTGATGTCTCTGTTACAACACAACGAAACTAAATGGTTCGAATCCATCAGAGACATATATAACAAACTTAGGGGAGAATTTCCAAAGGTTGCATGGAGAAAATAATTAGTTGCCCTAAATGGATCTTTATCGTATACATAGCCATACAAGGTAGGCTATACACCAGGGATATGCTTATCAAATGGAGTATCTTAACCAAACCAATTTGCTCCCTGTGTGAAGGTGCTGACGAGGATCATGAGCACCTGTTTTTCGAATATAACTACTCAGCGACTATATTGAGGAAACTACTACAGTGGGTTAGAATAAACAGAGATGTCAAAGGATGGACTGAGGAGATCAGTTGGGCTACACAATTTGCATCATGTAGGAGATCATCAGCAGCCATATACAGAATGCTACTAACGTGTATTGTATACCACATATGGCAAGAGAGAAATTGGAGAACTTTTCGTAATCAGAAGACAAGAAGTGAGGACATGGTCAGGTTAATGATTCAAGAGGTCCATTGTCGAGGGAGTTTGAAATCCAACTTAGCGAAGAAACTAAAAAATCTAAACTTCTATCCTTTGATAGTTTTCTTGTGTTTCATTAGATTTGGTGTTGATTAGTTACCAAGATCTTTTATAGTTGGGGCTGCATGTCAAATTATAGAATGATAGTGAAGGGTTTCTGTTATACTTGTACATATTATTCTCTGGTAATAAAAATTTAAAAAGACAAATAATTCGAGACAATTATTTTTTAAAAATACAATAAATAATTTGAGACGGAGATAGTAAAGAGTTACTAAAATTAAAGAGCTACTAAATATAGAAAGAGACATTGATTACTAAAAAGTAAAGCAAGGCATGTGTTTTAGTATAAGCATGCACATGTAATTACTCTTTTGCTTTTATTGATTTAGCGTGAAAAAGCAGCCCGATACACTAAGCACCTGCTATGCGCGAGATCGGGGGAAGGACCGGACCATACGGCAGAGTCGGCTCCAATGTTATGGAAGGTAAGGCATGTGCCTTAGGCCTCCAAATTTGGGGAGCCCTATTTATAAAAAATAATAGGTTTATAGGCGTTTAAAAAATAATATTTAGTACTTTTAATATAAAAAGAAAGAAAACTTTTTAGATATATAAATAAAGTAATAACTTAACTTACTTAAAAATGGGTAGATTAATAGTTTCTCCAACGTTTTAATTTTTCACTTTTTACTCTTTCATTAGATAACGTGTAAAAATTTACACTCTGCCTTAATTTGTCCAAATCAATCTTTCTTATTTTCAATCTCTTCATATTTCAGAAACTCATGTATATTTTTTCTTTGATATTGTTACTTACCTTCTTTTTTCAAGATTTCATCAGTTCAAGTGTTCAACAATACTTTTAAGCTTCAATAGTTCTATACTTCTATTGCTCTATAATTTTTCAAGAAAAATTAAATGATGAATTGGCTATATTATAATTGTAAAGGAATTATTGAAACAAAATTGATTATAAAAAAGACTATTAACAATTTTATATCTCAAAAGGTTAGAAGAATAGACTTCAAATAATAACAATCTTATAACTTTCTTTTAAAAATTTAGGTCTCATATTAAACTTTGGCTTTAGGCCTCACATATTCTTGAGCCGTTTATTATATGCAACCTTACTTTATATTTCTGCAAGAAGTTATTTTTATGCCTCGAACTCACTACCTCAACTTTACCATTAACTCAACTTTACCAATAACTTTTACCGATTTAGTGTAAACGGATAAATTTTTGCCATAATTAATTATTTATGGCCAAACATAAAATGAATTGCAAGTTGTACCTTATATGGCCTGGGACCATGTTCCCAAGCAAGAATCATCCAACTTTTGTAATTACTCTCTTCTTGCATGTTGCCAACTCCCCCCATTTATAGCTTTCAGTCAACTTTTGCTACTCTCAAAGCTTTGCGTACTCTTTACTGTTTCCTTCCCTCCTTACCTGCAAAACCCCACATTCCTTAAATGCTCCTCTAAATTAAATCTTGAAAAACCCCATCTTCCAATTTTGCTAAAAAAACAAGATCCCTGTTCTTTCATATAGAAAAAAGCTGAAAGTTTCTATCTTTTTTTGTTTAAGATGAAAAAAACCCCTCTTGGGTTAAAGCTTGTAGCTTTTTTGGTTCTTGTTTTTTTTTCTGGTGTAAAGTCTCAAGAAAATGATGCCACAGTGATGTTGGCTTTGAAAAAGAGCCTAAATCCACCTCAAGAAATGGGCTGGTTGGATCCGGATCCATGCAAATGGAACCACGTGGGTTGTTCAGTGGACAAACGGGTCACCCGGATCCAAATTGGGCACCATAATCTTGAAGGTACTTTGCCACAAGAACTGTCTAAACTTACTGCACTTGAGCATTTAGAGCTTCAATGGAATAAAATTTCTGGCCCTTTGCCTAGTTTAAATGGATTAAGTTCATTGCAAGTGTTAATTATTAGTAATAATCAGTTTAGTTCAATTCCTGTTGATTTCTTTAGTGGTATGACTTCATTAATATCAGTTAATATTGATAATAATCCATTTGCTAGTTGGGGTATACCTGAAAGCCTTAAAAATGCTTCAGTACTTCAAGATTTTTCAGCAAATTCAGCTAATATTACTGGAAAAATTCCTGAGTTTTTAGGAGCTGATGAATTTCCTGGATTAGTGAGCTTGCATTTAGCTCTTAATAACTTGGAGGGTGAATTGCCTTCTAGTTTTTCGGGTTCGCTGATTGAGTCTTTGTGGTTAAATGGACAGAATCTTAGTGGAGGAATTGATGTTTTACAGAACATGACATTCTTGAGGGAGGTTTGGTTAAATGACAATGGATTTTCAGGCCCTTTACCCGACTTTTCGGGGTTAAAGTCTTTGGAGGTATTGAGTGTCAGAGATAATTCTTTTACGGGATCAGTGCCGACTTCTTTGGTGAATCAAGAATCTCTGAAAGTTGTTAACTTGACTAATAATTTGTTTCAAGGGCCAGTTCCCAAGTTCAAAGATTCAGTTTCTATGGATTTGATAAAAGATACCAATAGTTTTTGTTTACCAGTACCCGGTGATTGTGATCCAAGAGTCAATACATTGCTTTTAATTGCGAAATCGATGAATTATCCGAGGAAGTTTGCGGAGAATTGGAAGGGAAATGATCCATGTGCAGACTGGTTTGGGATAACTTGTAATAACGGGAACATTACCATTGTAAATTTCCAGAATATGGGGCTTTCAGGAATAATATCTCCTGAATTTGCTTCACTGAAGTCACTGCAAAGATTAGTTCTTGCAGATAATAATCTCACGGGTTCGATTCCTGAGGAACTCACTACCTTGGCAGGTCTTGTAGAGTTAGATATATCAAACAACCAAATATATGGTAAATTACCTTCTTTTAGGAATAATGTGATCTTGAAAACCAGTGGAAACCCTGATATAGGGAAGGACAAGGCTAATTCAACTTCCCAAGGCACTACTTCTCCCGGTACATCAGGTTCACCGGGCTCTGGTTCTGGCGGTGACATAAGTGCACAAGCTACGCATACAAAGTCCAAAAGCTGGATACAAATTATAGTATTTTCTGTAATCGGGGGCATCTTGGTGCTTTGTTTGATTGTGATAGCAGCTTTCTATCTGTACAGAAGCAAACAAAAGCGTTTTACTCGAGTGCAAAGTCCTAATGCAATGGTCATTCATCCACGCCATTCTGGTTCGGACAATGATAATGTGAAGGTCACAGTTGCAGGATCTAGTGTCACTGTCGGTGCAGTTGGCGAGACTCATACTGTTTCTATTAGTGAAACAAGTGATCTTTCAATGGCCGAAGGTGGAAATATGGTGATTTCCATTCAAGTTCTGAGGACTGTGACCAATAATTTTAGTGAAGATAACATACTAGGTCGAGGAGGTTTTGGCACAGTCTACAAAGGGGAGTTGCACGACGGGACGAAAATTGCCGTCAAGAGAATGGAAGGTGGAGTTATCACTGGGAAGGGACTCAATGAATTCAAATCTGAGATTGCAGTTTTGACCAAGGTTAGGCATAGGCATCTCGTTGCTCTACTCGGGTACTGTCTTGATGGGAATGAAAAGCTCCTTGTTTATGAATACATGCCTCAAGGGACACTAAGCAGCCATCTTTTTAACTGGGCGGAGGAAGGGCTTAAGCCGCTGGAATGGACAAATAGGTTAACAATTGCATTGGATGTTGCTAGGGGAGTAGAGTACCTCCACAGTTTAGCCCACCAGAGTTTCATTCACAGGGATCTTAAGCCGTCCAATATTCTTCTAGGTGACGATATGAGGGCTAAGGTTGCAGATTTTGGCCTTGTTCGACTTGCTCCAGAAGGAAAAGGATCTATAGAGACAAGGATTGCTGGGACATTTGGATATCTGGCACCAGAATATGCAGGTATATCTTTTTCCGCTTTCTTTTGCGTCCTTTGTGTTAAATTCCTGATGTAGTTTTTATGCTGCTTGTGGTTAGATATAAATGATTTCAATCGCCAACATTTAAAGCATGCACTGAACCTAGACGGGTGGATCTAAAAGAAACTTGGTTATGGGTAGCTATCATTCTATCATTCGGGAGTTAGATGATTAGTGGTTAAGTCTAATCCAAAGATCTAGCCTTTTGATATTAGTTTATTAAATCTACTTGTTGGTCTAATCAATATTAGCGTTTTTCTTCTCCTACAAATTATGTATCCGAAAATTTATGTTTCTATCTCATTTCTTAGTCAATTGAGTTACGTTCAAGTCCATGGGCAAGAACTCTTGAATCATGCATTCGTTTGCTCTGTGTTAAACCACTTGATGTTGTGATTACTTAGTTAAAAATGGTAAATGTATTCTTTTTAAGGTTGAAGGAATGAGATGATACCACCTTCTAGTTTCAAAATCCCCTGTACTGATAAAGTGTGAAGTGAAGTTCCTCTTAAGGCCAGATTTACGTGCTTAATTCTCTGTCAGTTTGATAAGGCGTAAGCTAAACCTCTATTTGTAAATAAGGCATAAGCTAAACCTGTTTTTTTTCCACCTGTCTGCCAGTGACTGGAAGAGTAACAACGAAAGTGGATGTGTTTAGTTTTGGTGTGATTTTGATGGAACTCTTAACGGGAAGAAGGGCTCTTGACGAAAGCCAACCCGAGGAGAGCATGCATCTAGTAACGTGGTTCCGAAGAATGCTCATTAATAAGGACACATTCCGAAAGGCAATTGACCCCACAATTGACATCAACGAGGAAACGCTTGCCAGCATCAACACTGTAGCCGAGCTAGCTGGACACTGTTGTGCGAGGGAACCATATCAAAGACCCGACATGGGTCATGCTGTCAATGTTCTTTCATCTCTAGTGGAGCTATGGAGACCGTCTGATCAATGCTCAGAGGACATATATGGTATTGATCTCGACATGTCACTTCCTCAGGCTCTTAAGAAGTGGCAGGCTTATGAAGGTAGAAGTCAGATGGATTCATATTCTTCGTCGTACCTTCCAAGTTTGGACAACACTCAAACTAGTATACCAACCCGTCCCTCTGGCTTCGCTGACTCTTTCACATCTTCCGATGGCAGATGAATCGAAGCTTTTTTTGTCCGACGTTTCTATGTTCATTCTCTCTGCTTCTTGCTCTTTGCTGCAACTCAAAGCAAACCTTGTTTTGCCTCCATTTTGTATTATCTTACTTTCTCTTTTTCTCTTTTCCTTAATCTCAACTCCAGTCGGTTAATGTAGTCTAGACTCTAGAATCTGAGAATGGTTAATCATTCATAATTTTGGATGTAGTGGATAGGAAATTTTCTGTTGCCTTTTGACTCTCCTTTTCTCTTGTTTGTGCAAATGATAAAGTTTGCTGTTTCTTAAAGTGTGCATTTTCAGTCAAAACTTTAAGTTTTGCTTATGATCACATATTCACAGTTCAACTGCATATTAGAGTCAGACCTTTCTATAAAAGTCATTCTTTATAACAACATTTCATTATAACGGCCAAGATTTCTTGGAACCAATCTTTCATGTTATGCTATACAGTCAGACATTTCTATAACATCATCTTTATATTCTTATCAAAAAAATAAGGGCAAATATATAGACGGCCCCTTAAACTTGGTTCCAGTTTTCATTTTGACACCTTAATTTAGCGCTTTTTCTATTGAACACTTTAATTCTATTTTGGTGTATACCATTTAAACACAACGCATGTCCGGCCAAAAGAGCGTTATGTCCACACATGATAAGCGCGTGAATGTTATTAATATTTGCTTAAGTGGATATTCCAACAGTAAAAATAAAACCCACCCGTTAGACCCACTTTAAAACACCCGATTTTCCCATTTTTTCTCTCAAGAATGCCCTAATTCCTCTTTCGTCTTCTTCCCTTGCAAATTCGTCATTTTCCCCTTCTACACCTAAGCTTGAATCTTGATCTGATTTCTTCCTCATCTTTCTCGTTTATCAGTTCCACGTCACAAAAATCAACAATTTCTCGCAATGGAATGGAAATTTGCCACTGTGGATTTAATGCGCCACTGACTATATCATGGTCATCTGCAAACCCAGGTCGCCGATTTTATGGTTGTAAATTGGTAAGTCGATCGTATTATTTTTGTTAGACCCTTGAATTTCTTAATAAAGAAATCTGTTTTTAATTTTTTTGGCCGCATTTCTTTTTGAATTTTGTAGGGTCGGGGTGGCTGCAAATATTTTAGATGGCATGATGATGAAATGTCTGACCAAGCTAAGAGGGTTATACGGGGTATGTTGAAGAGAGTCGAAAGAACTGAGAAAACAATTGCGTGGTTGAGGTGGTTATTTGTTGTTGTGGTGGTGCTGTTTCTATGGATTTGGCTTTGGTGATGCTGGTGGTTTGAAGAACAATGTAGTATTTTTATGATATGCTGGTGCTAATAGTGTTGTAGTTGCTGCTATTAGTTCAAGAAAAATGTAGTATGTTGGAAGTAGGTACTAGGAATTTGGCCTTTTGTTAATGTACACTATCTTGTTACGAATGAAATGGAAATGACCAATTTTTAATGCAATTTTAAGTTCAGCTGCACTTACATAATGTGTTATGAATGAAATGCAAATTCATATTCATGAATTGAAAACATAATTGCCTAAACATTCCATTACATAATGTGATGGACTAGCATTTCATCCAAGCTCAAAAATAGAGCATTGTTTTGGTCTACAAATTACAAAAAATAGAGCATTGTTTTCCCAAACATATAACTAACCAAACTAGTAAACTCTAATAGAGCATAACTGCCCAAACAAAAAACTGGTAGTGACATCTTAGATAACATAAATAAAAACTAGTCTGCTTCACAGTGTAGATGCAGCTGAACTTGTTTGACTTGAAGAATCTTTTTTCCTTGCTGCACTCATTTGTTGAAGTTGTGACCTTGTCACTGCATTTCTTCCTTTAAACTTCAATCTGAGGGGCTTAAATCCAATGTCTATGTTAGTTGCAGATGTATCCTTGAATGTCCCAGCTGATATGACTCTCTCAGATGATATACCAGGCTGTAAAATACAATGAATTAGTAAAAAACAGAACAATTCCAACCCACAAAACTGCATTATAATAAACTATACACCTTTACATTCATGATAGTATTTCCAGTCATAGTGTCAGTGAAAATCCCAAAACCAGTATGCCTTGGCCTTTTATGTCCAATGGTTGTTGCATTAGCCGAGCCTCCTCCTAGTGTAGTTCCTCTTCCTTTTCCCCTACTTAGTCCATGGCTTCTTCCTCTTCCTCTTCCTCTACCAAGCTCAGTTGATTGGTTGTTCCTTTGTCTTTTGACAACATTTGTATCCTCACATATAGAGTATGGTTTACTTTGTTGAGATGGTATTTCCTGAGATGATCTTAGTAAAGGTAGTGGCATATTTTGACTTTGTTGAGTAGCACTTCTTGGAACATGCTGACAGAAGTAAAAGAAAAGAATATCAGAATTGCAAAAAATAGAATGTAAAAGACAGAATTACAAATATCAGAACTTACCCCTTTCCTACATCCAGATTTGTTGTGTCATGTTTGTTGGCAGTTTGAACAAGTCATCTTTACCCTTTTCTTTGATAGTTTACCATGCTTTTTTCTTGGTTCATCCTTGGCTTTTCTCCTACATTTCTTTGATCTACCTGGCATAGGTTTAGGTTCCGGAGGCTCTATAGATGGATTTGTTGAATCCGACCACATCTTCATGTTGGGAATTGATTGAATGAAATACTGGTAAGCTTTAAGGAAAGTTTCCTTCCTATACCAGTGGGCAACATAATCATCTGGGTCCATTTCTCTATCATAGAATGCATATACTGCATGTTGACATGGAATGTCCCTCAACATCCATGATCTACAAGTACATATCATGGTCCTAAAATCAACAATGAATCTGTACACACCTTCATCAACTTCAAACCCATGTTCTGCATTTCACATAACCTTACACCTCCTAGAAAGGGCTTTGTTCTCTTCCAGTATCATCCTAGCCATTGGTGCAATGTCAGTAACCCAAGTCTCATCAAACTTCCTCATTTCAATGGTCTTATTCATGATTTTATGTCTAATTTCTTCCAACATAGTTATAACAGACTTGTGCCTAGAACCTACTATCCAAGAATTGAATGTTTCACACATGTTATTCTCAATGACATCACACTTTGAATCTTCTCTAAAGTATGCCCTACACCAATACTCTTTATCATACTTCAACAAGTTTTCACATATCTTATAACCAAGCTTATTCATTGCTTCCAGTCCTTCCTTGAATTTTACTTCATAAGATGCTTTGGCACATCTCCAGAATTATTTCCTCCTTTCTTCACCTCTCCAATTCTTGGACCAGTTAGACCAAATGTGTCTAGCACACATTCTGTGTTCTGACATTGATAGTAATTCCTTTATAGTTGGTACTAGTCTCTACAAAAAATAGTAATAACTGTTAGTGGACAGTATATATAAAGCAAGAAAAAGAAAAATTAAAAGTTGATTGTAACTTTACCTTTTGCATATCTGACATAACAGTTAAGCCAACACCATCTCCCAACTGTAAATCTACAATCAAACATGTGATGAACCAGCTCGAGGAGTGTTTTTTCTCTTGATCAATTACAGCCCATGCAATATGAAATATTTAATTGTTCTTATTTCTACCAACTGCAACAAGTAACTCACCCTTGCAGATTCCCTTTAGAAAACAACCATCAAATCCTATAATTCTTCTGCACCCTTCTAACCATCCTCTTTTTAAAACATCTAAACATAGATATAAATAGACAAACAGATTCTTGCCAGGAATAGTCTTACTATCTGTTCTGATCCAGCATGAACTCCCAGGATTTGTTTGCTTAATAATATCAGCATAATCAACAAGTCTGTTAAATTCCATCCTCCAGTCACCCATGAATTGACTTATCACCCTACATTTAACCCTGTAACAAACCGCCCTTCCAACATACAAACCTAACTTATCCCTGACCAAATTCTGAATCTCCCACAACTTAATATTTGGCTGGAAAATAATCCTATCTTTATACTTATTGACAATGTACTTAGAAGTACATAATTTGTTCTTATTTTTGGTGTTGCACTTATGAGCTGGATGGTACTTCTTCACAGTAAAGTCACATGAATCTCCATAATTGCTTGCATATAATTTTCAGTTACACTTGGCTCCTTTACACTTAACTCTAACCCTATCCTTTTCATTAGGCCTAATTGTTAGTTGCACTTTGTTCTCCACAGCATATGAAGCTACTGCTTTTCTAAACTCTACAGCATTTTCAAATACCATACCAAGCTCAAAAATAGCAAGGTAACCGTTAGGGTCAAACCTTACCTTTTTACTTCTCCTTCTAGGAGGTAAGTCAATACCCCTTTCAGCTAAAACATCTAACTCATATGTGCTATCATCACTTCCAATATCAGAACTGGTGTAGTAGTCTTCATCCCTTCCTAATTTTCCAGCAAACATGTCCTCCTTAGATGGTCTGCCAATATCCTCAAAGCCTTTATCTATTCCAGCTTCTCCCACAATAATCTCTTCAGTTGTAGTAGGTTTCTTTCTTTGTTTCTTCTGCTTTTTCTTCTTTCTTCTTTCATGCCTTAATGAAGTGAGCTCTTCATTCACATCACTATCATCTTCATCAGGAATGTTATCTAATCCAGACTCGCTACTTGACAGATCTGATGCCAAACTAGCATCTATGTTTGTTGTTTCTTTAGCCCCTTGTAAATTCTCACCTGCAACCCCAACATCAGCTAGATTTTCCTCAGGCACAGATGTGTTATCTGCAGCACTTTCTTGGACATTTATATCCTCTGGAACAGTAGATGTTGCCCAAGCCTCTTTATTTAATATATTTTTACTTGGTTCAACAACTTCTGGCCCACATAAAAGGCCACACGGGACAATCTCATCAAGCAACACAGGCTCATTAACTACATGCTTAATATACAAATCTAAATGATCAAGATGATTAAGATGACAAACTATATTATACAGTTGTTCATCATTTTCAATCAAGACAAAGTCATTAGATTTAGGATTAATTAAATAAAAATCCTTTACCTCAGCATAACCCATATCCTTTGTGTAGGACAGAAGCTCAAAAAGAGAAAAGTGGTCCTTGTCTATCATGTGACCATCCTCACCCCTCTCTCCTACATATCTTGGGACAAGATCCTTGACAATATGTCCACCATGGTGAAAATCGACAAGAATATATTCGTCTGCAGACATGTCTAGACCCTCGAAATTTCAGTCACGACCAACTCTAGTCACGACCAACTCCAGTTACGACTAACTCTACTCACCACCATGGTCAAAAGAAGCAAACGATTACCTGTATTAGTAGTATAATGGCCAAATAGTTGACGGAGAGTTGAATCTAACTCAAAATCGATGAAGATTCCACCGGGAATCGGTCTCAATGTAGTTTATTAGGCTAAAAAAAGGGGGATTTTGGGTGGAAGATCGATTAAGTGAGGCGAGGTATGTGGGTAAGGTAAAACCGGAGTTTTTTTTATCCGACATGGATAAATAAACACGTGTCAGAATATTATTGGTATGTTATTCCATGTGGGAAGCGTTTAAAAACATGCGCTTAAGTTTTTACAGCCGGATCATGCATTGTGTTTAAATGGTATAGTCCAAAGTACAGTTAAAGTGTTCAATAGGAAAAGAGCTAAGTTAAGGTGTCAAAATGAAAACTGGAGCCAAGTTTAAGGGGCCGTACACCTATTTGGCCAAAAAATAACATCATCTTTCTATAACAATCATTCACTATAAAAGTCATTTTTTTTCTCGAAATCAATTTTATGTTATGTTATAATATATATTTTCTATAACATCGCTTCACTATAGCAGCCAAAAAATATCGGAACAAATGAAGTTGTTATAGAGATGTTTGATTGTAATATATGTTCTCTATAACAATACTTAACTATAGCAGCCTAAAAACTTCGGAACAAACGAGATTGTTATAGAGAGATTTGACTGTATTGGCTGTTCAAGAAGGCTATGAATATTAGCTTGTTTATGGTTAGATTTTCCATCTTGGACTTCTTTCTATTTTTAGCCTGTTAGGTTTCTATTTTGGGGCTTAATTAGGCCTATTTTTCTGAAATCCTAAAAATACATTTTTTTTTGTGTAATATTGCTAAGTTCGGTTTGTTGTTGATTGAAACACTTGAGAGGTTCATAGAGTAAGTTGTAGACCTTAGTTCATCAATTAAGGTATATTTTTTCTTGCCAATGATTTTGAGTTTTTATTCAAACTTGTGGTTTGATCTTCGTAAAAGGTTTAAATCTCTTTCTAAATTAGTTTAACATCTAATTTAGTTGTAATTGTCTATCTTTCCCAATCATAAACTTTATACAGCAAAAACGGGAAAAAATAACAATTGCCTATCATAATGTTATTAGAAATTATCAATATGTTGGCTTAAGATGACCATAATACATTCACCTCAACTACCAACTTAACAAAGGTCGAGAAGAAAGAGGGGTTCAATTTTCATCAGCAACCAAAAAAAAAATCTCACCAAAATTTTCTTTTTTCTTTTAATTTTTATGTTTCTTAAATACCGATTCAGTTTAAAAGATATTAACATCGGTTTGCTCAAGGACTAAAATAACACATTTAGGCCGTGTTTGGTACGAAGTTTTCTAATTTTTTAATGTTTGGTTGGCTAAAATATTTTGAAAAATATTTTTATCATTAACGGAGGAGAATGAGTTCCCTACCAAAAGTCTTTTTTTTTTTTTTGCAAAACTCTTTTTCAACCTTCCCCGTCCTATTCCCCACCCCAACCCTCTAACCTCGCCCTTACACCCCACTCCAAACCTCCACCCCCACCCCCATCCCAAACCCCGCGGCCACCCCCTACACGCTACTCTCGCTACCGCTACCCCAATCTAGTACCTTCCGCACCCTTACTCATTTCGTCTCATATAGTGTTTGCCTAAATTACATATATTTTTCAAAAACTATTTTTTATTACCTAATCAATAACTTAATTTTATGAAAAATATTTTCTTTCGTACCAAACACAACCATAGGTTAATTGAAAATCAAATTTCAGCCAAACAAACACATGGACCAACATCGAAATAAAATAGTAACTCAAGAGCAACATTAGGGCTCCTTATCTGGCGGATCAGACGGTTATTTACTCTTAACGGTTCGTCTTCTCAGTTATCGACTTTTAAATGTATTAATCCGCTAGCCACCCGATAAGATATCGGGCGGATTGATATCGGTTTAGCTATTATCGGGCAGTTTATCAGCCTAGTTGAATATGTATTACAGAGGCCTATTTTGGTCCTTCGTGTTATATTGTTATTAGTAAATACCAGCAAAAAGCCAGTTTACTTTGCATGTATTCCCACCATTTTTCACTGTTACCTTCAATGATCCTAAAACACAAGCCATTACTTGTTACTATATTCTTTTGGCCAACAATTTGGTCCATTTGGTGGCATTAGGATCTCATTTACCTATATATTTATAACATGCAACGAAGGAGATTGTTGGCATGTTATAGGTTTGAGCAAAAAAAAAAAATGAAATTCTTCTATAGTGGGATAAGTGGAATTGTGGAAGGGATATTTAATATATATATATAAGTCGTAATAAAATAAGTCGTAGGATAAGGGGGGTTAACGGTTTATCCGATAAGAAAATTGAATAATTCGCCCCAAACTGATAAGCCGTTAATAATAAAATTTAATTCGTTCTCCATCCGTTAAACCGATAACCCGATACCAATAAGTCATTAAGCCAATCGGTTTTGGTAGGTTTGGTTTTGAACACCCCTTTGCAACATTCTCCATCCGTTAAACCGATAACCCGATACCAATAAGTCATTAAGCCAATCGGTTTTGGTAGGTTTGGTTTTGAACACCCCTTTGCAACATTGCTATTTTCTCTTAATATATAATTAAGAATAGGATATAACTCATAACAAAATAATTTCAATGTGTGAGGAACGTGGTGAGCAATTCCATTTCCATCTTCTTTTGGCCTTTTGGCTCGAACAAGATTGTAATAAATTCAGAGAGGCAAAAAGAAGGAAACAGAGTCGAATAAAGTAAAATCACAAACAAGGCTACCATTGAAAAACCAGAAACACGACCTCTTCCTCTTTGGGCGACGCATTGTTCAGTGTATACGCTTTTAAAATGGAAGCAGCAGTTTCAGTTGTAGATAAGCTAAAATCCTTTGCCAAATCTACCCAAGATTTCGCTTCCGGCGTTCTCCGCGGCGGCGACACTTCTAACCGTCGAAGTCCGGTAATTTAAATGTGACTTCTTTTCATTTATTTTGTTATCCCAGTCATTACACATAGACAAACCCAATTGCTCTAGTATGCATTGTCAAAATATAATTTTTGGGTGTCTCATTAGGGTTGTTTAAGTTTCCTTGGTTTTGTTTTCTCGTGTTAATTCTGATAAATTTCACTTTTTTCCCCTGTGCAAGCTGATTAACCTATAGAATAAAGATGAGAAATGTAAAAGAGTTTTATTTTATGCTGATTTTGTTCTGTGGAATGGATTAATTGTGTAGGCCTGAATCTGAATGGATTTTTAATATTTCAATACTATGAGGTAACTTCTCTGTTGGGTTCGATAGATATTTTTTCTTTGTAATGAGTAATGACGCTGGTGTCTGACTATTCTACTGAACCAGGTACCTACTACCTCCCATCAGCATAGATGCTGGTTAACTCTATGCCCACTATGGTTTAGGCAAACGGGAAGAAATCATCTGGTGGTTTTTGCATCAGCTTGGATTTGAACTTGAGACCTCGTTCTCCTCCCACTTCATTGACCAACGGTGCTAAAACGGTTTTTCAACTGTTAAGCCACCTCCTTGGGGACAGGTTGGGTAAATGTTGTTGTGAAAAAAAAGGAGATACTATTGGATCACATATAAAATATGAAAGTTCAAATTTTTATTTTCCCGAGAAAGTTAATCAGTGAGTCAAGGTGCACACGTGCTGGTCCGGACACCATTATCATTACAAAAAAGTTATTTAGTGAGGGACCCAATTGTTGATTGGATTTCTTTAATATTTCTTCAAGGTTACAGCTAATCTCGTTCATGTGGATCTTATATGAAGCAAATGAAAATCTATCGGGAAAATAATAAAAGTTATGAAAATATTATTTCTTATGTGAGGAGTGGCAGTCTTTAACTCTTTGTATATGGTGGTTTTTAAAGGTAGGGAGAAGGGTGAGTGTACATGTCCCTACTTTTGTACTATTGATCTAAAGTGGAGTTTATGTGTTACTCGTCATGCTTGGTTCCACTGCAGCGCAGTGATATAGAGGAAGTATTCAGAGCTTGAGCAGTCAAATTCTTACTTTACCAGTAACCACAAGATTTATTTTTTGTTGTTAATATAGTTAGCACAAGCTTTATTATTTGGCTCGCCTTATTCTGATTGGCCTCTTTAAGTATGAGAAAGCTCTGACCAGTGACTATATACCCTAACCTCATCTAGTTTCTGCCTATTCTTCTATTTTGTCTAATCTTTTTTAGTCTTAACATCAAATTCTTCTATGTTTACTATCTGCTGCTGTATTACTACGCCTGTACGATGAGCTTCCCAGGAGACAATACTGGCTAAAGACTTATCCAGATTTGTTTTATACATAGTTTGGTTCAGAACTATTTGTTAGTTGTTACTCTCATTAGCTTTAGGACATAACCATTTCCTAACCTGGCTGCCCTCGACAAGCTTTAGTTGCATATATTTGCCAATTCCTAGGTAGAAACAAGCTGTATAATGGCGCTTTACAACTCTTCCAATATTATCATTTACAGATTGAGATCTTGAAGAGATTGCAGCGAGAAGCTTTTTCAGATATTATGAAGCTAAGAGACAGACAAGAGAAGGTGGAGCGAGTGCTTGCTTTCTATAAATCGTCAAAAGGAAGTCCATTCCAAGAAGCTAGCACTAATGTAAGGGGAGAATTTGATGCTGTGGGGGCACTGTTGATGATCGGTACCATTGATGAACGCAAGCGCAATGCAATTGAAAGAACAATTAGGACTGGAATTGATTCTAGGCTGACTTTTGAAACAACTGTTCGTGAAAAAGATACACTTGTTGCAGAGTTTGTTGGCAGCGAAAGAGGCCAAATAAATATCCAGGGCACTCCACTTTCTTTAGCAAAAGTTCTTTATGCAGCAAATATTAGTGATTGGTTCTCCGCAGTTGCCATCCCAGTTGGTGGTCGGTGTAGAGATATTGCAGTACCTACAAGTTCACGTGAGGTAAATGTTTCTGAGTACTGAGCTTGCTTTCTGATTTCTAATACTAATAGTTATCAATTTCGCATTCTCGTGATATTTATATTCTTATTGTTATCGTCAAGTATCAGGGTTGGCATGAACAAGTGCATAGCTATCATATAAAAATTGCTAAACTGCTAATGTTATGCACATAACACTAGAAATGTAAAATCGAATTCGAATCTCTTTTAGCTTTAGGAAATGACAGGGATAAAAGTGGATATGGCAAACCTACAGTACTATCAAATGGAAACAGAATTTAACAAATAAATGAAAGGCATGCATAAGCTTTAACAAGCAGTAATTAAGTCTACAATCCGCCAAAATCTCGGTAGCAACAGGTGAAAAAAAGGAAAAGAAAAAAAGAACAAGGAGTTGCAGATGCACTTTACCAAAAAAATTGAATAGAGAAAAGTCAAGTTGCAGATTTGTGGTATAAAAATTCTCACATATTAGGAATTATGAGAAATCAATTAGCTAACAAGGAAGATCACATGGGAGGTCATTAGATGGTTGTTGCATATTGTATTCGATACTTGTATTGCTTCATCTTCATTTGCCTTTCTGTGTAGCCTCGTATAAAGCAAGGACAAAATGACTAGTATAACAATTTTCCTTTTGCAAAAATTTTCCAGGAAAGGGGCTTGACAGATTATTCATCATTTGGGCCGCCTCTGCTGAATCAACTAAATGGTAGTGCAATTGCTGTGATGGTAAAAAAGTTAAATACTGTTGCTTCCTTGGCTCAGTTTGTCTCTGCATTGCCACACTCCGGTAAACTTTTGTATTGTTTTGGCACTTTTGGTCAAGTTGTTTGCCAACTTACAAGCAGTACAAAGCTATCCATCTTGGGCATACACAAAGCGGCTACTCTGTCAAGTGAACAGCATAGACTCGCAGCTATGACGTTCCCTATTGGCAGTTTACAACAGTCAGGGCATTCGGAGGCGCCCTTGGAGGAAAACGGCCTCTTAGATGGATCAATCGCTATAACACTAGAGTCACAACGTGTCGAAAGTACAAGAATTGGTGGTTGGGTAGAGATGAAAAGATCAAATCCCAAATATTTGCAGTGGGCAGTTAATGTATCCGATACCCCCGACGATGATTTCGGATGGGGTTTTAGCCTTGGTGGTTTGATGCAAGGTCCAAGAAGTTTGGAACATTTTCAAGTTGAAAGCTTTGTCAATTTTAACTTGGGAAAGAAATGCAAGTTGCAACCTGGTCTGCTCTATGTAAGAGATGGAGCTACTCAGTTTCCTGCACTGATGTTTTGTACTAGTTGGTCCTTGTGAACAATTCTCACCCTATCCCTAAAACAGAAATAGCCATTAGAAATTCCCACACAGAAAACAAAATAGGAAGGATTTTGTCTGCTTAGGAGGAAATTAGCTCCTATGACCAGTTACAATTTGAACAGAAGAAAATGGTCCTACATAGATCTTATGTGTTCTATTTACTGATTTCATGTGTTATTTTTGGTTGGTCTCATATTCTCATGTGAAAAGAGATATATAACTAAAATAACACTTGTAATGTGTCATAAAACCGATCTCCTCCCTCTCTGCACAGCAACTAACTAATTTTATTAATCCAATCAGTTATGTAACCAGGGGCGGATGCAGCTTTCGGGCCGTGGCCCGTGGGTTCACCTGAACCTAATACTTCTCATGAGCTGTATAAATTTACTTACAAAAATTCATTGAAATTACAATAATAGTAGATATGAAAACATAACTTTAAAAATATAATGGGTCTAATACTAAAAATTTTAAATGTTGAACCCATAAAGTTAATATGATGGATCAAGCTTTGTTCACTATATAATATCTTTGGCCAAGCTTTTAGATACTGTTTATTTTGAAAGATGCTTTTCGTTAAATGGAGTTTTAGCATAAATATTTTGGGAAAGTAACAATTTATGTTTGGCTAAATAATTTAAAGAACACTTTTATTGTATTAGAAAAGTAGTTTGTGTTTGACACTTCTTTTCAAGGAGTGTTTTTGTAAGTATTAAATTACAAAAGGGGATATATAAAGATTCATTTACACGATTAGTTCTACTTTGAGTAAATAAAATAAATTAAAAAATTTATTACTATGAGACTTTAATTAGGCATTAAATTTTATTTAATTAAAAAATGAAAAAAAATAAAATTACAAATTAAGAGATGGAGCAAGTTTTGTGAGGCTTTGGTCATAGATGTGTTGTTGACAAGGCATGGGGTTAGTTTTTTCTCATATTGTGGGATAATTTGATAAACATAAGAAACGGAAGCGCTTTCAATTATTCAGAAACTTGGCCAAATGAACTAGTTTATTTTAAGTGACCATTTTTTAAAATTTTTAGATTATTTAACAAAAATTGACATATTTTTATATTTACAAAATTTTTAAGTCTGAATATTTTATTTTATCCTTAATAACATGCTTGTGTAGCCACATAAATATCATTTATATTTAAGATAAATTTCAAAAGTTCTTTTCTTTTCTTTCTTTCTTTCTTTCTTTCTTATTCAGTGAAATAATATAAATTAAGTGAAATGAAAGAGCAAAGAATTGTCATATGAGCCTAAGAATTAATTTTTTTTCCCCATCAGCATAAGAACTAATTGTGGTGAGCTTAATTAGGCGTTGACAACTGTCATAAAAATTAAAAGAAAAAAGAAGAGACAAAATAGAATTGTGAATCCTCTACGTAAGGCATTAATGTTTCGGTTCGACTGATTATTTTAAGAAATTTATATCATTTACAAACTGAACTTAAAATACTTCTTTCAAAGTTAACTTCAAATCTTTTTTTTCTTCAAATCTCAATCGAATCATGTTCATTGCCCTCATAGAATTCACCGATCATATTCAATAGTGGTTTATCAGTTGAATCTTTTTACACCTTTAGTAAATATGTGTCATCTTATATCGAAGAATAACTCATTCTTATGTATTGGAGAAATCCACATTTTTTTTTGGTAAGTCATTCTCTATCGAAGCATTATAAATGAAGAGTAAGATTTGAAAAAGATACTTATATGGAACTAATAATGAAGTCCAAGATGGGAATTGAAAAGGCTTGTAAATCGAATTAATCAATGTCCTTTATTATAACCATTGTTTTAAAAGTCATTTTTGGGGCGAGTCCTTCGGCGAGGCACACCAAAAACACCTCGAGGCGATGGTGTGGGGCGAAAGTCTCAAGAGGCGTGCGCCCAGCAATTCGAGGCGTACGCCCGAACGTTTGAGGCGCATTTTTTTAGTGATGCAAAAGTCCCAAAGACTTTTTCAAATTAAAACAAATTTTATTGAATAAATCCTTCATATAATACCCAAATTCTCAAAAGTCAGCTTGATAATTACTCAAAAAATTTAAAAAGGAACTGAAATGTATTAAATTTAAAAGTCAAGACTTTTTTTATTGATTTCATGGTCTTTCCCAATTCTTTATCTTATCTGTTAGTCTGCTAATATCTCTCAAAAGTAACGAATATTCAATTTATTTTTTACAAATACAAAGAGAACTACATTCTCCTTCGTAGCAGCAAGTTCAAAGTTCAAATTACACGTTAGTCATCCTTCGTGTAGAAAATTTTATTCTTTTCGACTCAAGTTAGTTGTGCTTCTAAGTATTGTATAATAGATTGATTTGACTAATTTTTTATGGGGATAGAGCACACACACACACACACACACACATATATATATATATATATATATATATATATATATATATATATATCACATATTTATAGTTTTCTTTAATTTTTATGTAATTTTACTATTTATAAATATTTAATATAATTATATTATTTTATAAAATATTAAAAATTAAATATATATGGGCTTACGTCCCGTGTCTCGGGCTTACGCCTGGCTGACACATATTTAAAACGGTTCGCCTTATGCCCTTTGAAACACTAATTACTGCAACAACTACTCGGTAAAATACCGCTAAAACGCTTTATTAATCGCATTTAATTGCAGTTTATGTCTGATATATAAATCGCCTAAACATCTCTGACGTGGCTATTCCTCTCTCTCCATAATCTTTGGCCTTCTCCTCCCTCTCTCTCTCCATTCTCAATGGCGGCGAGAATCGCACTGTTGAAGTACCTGAGAGTGGAAGCTGGGCCGGCACAACTTCGAAACCCTAGGCTAATTGGAGGCTCATTCAGTCAGCTTTTCAGGCGTCAGTTCTCTGACGAAGTAAGAGGCTCATTTCTCGATAAGGATGAAGTCAGAGATCGCGTCATCAATGTCGTCAAAAACTTCCAAAAAGTTGATCCTTCCAAGGTGTTTTTTCTAACATTTCTCATTATATATATATATATATATATATATATATATATATATATATACAGTACTTATAATTTGTTACTCAGGAAATGACTTAAAGTGAAATTAGGGTTTTATTCAGGTTCCGACTAATTTAGGCATGGGAGTGTTTTGTTACACTTCTGTTTTGTGTTTTTAACGTTATCCATTGGCGTTAATAGTAGTGGAGTCAGGAATTTTATACAAGGGAATTCAGAAAAAAATACTAGAATGTCACGCTTGTCATTTGAACTTGAACCTGTTGAACCCATTTTGCCATTTCACTAGACTTTTTCCTTATATCAAGGTGACTCAACAGTTTATATATAACAAAAAAGATTAGATTTTTCCTATTTGCACAGTAAAATTTTGCAACGAATTGGATCCCCTTCCCTCCATTTAGCTCCGCCACTGGGCGTTAATTTGTTGTAAGGCTGCTGGTCCTTTTTGGTTTATACTGTGTGTAATTTTTATCGAGGATAGTGTGATTATATCTTTTAGCTAGAGAATATGGTGATAGATTTTTTATTTTAGAATTGAGAAGATAAAAATAGGAGCTGTACTGCACCTAATGGGGAATTTGATAAAATTCTGGTATTGAGTGGACGCTCAAAAGGATGCTGATGTCCATCTATTAATCAGCTTTAAGATTGATTCAGCCTCAGGGAAGTGGTGTAACTGATATCTGACTGGAGGTAAGACAAAATGCAGCAAAAGTTACGAATAATGAATATGTCCTCGTTGTGGTTCAGCAACTTGTGGATTGCCGATCTATGGCGAAGAAATTGGCTCATTACCTCTTTGTGGTCTGAAAGCCCCAGTCTACTGCCCTTTGTGTTTACTCATGCTTACAATGTTAGGTGGTACTTTTGAATAGTGATAAAGATGCAGATTGTTCCCTTGTAGTTTCTATACTAGTGTTATTAAGAGCTATCACTCCGTCATTTAGAGTGACGGAGAGATATGAGCAATGAGGTAGGGAGCTAATCTGCTGCTAAATATCATGGGGAGGTAACTTGCAATTCGCCCTTATATCTATTGTGCATAATTAAGTTATAGTATAAGTCTAGTGTACAATATGGTGAAGTGTTATCGGTTCTGAACTCTAGCAAGGAAATACAACAAATAGAGAGGAAAACTTCTTCCATAGCAACAAGTTCTTGAGGTCATTGAAGAATAGGATTCTTGTATGAGTTCTCATTATAAATAAAAAAAAAGGATTCTTATATGAGCTCTGTTGAAAGGAAAGAGGTCAGAATAAGTAGAATCTCTATCAATTTCACAACTTAAAAGCGGTGTTCCGAGTCTATGACAAGGCATCGTAGGGGGGAATTGTGATGACACTGCTTTTTAGGATTATTCTCTCACAAATGCTTTGTTATCATGTGAGGAGTGGATAAGAGAAGAAATATTCTAATGACTTGATAATGTAATGAATGCTACACATGCCTATTTACCGGCGTTAAACACAATATACATGTGATATTTGTATTGATGTAGACACTGTCCAATTTTTGTATAGAACTCTGCAAATATTCTTAACTCTAACGTTCTTAAGCTTATATTTTAACATTCTAGTAGGAAATTTACTTATGGAAGAGTTGAAGAGCACAAAAAGGAAATGGAGAGCTTGTCATAGTATGACTCTAGATTTTTAACCCTCGTATTTACATAAACAGTAAATATGTAGATGTGACATACAAAGTAAAAGATTTCTTAAACTAAGAGGAAAACTTCAATAGTTAAATCTCATTGAAATTATGTATTTTAGTGTTAGTGGTTAGTTTCCGTTGTCAAAAGAAGTGTTGGTGGTTAGTTTATGGGAGCAATTTCTCCCTTGTGCTTTTTGGACAAGGTAAATAATTATTAATTATGGAGAACCTCCTATACAAGCCAAATACCAAAAAAGTAGAGAACTTACTCAATATACGATTCTCACTAAAAGATGCAGGGATTTCATGGTTGCACCAAGAGAAACCGAAACATAAAAAAATCATCCCTTATATTAACAAAATCGTATTCTACCCCTTCGAAAGATTTTCTGTTTCTGTCTATCCAAACAACCCACACGAGAGCTAACGGGACATCCATGCCCTAGACCTTCTCTTTGTCCTTCTAAAAGCTCATCTATGTAGCACTTTCTTCACGTTGCCCGACATCACCCACTGCATTCTAAACCAATCCAGGGCCAGCCGCCACAAACACAACGCCACCATTGTACTGCAGAGGATATGATATATGTCTTGGCTCGAATATATGCACATGAAGCACCAACACATAAGCGATTCTCTTCTTTTTAAGGTTTCTGTTGTCAATTTCGCATCTCTAGCTGCCACCCGTAAGAAGAAAGCACCTTCGTGGATGTCCTAAGGATCCAATTCGTTTGGTTAGAGAAGTCCGAATCTTCTCTTATTGGGAATTTATGACTGTAATATTCGGCTATAAACAAACTGTCGCTTTTCAGTCTTCACCCTTCATGTCTATGAGTTCAGTGTATCATTTGGTATGATGTGCTTGTGAAGTAGTTCCACCAGGTTTTGAAACTCGTTCATCTTCCAATTCTGAAGATTCCTCCTAACCACGATTTCCAATGCACATGTCTTTCATGTATTCTACGGATGTGTTGCAGAGTCATCTTTCTCCGGCATGAGTATGACACTCGAAATGTTGGGGAAGGAAACCTCTTAACACACTTCCTATCTCCACACCAACAATGTCCCCCTTGTTTCCCATGTCTATCCCATCTCCCCAAATCCTCTTTCAGTTCTATTTCACGTCAGCACATTCTTGGAATGTCCGTGACTGCTTGTTAATTTTTGTTGCTAGTGATGCTACCACTGTTTCTGTTACCTGTTTATGGTCTTGCTGATGTTTATGTAAATGTTACCTGTTTCAGCCTGGACGCATATCCTTTTCTCTGACAAAAACGGCTGTCCGAATTTGTAGTCTTTAGTTTAGGTTTACTTGTGATCTTTGAGGTTGTTTTCTGCATTTCATTCTTTGTTAGTTTCATGAAGTAGTACTGTTACTATTATATTTACAGATGTCATTTTACATTTACTTGGCAGGTTGTCCCAAATGCTCACTTCCAAAATGATCTTGGTTTAGATAGTTTAGACACCGTGGAAATCGTGATGGCCCTTGAAGAAGAATTTGTGTTTGAGATTCCTGACAATGAAGCTGACAAGATCCACTCGATAAATTTGGCTGTTGATTTCATTGCATCTCATCCTCAGGCTAAATAAAGGAACAACTGTAGCTTGATGAATGTCCATTTCCGTTTATACCTTTCTTTTCACAGTTCAAGTATGAGCTGCTCTTCATCTACTCACTTCTAGCATGTGGTTAATCTGCTCTATGCTCTTTTAAGGATTTGGGTCATTCCAGAAGATGAGTTACCATTATCGGCTAGATTTGTTATAATGTCTTAGACAGCAGTTTAATCTCTATTAGATTTGTGGTCTATGCTGTTAGAAAGATTATTGCTGATGAAAATAAACCTAGCTGCATGGTGGCATGGGACAACATGAAGTTTTTAATCCCTTGTCTTCTCATCGTTGGCTAAGCCAAACATGTCTACAGTTTAATTATTGCCCAGAACTATGATCAATTTGGTTGTGTTTTGTCGTTCTTGAGTGAATCATTTGACTAGATACTGAACATGTTCGCCAATCAGGCCTAATCCATCAAGGCCTACCCAAGCAGGTTAGACCTTATGTCACAGTTGGTCCTCAATTTCTTGTAGGTCATGTTAGCCAACAATGGCTCTACAGGTTATGAGTTTTGGGTGTAATTACACAGTTTGGCCTGTTTATTTGGCCAAGTATGGGTATAATTGAGGGGAGTCAATTACACTTTCCAATTCTCAAGGGGTTGAGAATTGGTGGTAATTACATCATGTAGTCATGAGATGGCTTTCTAAATTCTTTCCTTTTTCTCTTTTCCAAATATTTATCTCTAAAAAAAGGAAGATTCCTGTCATCTTGTCAAATTTCTCCTTAAACCCGAAGCCACATCCTTTTTTTTTTGGTAAGTAATGTATGTTATATAGCAAGTAAAAGATCTATACAGTAGAAGAACATAACAAATCCGAGTCTTGAGCTTCACGCCTCAAAGTCCTCTGTCTTCTATCTCCTACTATCCTCCAACCTCAGTATCACAATTACATATATTCTATCTCTCAGCCTATAAAATTACTTTGGATAGAAATCTAGGATCTGCAAAGTCCTTGTTAGTCGTGGCTTCATATATCCTCTGTAAAATACTTCTTGTACTATCTGTCGAACAATAGCAGTTGCACATCTCTGTTGCTGCTGGTAAACTCTAATGTTTCTTTCTTGCCAGAGAAAATAGACTGCAGCAGCCAAGCACATTCTATACACCGCAGCCTTAGCGCAGCAGTTCTTCCCCTGCAGTGAGTTGTAGCCCAATCCAGCTCACTCTTCCAATCCATGGGTACCCTGAATATGCCCAGCTATTTAAGTCTTGGACCATATTTCTGCAGAAGTTGCACATATGAAAAACAAATGGGAACTACTCTCATTTACATTTGCACATAGAGGATTGGTCCCCTTGTTTTGTAGCCTTTCATATGCTGCCGACCTAAGAATGATATCCATCTTGGAGCTCCAAAATTGTTGCACACAAGTCTTCTCCATGTGACCTTCTGAAAATCCCCTCTGAGTAATGCATACATTTTCCTGATAGAAAACTTCTGCAATGCCTTAAAAGAATCCTCCCTAAGCCCTACTTCATCAACAAACTTCCTTGCCTTCAATATTTTTTGCACCACCTAGGAATAGGGGTGACAAAATGGTTGAAAGAAAATAATTATTCACCCATATTATTCATTAAAAAATAGGTTGGATAATGAACTTTTTTAAAACGGGTGAAGTATGGATAAAAATCATATTATCCACTTAGAAAATGGATAACTAATGAGTTTAACTTTTACATTTATAAAGTCTCAAATTTGGGGTTCTCAAGTTTGGGAGATTAGGAATTCTCCCAAAAGTGATCACATTCAAGAAGCCATGGATAATATGTATCCGTATTATCCGCTGGTTAACCCGTTTTTCTACGTATTAAATATGGGTCGGATTGTATAATTTATCCATTTTTACATTACTGGTTTTCGACCCGCCCATGACCCCCCACCCCCCGTTTGCCACCCCTACCCAGGAAGCTTGCTTTCCAGTGGTTTCCCAGATAGATTTACCTTTACTATAGTATATGTGTACCCAACAAATCCACAGCTTATCCTTTTTGCCAAAGGAGCTTGCATATTGAAGCTGAGTTCCACATCCAGATATCTAAGACTTTTAGCCTCCCCCCCCCCCCCCCCCACCGGGTGATTTCGGAACACATATTTTGTCACAGGCGCTTTATCCCAGGCGAAGCCACATATTTGCTTCCTAAGGGATCGTTTGGTTGGAAAGAAGTTATTCCAGAATTAATTATTCCGAGATTAGTTATTCCACTTTTTCATGGGGATAAAAAAAATACTACAATCCCGAAATTAATTATTCGCAGTTTTCTACCAACCAAATATGGGATAAATTCTTTTTAAATTTAGTTCCGGGATTAATTATTAATTATCCCTTATACCAAACGAGCCCTTATAGTAGATAATAGTATTAGTAACTTTATAACTCCTTTCATTTTTCTTATTTCCTTTTTAAATCTTTTCTCTTATTGCTGCAATCGTAGTACACTAGTACAAATTGTAGTACTTTGTAGTTTGGTGTATTGGTGATAGTAATGAACTCAATGACTTGCTATATTGCTATTTTCCTTCCCTTTATATCTTTATTGAAATAATTATTTTATCGGAAGAATTTTGGTTGATTATTATGATAATTTGAAAAAAATATTAGGTTCATAATAACGAGTTGCTGTATAAATTATATTGTAGATAGATTGATAATAATGTTGGTATTTTTTTTCCATAAATAGTTTTATGTTCTATTAATTAGTATAAATGTTTATTATAGAAAAGTCCTTTTTAAAATCATATTTATCTTCTTCTTTTTTAATTTAAAAAAATAAACAAATCATGAATTTCATATTATATTCACGTAAGTTGATAAACAATTACTATTAGATTTTTTATTATGATATAATTCAAGTTAAAATATTATTTGTTTGAAAGATACTGATTATTCTTCCATAATTACGGGTATTTTGACACACAATCACCGAATTAGGGACTACACAAATTATGAACACCGTAGTTTGCTTTAGGCGCGTTAATAATAATCATCGTGACTATGGGTACGGTTCCCGTGTCATGATCAGGATACATAAATCTCATTCGGGTGTGCATTTCATGTGACCCGACCATAACTTCAAACAACAATAAAATAAGCATGTCGTAAATTACGGGTGCATTTCATGTGGCGCGGTTTGCGACGTGTGCCAAAATGACAAGTGTACGACATCGTGACTTGTTCCAGAAATAATTCTATAAATAATAAAAGCGGTTAGAAAGTTAAAATGCACAATAGGTTCTAAATATGTAATAATTTAGATAATTATGCCAACTATTAATAATTGAGCGACCGTGCTAAAACCACGAAACTCGGGAGTGCCTAACACCTTTTCCCGGGTTAACAGAATTCCTTACCCGATCTTCTGATTTTGCGGACTTTAAAACAGAGTCAAATTTTCTCAATTTGGGATTTAAAATAAACTGGTGACTTGGGACACCATAAATTATTCCAAGTGGCGATTTTGAATAAATAAATAATTCCATTTTGATTAATGCCACTTTAATTGGAAAAACTCTATATCCCTTCGGGAAAAAAAGGAGGTGTGACATATATGTGTGTGCCAGAAGTTATAAAGAATTGTTATAAAGCAATTAATATGGAAAAATACAACAACCCTCTAAATGCGAGAAGTTAATGTTATTACATTAGTATAATACTTGAATTCAAATTAATTGGACGTCATTTGAACTTGCATAAATGATAAATTTAGTTAAGTAGATAATATTAGTATGTACTATATCACAAATTATTCTCTAGTTATAGTTTAGAAAATGTAATATGATCATATCTTACCTAAGACATTTTGGATAAACGATATTGTTTCGTGTATGTTTCCTTTTGACTCTTTGGCTGCTCCTTCGTGATGAGAACTCTCGTTATATCCCTTTTAAAAGTATAATGCATAGTTTTCCATGTGATAAATCATGTTGCAACAAATACAATCCAAACATTTGAAATTGTTTGAGCTTGATCTTTGTTTACTATCATTACAAAATACTAGTGTACTGAAAATAACTATTGGACGAATTTAAAAGAATATTCTTCATTTTTTGAAGACAAAAAATGAATTCAGGGATTAACACATACTTGGAAGCACCTTGACCCATAATAATTTATACATATATGATATTATTGTCAAAACCTCTACATACCGTGCTTGAACTGTTACATAAGCCATATGACAGTTCTAAGTTTCTGAGTACCATGGTATGGACACATCTTTCTTGAAAAAAAGAACTAACATGTATGACAATAGAAGATCATTTGATTGTTATCATATACTTACATGTCCCTAACATACATAAGATATAATGAACTTGATAACGTACCTGTGTGATGGACGACCATTGGTATTAAAATATTTAAATGTTATTCATAGTAGTAGTTAGGTTGTTGGTATCATCTTCTGTTGATCTGAAATTGAGAAATATTTTACTTTCACCAGAAAACTTGAAAATGTGCTTTATACAACTTTCACTTTTATTTAATGATGCAAATTACTTCCTTATTAAGCGATCGTTACCACTACGATCATCATTGGTTTAAAAGTTAATTATTCTGGAAGAAGCACCAAATCAATTCTTTATTGTACGTTCTTCCTCATTTTAACTCAAAACAAGAAATTACCAAATATTAAATTTGTTCTTGCTCTCATATTTTTTTTATCTATGCTATTTGAGACCATAAGTATGAGGTTATAATGGTAGCATCTATATTCTCTGCTCTCATCGATTTTGAAACTACTGAATAATGCTGGAAATTACCTCCAAAAAGTGTTACTTTTCTACCAAACAGTTATTCGACATCTATTATATCTCTAAAGCTCATGTCAATTGTTTCCCTCTTCTGACGCTTCACCATAGCCCATAGGCCTTCATCCAATATTATCAACTTTACTTTTATTATCGATTTAGCACCACCACTCTCCTTTGACATATTTGTGATGGTTGTCTGAGTTGTTTGAAAAGATACGTCGAATTTAGAGTACATCGTACGACCCCTGATAAAATTATTATTGATACACCACCTGTTGTCGTTTCTAGCACTATCATACCTCTTGATCTGGCATTTGCAAGTAATTCACGATATAAGAGTTTTTTTTTCTGAATTTTCTGGTGCTATTTTCAAAGAACAATTCCGCTCTACCAGAGTTCATTCTTTACAGTATAATCTTGAAAGCTTATTGTTGTTCACGATTTAGCTTTAGTTATGCATTAACATCTTCCTAAGGCACTTATCTGGCTTTTTCTTCAATAATTTCTTAGCATTATGATGCAATATTATCATCTCAACCTTGTTCAAGTTTAGGTAAATCATATCGTTTAGCACTCTTATCCATGTTCTCTAGAAAATAATTAATGCTCTTTAGCGTGCATTGCAGTTGAGTATTAGATGAGATATCATGTATCCTTCTAATTGTCTGACATATCTTCATAATAAGCATCCCACAGTTTTCTAATATTGATTGAATTACAGTGCAGTTAGATTTCGGAGAGCTAATGATATTTTGAAGAGAACTACGTCATGTACGTAATCAAGAATGATGTATCTAATTCTAATAATTCTCTTTTTTTTTTGTAGCTTCCTTTAATGTCTTACTCTTTCATTAATAGTGAGTAAGTCTTTAAACGAATATGATCCTCTAACATGATACAACAATAATCTCAAATAGTACCTTTCACCTTCTCTAAGGTTTGTTACATATTTCAAGAAAAGAGAATAAATAATTAAAATTTACAAAAGATGCCAACAAAATTTGAGTGCAAATATTAAATTCCTTACCCATAGCAAATCAACCAATTACAATTTCCCCCCTTTTTGTCCATGTCTTCATCTGAGGATTCCAGACATAATACTTTGGGAATTATTTGTATCGATATATTTGTGCTTCCTCGTTTATTGAGCATGTGCTCAATTAATCAATGAACATAATTAGATGAAAATTGTTCGATGCTATAACAATTTACAAATTTAGTTTTTTCAGTAATACACCAATGAAATATATTTTGTCAATATTTGTACATTGTATATCTTTTGTTAAAGTTATAAAATCAACTAATTTTCTCAAAATTTGGACAACCGGTACAAATGAAAGAATAATAAGGCAAAGCATTGGTAAAAATATGAATATCAAATAAAAGGAGGCAATATGACATCAATTTACATAGATGCTAGGTGAAGGGCGTGTGGGCGTGCACCGTAGGAATTGTAACTTGGTCAAATTCCATGAACTGTGTAGTTGAATTATCTGTTAATATCCGTACATTCTCTACGTGATAGGGAAAATTGAGCTGAAACTCGTATTAAAAATCTTGTTTAGACATATGCTGTTATTATTGGTACCCACTGGGGTCATTTCTGTGGTTGAATTATATGTTCAAATTACAATTTCACACTCAGTCATGTTTATTCATTTAATATCATATCTCAGTCTCTGTTGCTATTTATTAAAACATCATATCATAAATTTTGGGCTGATTATCATGATTTCTGAGAGCCCGAGAGACTGGAGAGGTTGATGACTGAGTGAGGCCGAGGGCCTAATTGTGAGGATATTTATAGATCGGGCTGCACGCCGCATCATGTTTTTATTGATTTATGTCATGATTGGCTTGATATAGCGCTTGGACTGAAGGAGCCCCTTCGGAGTCTGTACACACTCTTAGTGAGTGCAGGTAACTACTGAGTGCGAGTGCCGAGTGCGAGTGCTGAGTGATGAGTTACTGTGAGGAAAAAGCGACTGTGAGGAAAGAATGACTGTGAGGTTAGAGTGAATAGGAGGACTGAATGACTGTTACTCTGAGAGGATGCATTGCTTTAATTATTTGCTACATTTCAGCTGTCATATATCACTATTTTGAAAATTTTGGAAAAATATTATTTTATGTTTTGGTCAAACTTGATATGAAATTTCAGTGAAAATCTTAAATGTTGAACATGAGAGCATGACTACTCGTTTATATTAGAAAGTATTGTATTTGGACTTAGATGAGAAACTCGTCACTATTTTCAGTTCTTTATTTATTATTATAATTTCTTCTTCAAAAGGTAAAACCTATAACTATTAATTAATTAAAAACTATTTATGAAATAATTAATAAGATCCTTGTCACGACCTAAAATTCTCACCTTTAGGATCGTGATGGCGCCTAACATTTCACTTGCTAGGCAAGACAACGTTAAAATAATCTAACTATTTTTGAACAAATCAAATTAAATGAAAGTCGATTACTGAAATAAAGTGCAGAAGACCATAATAACCTAATCATCCAAATACATCCCCGAATCTGATGTCACAAGTGCACGAGCTACTAGAATAATACAAATAAAGGTCTGAATAAAATTCAAGCTGTTTGAAAGATAATTCACAACTAAGATAAGATAGAAGGGGACTTCAGAACTGCGGACGTTGTGCAGTTATACCTTTTCCGAGCAAGTCTATAGTACGCCGCTGGGACCAACTCCAAAATCTGCACAAGAAGTGCAGAGTATAGTATAAGTACAACCGACCCCATATACTCCGTAAGTGTCGAGCCTAACCTCGATGAAGTAGTGACGAGGCTATGATAAGGCACGTACGTAAACAACCTGTACAAGTATATACAAATACGAAGCAACAATAACACAATAAATAATAATTTATAAATTTGAGAGAGAACATGCAAAAGGGAATGATATAGAAATTTCAGCAGGAGAAGTGTCACTTAGCCCAATTACTTCATCAACAATAAATGAGCAACTGATAATATAAAAATGGCACGGCACCACCCTTCGTGTTTTTACTCTCATTCTTTTCATAAATTGATAAATAAATAATAAGATTGGCACGGCATCACCCATCGTACTTTAACACTCTTCTGGCACGGCATCACTCTTCGTGCTTTAACTCTCTTCTGGCACAGCATCACCCTTCGTGCATTTACACTCTTTTGAAAATGGCACGACATCACCCTTCGTACTTTAACTCTCTTCCTCACTTCATATTTCAATAAATAATAATGTGAAATTGGCACTGTATCACCCTTCGTGCTTTTACACTCTTCCTTACCATGACAATAATAATATAAATTCGGAAGAGTATTAAAATTCGGGGATATATACTTATCAATCAATTCAATGCCAGAATACTGACCTCACCTTCCAAAATATTCAACAATAATTTCATGAAAAATGATCAAATAAATAATAATAACTTAAGCAGGAATATCTTAATTAAATAGGCAATTATTCACAATAAATAAATTCTAACCGCATACTTTGATTCAACCACAATGCATAAGTACTCGTCACCCCACATATACGTTGTACCCGTACATTAAATCATGTAGCAAATAGACAAATAAGTCTTACTCCCTCAAGTCAAGGTTAATGTCACGACCCCAAATTATTCCTCCGTAAGGTGTCGTGATGGCACCTAGTCTTTACGACTAGGTAAGCCTAATATTGCGAAAAATATAAAGAAACACAACATTTTAAAGATAAACAACATATTATAAATAGCCAAGAGTAGTACCACTCGGCATATATAAAATAATTTTCCAAGACCCGGAATATCTCTAAGTCACAAGCTGCTATAATCTATGTAGCTCTATACAAAAGTCTGAAGATAATAAAGAAAATCTCTAGACGAGAGAGTAGAAGGGGACTCCGAAGATCTGCGGACGCAAGCAAAAATACCTTGAAGTCTCCTAGAATCAGCAGCACGTGCTAATCCCAAGGCTGAAAGCTCGTACCTGGATCTGCACACGAAAAACATGTGCAGGAAAGGGCATGAGTACACCACAATAGTACCCAGTAAGTGCGAAGCCTAACTTCGGTCAAGTAGTGCCGAGGTCAAGTTAAGGCCCTACCGGAGTAAATATAGTAATTTAAACAGTAAAAGATATAAGTAAAATTTACGATAACACAGTTAAAAAGGGAGCCCTTGGCTCAGAACAAGGTAAACACAGTGAAAAATCTCTCGGGATATCGTCCCGTAGTATCAAATGAATATTCAGTACATAGGGGATCTCCCGGAATACGTCCGTAGTCCCAATTTAAATATGCAGTATAGGGGGATCTCCCGTAATACGTCCGTAGTCCCAATTTAAATATGCAGTACATAGGGATCTCCCGGAATACGTCCGTAGTCCCAATTTAAATATGCAGTACATGGGGATCTCCCGGAATACGTCCGTAGTCCCAATTTAAATATGCAATGCAAGATGAAATGGCAGGTATGGCATCGAGTTATACAGTTTATACTGGAGACAAATAAGGCAAATAAGGACTTAACTAAACATAACGCACAGAATGTCAATTAGGCAATTAAAACATGTAAGCATGCTTCTCTAGTCTAAGTTTCACAATTAAATGTACTAGTGCAATTTAATAAGAAAAAAAAACAATTTATGATTTAGAAAGGAAAACCGGGATTGTTTTTGCAATAATAGCCCGTGTACGTACTCGTCACCTCACGTACACGGCGCCCACACACCAAATAATATCAAGATATCCTAAGGGGGAAGTCCCCAACACAGGGTTAGGCAAGCCACTTATCTCGAACCGCTCAAATCAACTTGATATCACGTTCTTGCCATGAGTATCCGACTCCAAATGGCCCGAATCTATTCAAAACAGTACAATAACATCAATACGCGCTAATGTAATGTATCCCACAAGAAAACTACAAAAATTAGGCCAAAAACCCGAAATTGGCTCAAACCCGGCCCCCAGGGCCCAAGTCTCGAAACCCCACAAAATTTACGAAACTAGAAAGCTCATTCACTCACGAGTCTAACCATATCAAATTTACTAAAATCCGACACCAAATGATCCTCCAATCCACAATTCAAACTCCCAAATCCCTAGTCTCCAACTTTAAATTTCCACCTTAAATACACATTAACTAGGTAGAAAAATACATGGCAAGGCAAGATTATTGATCAAAAATAAGCACAAGGAACTTACCTCAAGAAATACCTCGAAAATGCTCTAAAAAATCGCCCTAACCCGAGTTTGCAAAGCCAAAAATGATAAAAATCGCGAAGCCCTTTGATTTTAATCACTGCCCAGGTATTTCCGCACCTGCGGAACCTGGGCTCGCACCTGCGGGTGCGCTTATGTGGAAAAATATGCGCATCTGCGCAACTCACTTACCCCCTCTGCCTTCGCATCTGCGACGAAAGGGCCGCATCTGCGCACTCGCGCCTGCGGAGTCCCTTCCGCTTCTGCGCATCTTGCGCATTTGCGAACGTCCTTGCGCAATTGCGGGCATCGCAGATGCGGAAACTTCCTCGCACCTGCGACCCAAGGCCAACTCTCGATTTCTTGTATCTGCGCTTCCATCTCCGCATGTGCGGCTCGCGCACCTGTGGTCTCTTTTACGCACGTGCGAAAATACCAGAACCAGCAAAGTTCAGAAATTCCTCTAAGTCCAAGTTTTCACCCGTTAAGCATCCGAAATACAACCGAGGCCCCCGGGACCTCAACCAAACATATCAACCAATCCTAAAACACCTTACGAATTTAGTCGAGCTCTCAAATCCCATCAAACAACGCAAAAATTATGAATCACCCTCCAATTCAATTTTAAAGAACTTTAAACTTCAAAATTCTACAACCGATGTCGAAACCTATCAAATCACGTCCGATTGACCTCGAATTTTGCGCACAAGTCATAATCAACATTACGAACCTACAGCCATTTTCGGAATTCCATTCTAAGCTTGATATCAAAATTTCCACTATCGGCCGAAATCGCCGAAAAACTAGCTTCCGCCAATTCAAGCCTAAATCTGCTACAGACCCCCAAAACACATTCCGGATGCGCTCCTAACCCCAAAATCACTCAACGGAGCTAACGGAGTTTATGGAATTCCATTCCAGATCCGTCTTCGCACAGTTCTGACTACGGTCCAAATCTAAGACTTAAGCTCTCATTTGGGGACTAAGTGTCCCAAAACACTCCGAAACTCAAAATCAATCGTCTCGGCAAGTCACAATAGCAGAAAAACATTTGGGGAAAGCAGTTAATAGGGGATTGGGGCTATTACTCTCAAAATAATCGGCCGGGTCGTTACATCTTCCCCCTCTTAAAACAATCGTTCGTCCTCGAACGAGTATAAAGACATACCTGAAACTGTGAAAAGATGAGGGTACTGGCTGCGCATATCCTGCTCGGTCTCCCAATTTGCCTCCTCGACTGGCTGACCCCTCCACTGGACCTTTACTGAAGCAATATTGTTTGACCTGACCTTTCTGACATGCCTGTCCAAAATGGCTACTGGCTCCTCAACATAAGATAGATCTTTGTCCAACTGGACAGAGCTGTAATCCAATACATGAGTCAGATCACTGTGATACTTCCGGAGCATAGACACATGGAATACCGGGTGAACTCCTGCTAGGCTGGGAGGCAAGGCAAGCTCATAAGCAACCTCCCCAACTCGCCACAATATCTCAAAAGGACCAATGAACCTCGGGCTCAGCTTGCCCTTCTTCCCGAACCTCATGACACCCTTCATAGGCGATACCCGAAGCAAGACCCGCTCACCAACCATAAATGCCAAATCACAAACCTTACGGTCTGCATAACTCTTCTGCCTGGACTGGGCCGTGCGAAGTCTCTCCTCAATCACCTTCACCTTAACCAGGGCATCCAGGACCAAATCTGTACCCAACAATCGGGCCTCACCTCCCACTGGGGACCGGCACCGCCTACCATACAAAGCCTCATACGGTGCCATCTGAATGCTGGACTGGTAACTGTTGTTGTAAGAGAACTCTGCAAGTGGAAAGTATTGGTCCCATGACCCTCCAAACTCCATCACACAGGCATGGAGCATATCCTCAAGAATTTGAATTGTGCGCTCGGACTGCCCGTCCGTCCGAGGGTGAAAGGCTGTGCTCAGCTCTACCCTAGTACCCAACTCATGTTGTATGGCTCTCCAAAATCGTGATGTGAACTATGTACCTCTGTCTAAAATGATGGATACTAGAATACCATGAAGGCGGAAAATCTCTCTGATATAAATCTCATCCAACCTCTCCGAAGAGTATGTAGTCAACACTGGAATGAAATGGGCTGACTTGGTCAGCCGGTCCACGATTACCCAAATAGCATTGAACTTTCTCAAAGTCCGTGGAAGTCCAACTACAAAGTCCATGGTGATTCGCTCCCACTTCCACTCTGGGATCTCTAACCTCTGAAGTAATCCACCCTGCCTCTGGTGCTCATATTTGACTCGCTGACAGTTGAGACACTTGGCCACAAACCCAACTATATCATTTTTCATTCTTCTCCACTAATAGTGCTGCCTCAAGTCCTGGTACATCTTCGCGGCACCCGAATGAATGGAGTACCGCGAGCTATGGGCCTCCTCAAGAATCAACTCCTGAAGCCCATTTCCATTGGGCACACAGATCCGGCCCTGCATCCTCATTACACCGTCATCACCAATAGTCACATCTCTAGCATCACCTCGCCGAACCCTATCCTGAAGAACTAGAAGATGAGGATCATCATACTGGCATTCCCTAATACGGTCATAAAGAGAAGACCGAGCAACCACACAAGCTATTACCCGACTAGGCTCTGAAATATCCAATCTCATGAACTGGTTGGCTAAGGCCTGAACATCCAAGGCTAAGGACCTCTCAGCTGCCGGAAGATATGCCAAACTCCCCAAACTCTCTTCCTGGCGACTCAGGGCGTGCCTGGCGACTCAGGTCGTGCCTGGCGACTCAGGGCATCGGCTACTACATTGGCCTTCCCCGGGTGGTATAATATAGTGATGTCATAGTCTTTAAGTAGCTCCAACTACCTCCGCTGACGCAAATTAAGGTCCTTCTGCCTGGACAAGTACTGCAAACTCCGGTGATCAGTGTAAATCTCACAGGGAACACAGTACAAATAATGACGCCAGATCTTCAGGGCGTGAACAATAACTGCTAACTCGAGATCATGAACTGGATAGTTCTTCTCATGCACCTTCAACTGTCTAGACGCGTAGGAAATCACCCTACCGTCCTGCATCAATACCACTCCAAGGCCAATCCTCGAGGCATCACAATAGACAGTGTATGCCCCTGAACCTATAGGCAATACTAATATTGGGGCTGTAGTCAAAGCTGTCTTGAGCTTCTGAAAGCTCTGCTCACACTCCTCGGTCCACTTGAATGGAGCACCCTTCTGGGTTAGCCTGGTCATAGGTGCTGCAATGGATGAAAATCCCTCCACAAAGCGACGGTAATACCCCGCCAAACCAAGGAAACTGCGGATCTTCATAGCTGATGACGGTCTAGGCCAACTCTGCACTGCCTCCACCTTCTTCGGATCTACCTTGATCTCATCACAAGACACTATGTGGCCCAAGAATGCCACTGAATCAAGCCAGAATTCACACTTAGAAAATTTTGCATACAACCTCTTCTCCCTCAAAGTCTGAAGCACGGTCCTCAGGTGTTGCTCATGATCTTCCCAAGACCGGGAATATACCAGGATGTCGTCAATAAACACAATGACGAAGGAATCAAGATAAGGCCGAAATACACTGTGCATCAAATGCATAAAGGCTGCTGGGGCATTGGTCAGCCCAAAGGACATGACAAGAAACTCATAGTGACCATATCTGGTCCTGAAAGCAGTCTTCGGGATATCCGGCTCCCGAATCTTGAACTGATGATAGCCAGAATGCAAGTCAATCTTGGAAAATACCCTGGCACCTTGTAACTGATCAAATAAGTCATCAATGTGAGGCAAAGGATACCTGTTCTTCACTGTAACCTTGTTCAACTGCCGATAATCAATACACATACGCATAGAACCATCTTTCTTCTTCACAAATAAGACCGGAGCACCCTAAGGTGATACACTGGGCCTGATGAAGCCCTTATCAAGCAACTCCTGCAACTACTCCTTCAACTCCTTTAATTCAGGAGGAGCAATACGATATGGAGGAAGAGAGATGGGCTGAGTGCCCAGCAACAAATCAATGCCAAAATCAATATCTCTATTGGGCGGCATACCCGGAAGATCAGCTGGAAACACATCTGGAAAGTCCCTCACTACTGGAACTGACTCGACTGTAGGGGTATCAATACTGACATCTCTCACATAGGCCAAATACGCATCACACCCTTTCTCAACCATTCGTTGAGCCTTAAGAAATGAAATGACCCTGCGGGGAGTATACTCTAAGGTACCTCTCCACTCTAATCTTGGCAAACCTGGCATAGCCAGCGTCACGGTCTTAGCGTGACAATCAAGAATAGCATAATGGGGCGACAACCGGTCCATGCCCAAGATAACATCAAAATCTACCATATTAAGAAATAACAAATCGGGTATGGTCTCAAAACCACTAAGAGCAATCAAACATGACCGATATACACGGTCCACAATGAGAGAATCTCCTACAGGAGTAGATACATAAACAGGGAAACTCAAAGAATCCCGAGATATCCCCAAATGTGGAGCAAAATAAGAAGACACATATGAATACATAGAGCCTGGGTCAAATAATACTGATGCATCTCTATGACAGACGGGGACGATATGTGTGATAACTGAATCTGAAGCAATGGCCTCTGAACGGGCTGGAAGGGCATAGTACCTGGCCTGGCCTCCCCCTCTAGGGCGACCTCAACCTCCCCGACCTCCACCTCAAGTTGGCTGAGGAGGTGGGGTAGCAGTTGGTGCTGGAAGAATGGCCGGAGGACCCGGTGGAGCACGTGGAGGCTGATAAGTCTGTAGAGGTGCACCCCTCTTGGATCTGGGAAAATCTCTAACCAGGTGACGAGTGTCACCACACTTAAAACAACCTCTCGGAGGACGCGGTGGCTAAGACTGACTCGGACCTGGCCTGCTGGACTAGTCGGTAATAGCACCTCGAGTAGGAGGCATACTGGATACTGGCGGTGCATAATAGGGATCCTGAGGTCTAGGAGGAGCTGGGACACCGCTGGCTGCTGGAAGAGCTGAATGAACAGGGCGACTCACAAAACCCCTACCATAGCGTGCTGCTGGTGCATGAGCTCCTGAATAATGACCAGTCTCTCGAGACCTCTTGGCCTCTTTCTCCTCTCGGTCACGGGCGAACATGCCCTCCACTCTCCTGGCAATGCTCACTGCCTGCTGATAAGTGATGTCCATCTCCAACTCCTTGGCCATACTGGTTTGAATACTGGGGTGGAGTCACTCAATGAAGCGATGGACCCTTTCTCTGACTGTAGCAACCAGAGCCGGTGCATGGCAAGCTAACCCACTGAAACAGACTGCATACTCCGACACAGTCATAGAACCCTGACGCAACTGCTCGAACTCTGCGTGCCAAGCATCCATGAGGTTCTGAGGAACACACTCACGCAAGAACATCTTTGAAAAGTGAGTCCAGGTGAGTGAGGCTGCCTCGTCCGGACTACTCAGCTCATAGGCACGCCACCACTGATATGTTGCTCCCCTCAGCTGGAAAGCGATGAAAGAAACCCCACTCGTCTCCACAATGCCCATAGTGTGGAGAATACGATGACATTCCTTAAGAAAACCCAGAGCATCATCTGAAGCTAGTCCGCTGAAATTAGGTGGGTGGTACTTCTTGTACCTCTCAAGTCTGAGCTGCTATGCCTCATAAGCAGCTACCCTGATCTCATGCTGAACCGGAGCCATTGGGGGCATAGGAATATACTCTAGGGCCTGATCAACCTGGACCCGCTGCTCAGGGGTGCGGGCTGCGGGAGTCTGTGCCCATCCCCCGGCCTGAGATGTAGTGGAAGCTATCGGAAATAGTCCAGCCTGAGCCAGAGTACTGAACATGCTCAAGAACTAAGCTAAAGTCTCCTGGAGGGCTGGAGTAGCAATAGGGATCTCCGGCGCTGGCCCTCCAGCTGGAGCTGTTGGGGGCTCCTCTGACGCAGCTCTCGCAGGTGCTCGGGCTGCACCGCGTGGTCGTCCTCTACCCCGACCCCGTCCTCTGGTGGCTTTGGCAGGGGGCTCGGGTGCCTGATCGTCGGTCCTCCCATTGCGGGTCCTCACCATCTGTGAGAAAGAATAGGATAGAATCTTAGAATTTATTTGGTGTCATTAACTCACACGACAAGGAAATCAAAGAAATATGATTGTTCCTAACAGTTACATAGCCTCCCGAAGATAAGTACGGACGTCTCTACACCGATCTGCGAGACTCTAATAAATCGGCTTGCGACTCGCGACTCCTACGAACCTAGTGCTCTGATACCAACTTGTCACGACCCCAAATTATCCCTCCGTAAGGTGTCGTGATGGCACCTAGTCTTTATGACTAGGTAAGCCTAATATTGCGAAAAATATAAAGAAACACAACATTTTAAAGATAAAAAACATATTATAAATAGCCAAGAGTAGTACCACTCGGCATATATAAAATAATTTCCCAAGACCCGGAATATCGCTAAGTCACAAGCTGCTATAATCTATGTAGTTCTATACAAAAGTCTGAAGATAATAAAGAAAATATCTAGACGAAGGAGTAGAAGGGGACTCCGAAGATCTGCGGACGCAAGCAAAAATACCTTGAAGTCTAATAGAATCAGCAGCACGTGCTAATCCCAAGGCTGATAGCTTGTACTTGGATCTGCACACGAAAAACATGTGCAGGAAAGGGCATGAGTACACCACAATGGTACCCAGTAAGTACCAAGCCTAACCTCGGTCAAGTAGTAATGAGGTCAGGTTAAGGCCCTACCAGAGTAAATATAGTAATTTAAACAGAAAAAGATATAAGTAAAATTTATGATAATACAGTTAAAAAGGGAGCCCTCGGCTCAGAACAAGGTAAACACAGTAGAAAATCTCTCGGGATATCGTCCCGTAGTATCAAATGAATATGCAAAACATGGGGGATCTCCCGGAATACGTCCGTAGTCCCAATTTAAATATGCAGTACAGGGGGATCTCCCGAAATACGTCCGTAGTCCCAATTTAAATATGCAATGCAAGATGAAATGGCAGGTATGGCATCGAGTTATACAGTTTTTACTGGACACAGATAAGGCAAATAAGGACTTAACTAAACATAACGCACAAAATGTCAATTAGGCAGTTAAAACACGTATGCATGCTTCTCTAGTCTAAGTTTCACAATTAAACGTATTAGTGTAATTTAATAAGAAAAAAATAATAATTTATGATTTAGAAAGGAAAAACGGGATTTTTTTTGCAATAATAGCTCGTGTACGTACTCGTCACCTCACGTACACGGCGCCCACACACCAAATAATATCAAGATATCCTAAGGGGAAAGTCCCCAACACAGGGTTAGGTAAGCCACTTACCTCGAACCGCTCAAATCAACTTGATATCACGTTCTTGCCACGAGTATCCGACTCCAAATGGCCCGAATCTATTCAAAATAGTACAATAACATCAATACGCACTAATGGAATGTATCCCACAAGAAAACTACAAATATTAGGCCAAAAACCCGAAATTGGCTCAAACCCGGCCCCCGAGGCCCACATCTGAAAACCCGACAAAATTCACGAAACTAGAAAGCTCATTCACTCACGAGTCTAACCATATCAAATTTACTAAAATCCGACACCAAATGGTCCTCCAATCCACAATTCAAACTCCCAAATCCCTAGTCTCCAACTTCAAATTTCCACCTTAAATACACATTAACTAGGTGGGGAAATATATGGCAAGGCAAGATTATTGACAAAAAATAAGCACAAGGAACTTACCTCAAGAAATGCCTCGAAAATGCTCTCAAAAATCGCCCTAACCCGAGTTTTCAAAGCCAAAAATGATAAAAATCGCGAAGCCCTTCGATTTTAATAACTGCCCAGGTATTTCCGCACCTGCGGAACCTGGGCTCGCACCTGCAGGTGACCTTATGCGGAAAAATGTGTGCATCTACGCAACTCACTTACCCCCTCTGCCTTCGCATCTGCGATGAAAGGGCCGCATCTGCGCACTCGCGCCTGCGGAGTCCCTTCCGCTTCTGCGCATCTTGCGCATTTGCGAATGTCCTTGCGCAATTGCGGGCATCGCAGATGCGGAAACTTCCTCGCACCTGCGACCCCAAGCCAACTCTCGATTTCTCGCATCTGCGCTTCCATCTCCGCATGTGCGGCTCGCGCACCTGCGGTCTCTTTTACGCACGTGCGAAAACACCAGAACCAACAAAGTTCAGAAATTCCTCTAAGTCCAATTTTTCACCCATTAAGCATCCGAAACACAACCGAGGCCCCCGGGACCTCAACCAAACATACCAACCAATCCTAAAACACCTTACAAATTTAGTCGAGCTCTAAAATCCCATCAAACAAAGCAAAAATCATGAATCACCCTCCTATTCAATCTTAAAGAACTTGAAACTTCAAAATTCTACAACCGATGTCGAAACCTATCAAATCACGTCCGATTGACCTTGAATTTTGCGCACAAGTCATAATCAACATTACGAACCTATAGCCATTTTCAGAATTCCATCCTGAGCTCGATATCAAAATTTTCACTATCGGCCGAAATCGCCGAAAAACTAGCTTCCGCCAATTCAAGCCTAAATCTGCTACAGACCCCCAAAACACATTCCGGACGCGCTTCTAACCCCAAAATCACTCAACGGAGCTAAAGGAGTTGACGGAATTCCATTCCGGATCCGTCTTCACTCAGTTCCGACTACGGTCCAAATCCTAAGGCTTAAGCTCTCATTTGGGGACTAAGTGTCCCAAAACACTCCGAAACTCAAAATCAATCGTCCCGGCAAGTCACAATAGCAGAAAAACATTTGGGGAAAGTATTTAATAGGGGATTAGGGCTATTACTCTCAAAACAACCGGCCGGGTCGTTACAGTTAACCACGACACTTACCTCGATTTGCAACCAACTCAAGATTCCAATACACCTTTACTTCGTGAATTCGTGTCTGAACTCTTCAAATCTAGTCACAAACAATTCAATATATTCAACACGAATCGTAGGAATTAATTTCATATGAATTTACTAATTTTTTGGATTAAAATCCGAAATTCATTTTAAAAATAAACAGTGGGACCCACGTATCGAATCCCGAAAAAACTCACGAAATCCGAACACCCATTCCGATACGAGTTCAACCATACAAACATTATCAAATTCTAATGTCAAATGGACCTTCAAATCTTAGATTTCATTTTTGGAAGATTTTATAAAAATCTAATTTTTCTTCCATAAATTCATGGATTCATGATGTATATGAGTACGGAATCATGAATTATAGGATAAGGATCACTTACCCCAATATTTTTCTTGAAAAATCTCCTGATAACTGCCTCACCCGAGCACTTAAAATCCAAAAATGGGTAAAAATGGTCAACCCCCGAATTTATATGTTCTGTCTCGGGCTTTTCTCACCTGTGGCTAATTTAGCCATTTCTACGGTCGAGCAGTCACTTCTGCGACCTCGGCCTCAGCCGATGTGTAGTCGCTTCTGCGACCTCGGCCTAAACCTAAGCCTGGTCGCGACCTCGGACCATCTGCTCGCTTCTGTGACCTCGACCTCAACCCATGCCTGGTCGCGACCTTAGACCATCTGCTTGCTTCTACGACTTCGGCCTCAACTCATGCCTGGTCGTGACCTCGGACCATCTGCTCACTTTTGTGACCTCGACCTCAACTCATGCCTGGTCGCGACCTCGGACCATCTGCTTGCTTCTGCGACCTCGACCTCAACTCATGCCTAGTCGCGACCTTGTACCATCTGCTCGCTTCTACGACCTCGACCTCAACTCATGCCTGGTCGCGACCTCGGCCTCAACCCAAACCAGCGAGCTAAATTCCGCAGGTGCGATTGCACCAGAAGGCTAAAATTTCCAGCAGCTGTTTAATTCTAAATTTTGATCCGTTAGCCATATGAAACTCACCCGAGGCCCCCGGAACCTTGACCAAATACACCAACCAGTCCTAAAACATCATACGAACTTAGTCAAAACCTTAAATCACATCAAACAATGCTAAAACCACGAATCATACCCCAATTCAAGCCTAATGAAATTAAGAACTTTCAACTTCTACATTCAATGCCGAAACCTACCAAATCAAGTCCGATTGACCTCAAATTTTGCACACAAGTCATAAATGACATAACAGACCTATTTCAATTTTCAGAATCAGATTCCGACCCCGATATCAATAAAGTCAACTCTGTGGTCAAACTTTGGAGATTTTTAGCCTTTAGATTTCTAGTTTCTGTTAAATGGCGATAATTTGAGCTATGGACCTCCGAATTCAATTCCGGACATACGCCCAAGTCCCAAATCATGATACAAAACTGCCGAAGATGTCAAAACACTGATTCGAGTCTATTTGCTCAAGTTGTTGACCTAAGTCAACTCAGTTGAGTTTTAAAGCCTATTTCACATAAAACCTTTCCGGAAAATTTCACGGACTACGCACGCAAGTTGAGGAATGCTGAATAGTGCTTTTCGAGGTCTCATAATGTAACGACTCGACTTGTCGTTTTAAGCATTTATGCCCCGTTCAGTGACTTAAGCTCTCAAACAGCTTCACAATGTGTATTATGACTCGCGGGTGTGGTAGAGTTTGAATTACTGAAGATTCAGAATTTAATTAAAAGAACAATCCTTATTTAGAATCTTAAAGGGAAAGAGTTGACCGGAGAGTTGACTTTTGAGAAAATAACTCCGGAATAGAATTTTGATGATGTCAATAGCTCTGTATGGTGATTGTGGACTAAGAAGCATGTCCAGAAAATTATTTGGAGGTCTGTAGTGGAATTAGGATTGAAATGGCGAAAGATGAATTTGACTGGGGGTTGACTTTTTGATATCGAGGTCGGAATCTAGTTCTGAAAATTTTCATAGGTCCGTTATGTCATTTATGACTTGTGTGCAAAATTTGAGGTCAATCGGACTTGATTTGATAGGTTTCAGCGTCGAATGTAGAAGTTGAAATTTCTTAGTTTCATTAATCTTAAATTGGGGCATGATTCGTGATTTTAGCGTTGTGTTGTTACTGGAATTCGATAAAATTGGTATGGCTGAACTCGTATCAGAATGGGTATTCGGATTTCATGAAAATTATGCCGTGTTACGAGGGGCGAGCCCCGCGTTGACTTTTGTTGATTTTTAGAATAAATTTTTAAGTCGATGTATTATTATCCGGAATTATTTCCGATGAATTTTAATGAAGTTATACAATTAATTTTGATAGATTTGAGCAGTCTGCATGTGAATTCAAGCAAGAAGGCAATTTTGAAATATCGGCATAACTTCAAAAAGGTTTGTGTCTTGCTTAACATAGAGTGGGGGAAATACCCCTTAGGCATTGAGTATTATGTGCAAATTATGTGATTGAAAACCATGTACGCGAGGTAACGAGTACGTACTTAGTTTATATGTGCAAATTTCGTTGATTAAAATCCTTAAATGCCCGTATGTATTAAGTTGGAAATTATTGGCATTTATTAAATCATCTATTTGTCATACCTAGATCCTTGTTTGTTGAAATTATTTTTAAATGATGATTTGGTGTGATTGCCACCTTGATTTTATGTGAAATATTATTTTGTTGAGTTGTTCACTCCCGGATATTTTGTTAAGATTTTGTGTATATTATGGTCGAGCCATGGGCTCCTTATTGTGGAAAATGATGTATTGTTGATTTATGTGGCAAGTTAAAATATTTGAGCACTTGATGAGCCATTTGTGATATGTGAGAACTTGATGTGCATTTGTTGAAATCATATTTATTTTGGGACTACGGAACGGTATTCCGGGAGATCCCCCTGCCCTGCATATTTACTTTGGGATTACGGAACGGTATTCCGGGAGATCCCCCTGCCCTGCATATTTACTTTGGGACTACGGAACGGTATTCCGGGAGATCCCATTGCCCTGCATATTTACTTTGGGACTACGGAACGGTATTTCGGGATATCCCCTGTCTTGCATATTTACTTTTGGGACTACGAGGTGGTACCTCGGGAGATTCCCATGTCTTACATATTTTTCCTTTGGATGCACTTGTCGTTGGTTATTTTGTTTTTCCGTGATATGTAAATTCTTGTGTTCTTCCGTGATGTATTATTTGATTTTATTATGTGTTTTGGTATTCCTTGTTGTATTATGTTGGCTTTGGCTCTTTGTACAAGACTATGCAGATTTGTGTTTATGGTTTTTACTGATTTTCGAGAATTGAGTTGTTTCGAATAAAAGAAATTACTATTATGTTTTAATTTAATAAATTTTACATCCAAATTAGTAGTCGTCGGATGCTTCATTTTAATTGAAATGTCATTTTCTTCACCCAAACGAGTTAAAAAAAATAAGCTCATTTCTTTGATGATTTCTTACTTGATTTAAAAATTCTGAACTCACTTTAGTGGAAATAAATTGATCATGTGGATCTTATATACATTGAGGATATTGGCATGTGAATTATTTGTGCAGTTGTGATATGAAATGAGGGCACGAGGTGCTGGAAAAATATGATGATTTAATTATGGGCACGAAGTGCCGTGGAGATATGAAAATAGGCTAAGACCCGTATTTTTATAATTTTGAAATGAGGTGTCACATGGTGACTTTTAAATTGAAGAATTATATTCAAAATATTTTTTTGGAAGGATTTTTATTTAGAAAGTATTATATGAAAGAATTATATTTGAAAGATATTTTATTTGAGGAAAATTATATTTGAAGGAGAGTTATTTGGTAGAATTATATGTGAAGGACATTTATTTGAAGAATTTGATTTAATTGAGTGTACTTGTATTTATTATTTGTTGAGCGATATTAAATGGTGTTTTGTTGTCTTGATGTGCATATTACTGGTTGTTTTATGATGTCCTTATTGTTATCTGTTGCCTACTATCTTGTATATTATATTGCACATGCTATTAGACTAGTGAGTGTCTTGACTGTACCTCATCTCTACTCCACCGAGGTTAGTCTTGATACTTTGGGTACCGACCGTGGTGTGCTCAACTACACTTCTGCATATTTTTGTGCAGAGCCAGGTATTGGAGATATAGGACTTGAGCAGAGTTAAAGCGGGACCGTAAAGATTCAAGGTAGAGCTGCTTGGTCGTCGCAGTCCCTTGGAGTCTTTTCATTTCATTGTCTTGTTAATTTTTAATCAAACAGTATTGTATATTCGGTCCTCGTGATCATTCCATGTATTTAGCTAGAGTTCGTGACTCAGTACTACCAGTCTTGGGAGGTTGTATATTCTTATTTGTTCCCCTGTTAGTTTTGATTAATTATTTAATTAAAAGAAAAATGGCCTCAAATATGTAATTGAAATTGGCTTACCTAATATTAGAGACTAGGTGCCATCATATCATCTGTGGCGGGATTTTGGGTCGTGACAAGTTGGTATCAGAGCTCTAGGTTCATAGGTTCTACGAGTCACGAACGAGTTTAGTAGAGTCTTATGGATCGATACGGAGACGTCTGTACTTATCTTCGAGAGGCTACAGAGCTAGTAGGAAAAAAATTCACTTCTTTCATTCCTTATCGTGCGACATTTATTCAGCTTGAAGCATATATCTAATGTTCTTTTGCATCCACTCGTGTATGAAATTGCGCACTCGTTATCAACTATGCGCCAACAGTTTGTGATACTACAGAGGGGTTATAAGGGTGCCAGGGTTGTTCAACCATTGTTACAACGTGTCATACAGATTGAGGATGCAGAAGTATTTAGAGATCATTCAGTTGTGCACATGGGGGTGCAACAGGTTCTGACATCTAGTTAATAAGTATAATCTTAAGAAGGTTTAATTAATTGCCTAATCATCACAATCGTGGTAGGGTCATGAGGTGGATGTAGATATAAAGATAGTTGGTGGTGTTAGAGACTATGTAGTTCGTATGGGATTTCTATTTAGCGAAGGGTACATACTAGCAGTCAAGGCACTGGAGAAAGCGAGTTTAACTGTCATGAGGATGACATACGCCAAAAAAATGACTTGAGGTATCTTATGACCGGTGTCCTACGAGCGATAAAGTTAGTATTGTGGATCATCAGAATGTTTCCTATGGCTTCGCTCCAAGTGAGGGGAGTCCACTATCAACAATCAGATTGCGGGGGTCATGTGTTATATCAGTTTTGGCCTGAGATGTATTTATGTGGTAATGAAAGGTTCTCCAAAACTTGTATATAATTAAGAGGTGAGATTTGTATGGGATGATGTTGGGGCTTGCGGTATTCCTGCGTCCTTAATAATTCTACATTTCAGTACCAACGGGGTCACAGAAATAATTTCAGAATATTCGGGGTGCTACAGTAAGTTCTTTTAATGCACCACCGATACGAGATTCTTATGGTGGTTATTCCAGTTATCCGACAGAGATTCAGTATGAGCAGCCATGCCCACAGAGGGGTTGTTATGAGAGTGGTGATACTAGACACATCAAGAGAAATTGTCCTAGACTTGGGAGGGGTGGATTTCACCAGAACACTCAAGCTACAAGCTTTATTCCAGTTAATACTCCACGTGCATAGTCAGCTAGAGGTGGAGGACAGGCGGGTAGTGGGCACCTAAGAGGTGGAGACCCGACCCGTTAATATAATCGCTATGATTTGGCCGAGGCCAATACACCAGATGGTGTCGTTACAGGTACGATCCTGATTTTGTTATAAAAGGATATTTTCCTTTAATTTGATTCGGTTCTGAATATTGAGGTGAGTTCTCCTATTATGCTCCGCTTATGGGTGAGTTTCGTAATTTTTGTGACCCACTTATATGTTTATCCTTGTTGGGAGATTTGAAAATGTGAGCCCGTGTCTGTCATTTTATTTTTGTACACCATTGAGGGCTATAAGTCCAAAAAAATTTTTTATTATTCATTACAACGGGTTTAATGTATTTCAAAATAATTGATTCCAATTTTTATGAATTATATTCCCTACCGGTATGAGGGTTCATTATGTGTTGTGAAAACTGTTTATGAAATATATTGAAAAGAAGAAAGAAAGGAAATTGAAATTTTAGTTGGCACAATGTGCAAAATACTTGTGATTCGGAGTTGAGGACGAGATCCTCGCATATTTATATGATGTGAAATATTTAAACCGGGCTACAAGCCACAGTGGAAATTATATAAGGACGATGTCCTTGTGGTGAAATATTTATGAGTTTAAATTCTCCTTTTGTGAAATTAAAATTTGTACTATAGTATTAATAAGGAGTCATGCCTGGTAGGCTTATGTGATAATTATTTTATGTGTTTCTGCGCATATTTATCCATAATTGTAAGGAAAATATTGGATTTTAACCCACGAGGTGAGTGCCCAGACGGCGTTAAATGTGACTTGTTAAGTCCGGTAAATAGTTATGAGGTCTTCATGCCTCACATTTTTCTGTCATTGTTGTGAAAATTCGAAATGAGGTTTTTGGTTAATATGAGGTTAATTGGCGATGTTGTAATTGATTATGAACAACTATTAAGACCAGAGATGTGCTTATGGGCATACATATGATGTGTGCGTAGGCACGTATTGCTACCGACGGTTGAGGTTAATACCGTGCGTTGATATGAAAATCAGACTTTTTGAAAATATTTGGAGTGTAAGAAATTGGTCTTAAAATTTACAAATACGGATAAAAGAAATAATCTCAAATGAGATGGTGTTGTCGGGCTTATCTCAAATGCGGTAACATGGGATCAACCGTGAGTATATGTGTAAAAGTAAAATCATCAATTTGGTAACCTCAGAATAATTCTTAGCACGTTCGAGGACGAACGTTTATTTAAGAAGTGGAGAATGTAACGACCCGACTTGTCGTTTTAGGAATTTACACCCCGTTCAGTGACTTAAGCTCTCGAGCAGCTTCGCAATATGTATTATGACTCGCAGGTGTGGTAGAGTTTGAATTACTGAAGATTCAAAATTTAATTAAAAGAACAATCCTTATTTAGAAGCTTAAATGGAAAGAGTTGACCGGAGAGTTGACTTTTGAGCAAACGACTTCGGAATGAAATTTTGATGATGTCAATAGCTCCGTATGGTGATTGTGGACTTAGGAGCGTGTCAGAAAAATTATTTGGAGGTCTGTAGTGGAATTAGGCTTGAAATGGCGAAAGATGAATTTTTAGAAAGTTTGACCGGGGGTTGACTTTTTGATATCGGGGCAGAATCCAGTTCTAAAAATATTTATAGGTCCGTTATGTCATTTATGACTTATGTGCAAAATTTGAGGTCAATCGGACTTGATTTGATAGGTTTCAGCGTCGAATGTAAAAGTTAAAATTTCTTAGTTTCATTAAGCTTGAATTGGGGTATGATTCGTGGTTTTAGCGTTGTTTGATGTGATTTGAGGTTTCGACTAAGTTCGTAATAGGTTTTGAGACTTGTTGGTATGCTCAGACGGGGTACTGAGTGGCTCGGGTGAGTTTTGGGGTGGTTTCGGACCATTTCTAGGCCATTTTTAGTTGCTGGTTTTTTGCCACAGAGGTATGCATCGCGATCAGGAAGAGCAGTTTTGCTGTTTGGAGACTGTGAATCGCGATCGCAGAAGCCTTTTCGTGATCGCGTAGAGGAAACTCCTGCCGCACTGACCCGACTTTGAAAGCTCATATCTCGCACTGACCCGACTTTGTAGCCCTTTGTGTCTAGTTTTCAAAAATGTAAACCATTTGTCATTTGGAGGTGTGTACAAAAGATTATGGTGGATATACTACAGACTGTCCGGGAAGAGTTTGGAAATCTCTGTTGCATAGGGATGACTTCGGAAGCTTATATCTAGAAATATATAATGAATTGGATATGAGAAACAAATGAAAGTTATAGTCCTTGGAGTCTAGTTTTCAGAAAGTTAAACCATTCATCATTTGGAGTTTTGTACAAAACGTTATGATCATTATACTAGAAGCTGTATGGAAGAGTTGGGTAGTTTGTTCTTCGCGATCGCGAAGAGCAATTATGGGGCTGAAAAATTTTGTGCTTCGCGATCACGAAGAGTAAATACCTGGGTAGTAGCTATATTTTGAGGTTTCAGCCATTTTAACATATTTGGAGCTATGGAGCTCGGATTGAAGAGATATTTGAGGTGATTTTCACCATATGGATTGGGGTAAGTGTTCTATATCCTAATGTGTTTATATTTCATGAATCTATGATTATAATCATCGTTTAATTCAGATTTTAATGGAAGAAATCAAGATTTTTGTAAAAATCCTCCAAAAACGAAAGATTTGGAGGTCGAGTGGTTATTGGAATTCGATAAAATTTGTATGGTTGAACTCGCATCGGAATGGGTATTCGGATTTCATGAAAATTATATCGGGTTTCGAGGGACGAGCCCCGCGTTGACTTTTGTTGACTCTTTAGAATAAATTTTTAAGTCGACGTATTATTATCCGAAATTATTTTTGATGAATTTTAATGATGTTATACAATTAATTTGGATAGATTTGAGCAGTCCGCAGGTCAATTCAAGCAAGAAGACGATTTTTGAATATCAGCATAACTTCAAAAAGGTAAGTGTCTTGCTTAACCTCGAGTGGTGAAAATACCCCTTAGATATTGAGTATTATGTGCAAATTATGTGATTGAAAACCATGTACGCGAGGTGACGAGTACGTACTTAGTTTATATGTGCAAATTTCATTGATTAAAATCCTTAGACGCCCTTATGTATTAAGTTGGAAATTATTTGCACTTATTAAATCCTCTATTTGTCATGATGTTGGTATGAGAGCTTTAGGTTCATAGGTTCTACGAGTCACGAACGAGTTTAGTAGAGTCTTGAGGATCGGTACGGAGACGTCTGTACTTATCTTCGAGAGGCTACAAAGCTAGTAGGAAGAATTCACTTCTTTCATTCCTTATCGTGTGACATTTATTCAGCTTGAAGCATATATCTTATGTTCTTTTGCATCCACTCGTGTATGAAATTGCGCACTCGGTATCAACTATGCACCAACGATTTTTGATACTACCGAGGGGTTATAAGGGTGACGGGTTTTTTCAATTATTGTTACAACGTGTCGTTCCGATCGAGGATGCGGAAGTATTTAGAGATCATTCAGTTGTGCACATGGGGGTGCAACAAGTTCTGACATCTGGTTAATAAGTATGATCTTAAGAAGGTTTAATTAATTACCTAATCGTCACAATCGTGGTAGGGTCACGAGGTGGATGTAGATATGAAGATAGTTGGTTGTATTAGAGACTATCTAGTTCGTATGGGATTTCTATTTAGCGAAGGGTACATACTGGCAGCCATGGCACTAAAGAAAGCGAGTTTAACTGTCACGCGGGTGACATGCGCCAAATAAATGGCTTGAGGTGTCTTATGACCGGTGAAGGTTAGTATTGTGGATCATCGGTATGTGTCCTATGGCTTCGCGCCAAGTGAGGGGAGTCCACTATCAATGATCAGATTGCGGGGTCATGTGTTATATCAGTTTTGGCCTGAGAGGTATTTACGTAGTAATGAAAGGTTCTCTGAAACTTGTATATGAGTAAGGGGTGAGATTTGTATGGGATGATGCTGGGGCTTGCGGTATTCCTGCGTCCTTAATAATTCTACATTTCAGTACCAGAGGGGTCACAATAACAATTTCAAAATATTCGGGGTGCTACAATAAGTTCTTTTAATGCACTATCGGCACGGGGTTCTTATAGTGGTTATTCCAGTTAATACTCCACGTGCACGGTCATTTAGAGGTGGAGGACAGGCGGGTAGAGGGCGCCTAAGAGGTGGAGGCCCGACCCGTTGATATAATCGCTATGATTTTGGCTGAGGCCGATACACCAGATGGTATCGTTACAGGTACGATCCTGATTTTGTTATAAGAGGATATCTTCCCTTAATTTAATTCGGTTCTGAATATTGAGGTGAGTCCCCTTATTATGCTCCACTTATGGGTGATCTTCATAAATTTGTGACTCGCTTATATGTTTATCCTTATTGGGAGATTTAAAGATGTGAGCCTGTGCCTGTCATTTTATTTTTATGCACCATTTAGGGCTATAAGTACAAAAGAAAAATTTTATTATTCATTACAGTGAGTTTTGATGTGATTTCGGAATAATTGATTTCAATTTTTATAAATTATATGCCCTATGGTATGAGGGTTCGTTATGTGTTATGAAAAATATTTATGAAATTTATTGAAAAGGTGAAAAAAAGGAAATTGAAATTTAGTTGGCACAATGTGCAAAATACTTGTGATTCGGAGTTGAGGACGAGATCCTCGTATTTTTACATGATGTGAAGTATTTAAACCGGGCTACAACCCGCGGTGGAAGTTATATAAGGACGAGGTCCTTGTGGTGAAATATATATGAGTTTAAAATTCTCCCTTTGTGAAATGTAATTTGTACAATAATATTAATAGGGAGTCATGCCTGCTAGGCTTATCTGATAATTCTTGTATATTTTCTGTGCATATTCAGCCATTTTCGTGCCGTAAACATTGAGTTTTAACCTATAAGATGAGTGCCCAGGTGGCGTTAAATGTGACTCGTTAAATCGGGCAAATAGTTATGAGGTCTTCATGCCTCACATTATGTTGTCAGTGTTGTGAAAAATTTGAAACGATGTATTGGTTAATATGAGATTAATTGATGATGATGGAATTTATTATGAACAACTTTTAAGACCTGAGATGTGGTGATGATCATACATATGATGTACTTTATGTCCTGATATCATAATGATAATGCAATGCTTGTAATGTTGAGATCAATGTTATTGATATATATCTTGTGGATGTGTTGTTAGAAGTCGCTTTGGTGTTACTCTGGCAGGTGGATAGGCCCATTTACAGGGGAGACTCTGCCGAAATTTTGTGAAACATTTGGGAGTTAGAAAAATTTGGGAGATTGATATGTGTGAAAGAAGAGATAAATTATGTTATGTGTTTAAGGACGAATGATCCTAAGCGGGGAAGAATGTAACACCCCAGAAAAATTTTGAAGTACTTCAACACTATCAAGAAAGTTGATGTGTGCGTAGGCACGAGTTGCTATAGCCAGTTGAGAATAATGTCGTGCGTTGTTGTGAAAAAAAAAATCAGGCCTTTTGAAAATGTTTGGAGTGTAAGAAATTGGTCTTAAAGTTTACAAATATGGATAAAAGGAATAATCTCAATTGAGATGGTGTTGTGAGGCTTATCTCAAATGTGGTAATGTGGGATCAACCGTGAGTATATGTGTAAAAGTAAAATCATCGATTTGGTAACCTTAAAATAATTCTTAGTACGTTCGAGGACGAACGTTTGTTTAAGAGGTGGAGAATGTAATGACCCGACTTGTCGTTTTAAGAATTTAATCCCCGTATGGCAGCATAAGGCCCTGAGCAGCTTCTTATTATGTGTATTGACTTGCGTGCGTGGTTGAATTCAGTTACCGGATGATTCAGAGTGATTTGGGACACTTGGTCCCCAAAACGGAAGCTTAAGTCTTAGGATTTTTACCGTAGTCGGAACTATGTGAAGACGACTTCGGAATGAAATTTTGATGATGTCAATAGCTCTGTATGGTGATTATGGACTTAGAAGCGTGTCCGGAAAATTATTTGGAGGTATGTAGAGGAATTTGGCTTGAAATGGTGAAAGATGAATTTTTGGGAAGTTTGATCGGGGGGTTGACTTTTAGATATCGGGGCCGGAATCCGATTCTGGAAATTGGAATGACTTTGTTATGTCAATTATGACTTGTGTGCAAAATTTGAAGTCATTCTAGATTGATTTGATGTGTTTCGGCACAAGATATAGAATTTGAAATTTCAAAGTTTACTAGGCTTGAATTGGGGTATGATTCGTGGCTTTGATGTTGTTTGATGTGATTTGAGGCTCGAGCAGGTTCGTATTATGTATTGGGACTGGTTGGTACGATTGGACAGGGTCCCGAGAGCCTCGGGTTTGATTTGGGGTGGTTCCGGACCAAGTTTGGGTGTTTTGATGCTGCTGGTTGCTGGTTCTAGTGTTGTTCTTTGCATTCGCGAGGAGCCTCTCGCGTTTGCGAAGAAAGATTTTGCTGTTGGGACTTTGTTCTTCGCATTCGCGAAGAGGTTCTCGCGTTCGCAAAGAAGGAAATTTTATTGTTTGTCGTCTGACTTTAGAGGCCCATATCTCGCAATCTATAAGGAATTTGGAGATGATCTAAAACTGAAAGTTGTAGCTCTTTGTGTCTAGTTTTCAGAAAGATAAATTATTTGGAATTTGAATTTGTGTACCAAATGTTATGGTGGATATACTACAAGCTGTCTGGGAAGAGTTTGGAAATCTCTGTTGCATAGGGCTGACTTTGGAAGCTTATATTTAGCAATTTATAAGGAATGGGGAGATAAGAAACAAATGTAAGTTATAGCCCTGTAAGTCTAGTTTTCATAAAGGTAAACCATTTGTCATTTGGAGATTTGTACAAAGAGTTATGACCATTATACTAGAGGCTGTCTGAGAAGAGTTTGAAAATAGTTGTTGGAGAATTTGTTCATCGCGAACGCGAGGGAAGGGTCGCGAACGCGAAGAACAAATCTCTGGGCAGCAGAATAAAGTCCAAATTCGTCTCATTCTTCCATTTTTGGACCAAGGAAGCTTGGGTGAGGCGATATTTCGAGAGGTTTTCAAGGAAAATATTGGGGTAAGAATTCCTAACTTGATTTTGGTTAAATTACATGAATGTATTATTGTTTTTATCACTAAATTAGTGAATTGAGTTGAAAATGGTAGAAATCCTCTAGACTTTAATTTAAGATTTGAAGGGCGATCCGTTATCAGAATTTGATAATTTTGGTATGGTTGAACTCGTATCGGAAAGGGTGTTCGGATTTCGTAAAATTTTTGTCGGGTTCCGAGGGGCGGGCCCCGTGATGACTTTTTAGAATAAAATTTTAAGTTGGTGTTTTATTATCCGGAATTATTTACGATGAATTTTAATGAAGTGATACAATTAATTTGGATAGATTTGAGCTGTCCGGAGGTCAATTCAAGCAAGAAGGCGATTTTAGAATATCGGCACAACTTCAATAAGGTAAGTGTCTTGCTTAACCTCGAGTGGGGGAAATACCCCTTAGACATTGAGTATTATGTGCAAATTATGTAATTGAAAACCATGTACGCGAGGTGACGAGTACGTACTTGGTTTATATGTACAAATTTCATTGATTAAAATCCTTAGACGCCCTTATGTATTAAGTTGGAAATTATTAGCACTTATTAAATCCTCTATTTGTCATGCCTAGATCCCTGTTTGTTAAAATTGTTTTTATATGATGATTTGGTATGATTTCCACCTTGAATTTATGTGAAATATTATTTTGTTGAGTTGTTCACTCCCGGATATTTTTGTTAAGATTTTTGTGCACATTATGGTCGAGCCATGGGCTCCTTATTGTGGAAAATGATGTATTGTTGATTTCAGTAGCAAGTTGAAATATTTAAGCACTTGATGAGCCATTTATAATATGTGAGCACTTGATGTGCAGTTGTTGAAATTATATTTATTTTGGGATTATGGAACGGTATTCCGGGAGATCCCCCTGCCCTGCATATTTACTTTGGAACTACGGAACGGTATTCCGAGAGATCCCCCTGCCCTGCATATTTACTTTGGGACTACAGAACAGTATTCCAGGAGATCCCCGTGCCCTGTATATTTACTTTAGGACTACGAGGCGGTACCTCGGGAGATCCTCCCTGTTTTGCATATTTACTTTTGGGACTACGAGGCAGTACCTCGGGAGTGCCCTTTGTTGATATTTTTCTATGGATGCACTTGCCTTTGGTTATTTTATTTTTTTGCGTGATATGTAAATTCTTTTGTACTTTCGTGATCTATTATTTGATTTTATTATGTATTTTGCATTCCTTGTTGTATTGTATTGGCTTTGGCTCCTTGTACAAGACTCTACAGATTTGTGTTTATGGTTTTTACTGGTTTTCGAGAATTGAGTTGTTTTGAATCAAAGAAATTGCTATTATATTTTAATTTAATAAATTTTACATCCAAATTAGTAGTTATCGGATGCTTTATTTTAATTGGAATGTCATTTTCTTCACCCAAATGGTTTCTAAAATAAATTCATTCCTTTGTTGATTTCTTACTTGATTTAAAGATTTTAACCTTACTTTAGTGAAAATAAATTGATCCTGTGGATCTTATATACATTGATATTTTGACACGTGAGTGGTCCGTGTGATGGTGATAGAAATATGGGCACGAGGTGCCATGGAAAAAAATATAAAAGTAGACTGAGACCCGTAATTTTTATGATTGTGAAATGAGGTGTCACATGGTAACTTTTACTTAAAAATATATTTATTGGAAAGTATTATATCCTGAAAATTATTATTTGAAAAATATATAGGCGAAAGAATTTATATTTGAAGGACTTGATTAATTGGTTGTACTTGTGTTCCTTATTTGTCTGAGCAATAATTATGATGTTCTTATTGCATTGTTGTTATATCAGTGGCTGACTTTGTTGTTATCATTGCTAGTTATTTTCCAGTATTATTTTGTATACTATATTGCACAGGTTATTAGACTAGTGAGTGTCTTGACTGTACCTCATCTCTACTCCACTGAGATTAGTCTTGATGATTACTGGGTACCGATCATGGTGTACTCATACTACACTTCTGCACATTTTTGTGCAGAGCCAGGTATTGGAGGTATCAGACCCGGACAGAGTTAGAGTGTGATCGCAAGGATTCAAGGTAGAGTTGCTTGGTCGTCGCAGTCCCTTGGAGTCTGTTCATTTCATTGTACTGTTAATTTTTAATCAAACAATATTGTATATTTGGTCCTCGTGATCATATCATGTATTCAGCTAGAGTTCATGACTCAGTACTACCAGTTTTGGGAGGTTGTATATTCTTATTTGTCCCTCTGTTAATTTTGATTACTTATTTAATTAAAAAAATAGCTTCAAAAATGTAATTGAAATCGGCTTACCTAGTATTAGAGACTAGGTGCCATCACGACGCCTGTGGCGGGATTTTGGGTCTTGACAAGATCCTTGTTTGTTGAAATTGTTTTTAAATGACGATTTGGTGTGATTGCCACCTTGAATTTATGTGAAATATTATTTTGTTGAGTTGTTCACTCACGGATATTTTGTTAAGATTTTATGTATATTATGGTCGAGCCATGGGCTCCTTATTGTGGAAAATGATGTATTGTTGATTTCTGTGGCAAGTTAAAATATTTGAGCACTTGATGAGCCATTTGTGATATGTGAGAACTTGATGTGCATTTGTTGAAATCATATTTATTTTGGGACTACGGAACGGTATTCCGGGAGATCCCCCTGCCCTGCATATTTACTTTGGGATTACGGAACGGTATTCCGGGAGATCCCCCTGCCCTGCATATTTACTTTGGGACTACGGAACGGTATTCTAGGAGACCCCCCTACCCTGCATATTTACTTTGGGACTACGGAACGGTATTTCGGGAGATCCCCTTGCCCTGCATATTTACTTTGGGACTACGGAACGGTATTTCGGGATATCCCCTGTCTTGCATATTTACTTTTGGGACTACGAGGTGGTACCTCGGGAGATCCCCATGTCTTACATATTTTTCCTTTGGATGCACTTGCCGTTGGTTATTTTGTTTTTCCGTGATATGTAAATTCTTGTGTTCTTCCGTGATGTATTATTTGATTTTATTATGTGTTTTGGTATTCCTTGTTGTATTATGTTGGCTTTGGCTCTTTGTACAAGACTATGCAGATTTGTGTTTATGGTTTTTACTGATTTTCGAGAATTGAGTTGTTTCGAATAAAAGAAATTACTATTATGTTTTAATTTAATAAATTTTACATCCAAATTAGTAGTCGTCGGATGCTTCATTTTAATTGAAATGTCATTTTCTTCACCCAAACGAGTTAAAAAAAATAAGCTCATTTCTTTGATGATTTCTTACTTGATTTAAAAATTCTGAACTCACTTTAGTGGAAATAAATTGATCATGTGGATCTTATATACATTGAGGATATTGGCATGTGAATTATTTGTGCAGTTGTGATATGAAATGAGGGCACGAGGTGCCGGAAAAATATGATGATTTAATTATGGGCACGAAGTGCCGTGGAGATATGAAAATGGGTTGAGACCCGTATTTTTATGATTTTGAAATGAGGTGTCACATGGTGACTTTTTAATTGAAGAATTATATTTAAAATATTTATTTGGAAGGATTTTTATTTAGAAAGTATTATATGAAAGAATTATATTTGAAAGATATTTTATTTGAGGAAAATTATATTTGAAGGAGAGTTATTTGGTAGAATTATATGTGAAGGACATTTATTTGAAGAATTTGATTTAATTGGGTGCACTTGTATTTGTTATTTGTTGAGCAATATTAAATGGTGTTTTGTTGTCTTGATGCGCATACCACTGGTTATTTTATGATATCCTTATTGTTATTTGTTGCCTACTATCTTGCCCACTGAGGTTAGTCTTGATACTTATTGGGTACCGACCGTGGTGTGCTCATACTACACTTCTGCACATTTTTGTGCAGAGCCAGGTATTGGAGATATCGGACTTGAGCAGAGTTAAAGCGAGACCGTAAAGATTCAAGGTAGAGCTGCTTGGCCGTCGCAGTCCCTTGGAGTCTTTTCATTTCATTGTACTGTTAATTTTTAATCAAACAATATTGTATATTCGGTTCTCGTGATCATTTCATATATTTAGTTAGAGTTCGTGACTCAGTACTACCAGTATTGGGAGGTTGTGTATTCTTAATTGTCCCGCTTTTAGTTTTGATTACTTATTTAATTCAAAAATAATGGCCTCAAATATGTAATTGAAATTGGCTTACCTAGTATTAGAGAGTAGGTGCCATCACGACACATGTGGTGGGATTTTGGGTTGTGATATAGAACACAGAAATGAATATTTAAAATTAAAGATAACATATTGGGTCATCACATTCTCCACCTCTAAAACAAACGTTCGTCCTCGAACGAAATTAGAAAAGTACTTGAGTCGATGAAAAGATGTGGATATATACTCTACATGTCTGACTCGCACTCCCAGGTAGATGCTTCAACTTGTTGACCTCTCCATTGCACTCGAACTGATGGATGACTCTTAGACCTCAACTATCGGACCTGCCGGGTTAGAATAGCTACCGTCTCCTCTTCATAAGTCAAATCCTTGTCCAATTGGACTGAGCTGAAAGATAACACATTGGACAGATCACCATGATATTTCCGAAGCATAGACACATGAAACACCGGATGAACCGCTAATAAACTAGGTGGTAATACAAGCTTGTAGGCTACTTCGCCCACCCTTTCAAGAATTTGGAAGTGTCCTATATACCTAGGGCTCAACTTTCTCTTCTTTCCAAACCTCATTACACTTTTCATAGGTAAAACCCAGAGTAATACTCTTTCTCCAACCATGAAGGCAACATCACGAACTTTACGGTCGACATAACTCTTTTGCCTAGACTGAGCTGTGCGAAGTCGATCCTGAATAATCTTAACCTTATCCAAGGCATCATGTACCAAATCAGTACCCAACAATCGAGCGTCTCCCGGTTCAAACCAGCCAACTGGCGAACAACACCGTCTCCCGTATAGTGCTTCATATGGAGCCATCTGAATGCTTGACCGGTAGTTATTATTATAGGCGAACTCTGCAAATGGCAAGAATGGATCCCAAGAACCTCCAAAGTCCATAACATAAGCGCGAAGTATATCTTCCAATATCTGAACAGTATGTTCTGACTGTCCGTCTGTCTGTGGATAAAATACGGTACTCAACTCAACCCGCGTGCCTAACTCACGCTGTACATCCCTCCATACGTGTGAGGTGAACTGCGTACCTCGATCAGAAATGATAGACACGGGCACTCCGTGAAGGCGTACAATCTCGTGGATGTAAATATTTTCTAACCGCTCTAAAGAATAGGTAACCACTATTGGAATGAAATGTATCGACTTGGTCAACCTGTCCACAATGACCCATACCACGTCGAACTTTCTCTAAGTCTGTGGAAGCCCAACAACAAAATCCATAGTGATACGCACCCACTTTCACTCAGGAATTTCTAACTTCTGAAGCAAACCACCAGGTCTCTGATGCTCGTACTTGACTTGCTGACAATTTAGATAGCGAGCTACATATGAAACTATATCCTTCTTCATTCTTCTACGCCAATAATGTTGCCGCAAATCTTGATACATTTTGGCAGCACCTGAATGAATAGAATACTGGGAATTGTGTGCCTCCTCAAGAATTAATTCACGAAGTCCATCCACATTAGGCACATAAATAGGACCTTGTATCCGTAGAACTCCATCTTCCCCCACAACAATCTGTTTGGCATCACCATGCCGCAACGTGTCCTAAAGGACAAGCAAATGAGGATCATTATACTGCAGCTCTCTGATGCACTCATATAAAGAAGCCCGAGCGGTTGTGCAAGCTAGAACTCTATTGGGCTCTGAAACATCTAATCTCACGAACTGATTGGCCAAAGTCTGAACATCTGCATCTCTCTCACCAACCGGAATATACGCAAGACTTCCCATACTCACAACCTTTCTACTCAAAGTATCGGCCACCACATTGGCCTTTTCGGGGTGATACAAAATGGTGATATCATAGTCCTTCAACAACTCCAACCATCTTCTCTGCCTCAAATTGAGATATTTTTGCCTGAACGGATACAGTAGGCTACAATGATCAGTGAATACCTCACACGAGATACCGTAAAGGTAATGCCTCCAAATCTTCAGCGTATGAACAATGGCTGCCAATTCTAAGTCATGAACATGATAATTATTCTCGTGAACTTTCAACTACCGCGACACATATGCAATCACCCTGCCATCTTACATCAATATTGTACCAAGCCCAACGCGAGATTCATCACAATATACCGTATAAGATCCTGAACTTGTGGGTAATACCAACATTGACGTTGTTGTCAAAGCGGTCTTGAGCTTCGAAAGCTCAACTCACACTCGTATGGCCATCTGAATGGGGCACCCTTCTGGGTCAATTTGGTCAATGGAGATGCTATAGATGAAAACCCCTCCACAAACCGGCGATAATAACCTGCCAAACTTAGGAAACTCCGGATCTCTGTAGCTGAAGTAGGTCTAGGCCAATTCTGAACAGCCCTAATCTTCTTTGGATCCACTTTTATGCCTTTTGCCGATACAATATGCCCCAAAAGGCAACTAAGTCTAACCAAAATTCACATTTTGAAAATTTGGCATATAACTGATTATTTTTCAAAGTCTGAAGCACAATTCGAAGATGATGCTCATGCTCCTCTCGACTGCTGGAGTAAATCAAGATATCATCAATGAATACAACCACAAAAGAATCCAAATAGGGTTTGAATACCCGGTTCATCAAATCTATAAATGTTGTTGGGCATTCGTTAGCCCAAATGACATCACTAGGAATTTGTAATGCCCATACCGAGTCTGAAAAATTGTCTTAGGGACATCAGATGCCCTAATCTTCAACTGATGGTAACCAGACCTCAAATCGATCTTTGAAACACCTTGGCACCCTGAGGCTGATCGAATAAGTCATTAATTCTGGGCAACGGATACTTGTTTTAAATAGTGGCCTTGTTTAACTACCGATAATCTATACACATCCGCATAGAGCCATCTTTATTCTTTACAAATAACACTGGCGCACCCCAGGGCGAGATGCTAGTTCTAATGAATCCCTGATCCAGCAAGTCTTGTAACTGCTCATTCAATTCTTTCAACTCCGGCGGGGCCATACGATATGGTAGAATAGAAATGGGCTGAGTGGCCGGAGCTAAATCAATACAGAAGTCAATATCTCTGTCGGGTGGCATCCCCGACAGATATGTAGAAAATACATCTGGAAATTCACTTACAACTGGAACTGAATCCATAGAAGGAACTTCCGCATTGGGATCGCGAATATAAGCCAAATAAGCTAAACACCCCTTCTCGACCATACACCGAGCTTTCACATAAGACATAACCTTGTCGATAGAATGGCTAAGAGTCCCTTTCCACCCTAGTTAAGGTAACCCCAGCATGGCTAAGGTCACCATTTTTGCGTGACAATCCAATATAGCATGATAAGGTGATAGCCAATCCATACCCAAGATGACATCAAAATCTACCATGTCAAGTAGTAGAAGATCCACGCTAGTCTCAAGACTCCCAATAGTATCCACACACGAATGATAGACATGATCTACCATAACAGAATCTCTCACCGGTGTGGACATACACACAGAAGCACTCATAGAATCACGAGGCACAACCAGATATGATGCAAAATAGGAGGACACATAGAAATAAGTAGATTCTGGACCAAATTGAACTGAAGCATCTCTATGGCATACTGGAATAAAACTTGTGATCACTGTATTAGATGACTCGACCTCATGCCTAGCTGGAAAAGAATAAAATCAGGATTGGGCCCCACCACTCTGAACCGCATCCCTGGGACGACCTCTAACTGGCTGGCCTCCACCTCTAACGGCCTAACCTCCACCTCTAGCTGTCTGACCCCTGCCCCTAGCTGGCTGGGCGGGTGGCGGAACAGCTGGTGCTGGAATCATAGCACGGGAACCCTGCTTCTATGAACTGCTCGATGCTCGAAGGGAAAATCTAGTAATATATCTCGGATCACTACAAGTATAACAGGTCCTCGGCTGTTGTGACTGTTGACCCTGGAACTGTCCATGTCGACCTGGATGACCACTCTAATGACTTCGGATCGGAGGTGCATTAATAGGAGCTAGTGGTGCACTGTAAGCTAGTTGGTCGGAATGAGACACATAAGGGATGTGACCACGTGAAGCATTGTGGGAATCCTAGAGCGCTGAAGGAAACGGCCGGGGAGGATGGACTCAACCAAAATTACCCCTGCCTCCAGACGAGGCACCACTAAACCCACCGAACTGACGAGACCTCTTATTAGACCCCTACCTTCTCTCCTGCGTAAGAACCATCTCGATCCTCCTCCAACATTAGCAACCGCCTGAAAAGAAATCTCACTTACGGTCTCCTTGGCCATCTGAAGCCTGATAGGGTGAGTGAATCCCTCAATAAACCTCCTCACTCTCTCTCCCTCAGTAGGTAGTAAACGGATAGCATGACAGGCTAAATCCACAAAATGGGTCTCGTACTGCATAACAATCATACTGCCCTATTGTAGGCGCTCAAATTGCCTGCGGTAATCCCCTCTCAATGTGATAGGGAGGAACTTCTCTAGAAATAGCCTTGACAACTGCTCCCAAGTCATTGCAGGCGACCCAGCTGGTCTGGTCAACATATAATCTCTCCACCACCTCTTGGCGGATCCCGTCATCTGGAATACAACAAAATCGACCCCATTGGTCTCAACTATGTCCCATGTTCCGCAATACCTCATGGCAGCGGTCAAGATAAACCTGTGGGTCCTCAGAAGTTGTACCACTGAAGTGAACTGGAAAGAGCTTAGTAAACTTATCCAGTCTGAATAAAGACTCAGAAGATATAGCGGGCCTATCACCGGCCTGTGCCGCAATAACTGGCTGAATTACCCCAACCGGCGGGGTTGCTGGAGCCTGATACTGGGGAGCAATCTGCTTTGGAGCAGGAGTAGTGGGAGTTTGTGCTCCCCCCAGCCTGTGAGACGGCTGGTGCCACTGGAAATGTATCATTCTGGGCCACGCCCTCCATAAGACTTACCATACTGATTAGAGCATCCTGATGCACTGGAGTAGCTACGAATCCTTCTGGAACCTGAACTGGTCCAACCGGTACATTCCGAACTGGAACCTCCTCTTGAAGATCCACCTGAGGTTCTACAACAAGTGTTGCTGCTCGAGCTCTAGACTGAGCTCTACCTCTGCATCTACCTCGACCTCTGGCACGACCTCTACCCCTAGTCATAGTTACCACCAGGGGATCTGGTCCCTGTTCATCGGTAGATGTATTACGTGTTCTCACCATCTGCGAGAGAATAAGAATAGAATGGTTCAATCATCGATGATAGAATAAAATCGCACGACAGAGTAATAAAGAAGTAATATTGTTCCTAAACTTCATAGCCTCTGAAAGATAAGTACAGACGTCTCTATACCTTCCTTCAGACTCTACTAAGCTTGCTCGTGACTCGTGAGACCTAGTAACCTAGTGCTTTGACACCAACTTGTCACGACCCGAAATTCCCACCTTCAGGACCGTGATGGCGCCTAACATTTCACTTGCTAGGCAAGCCAGCGTTAAAATAATCTAATTATTTTTAAACAAATCAAATTAAACGGAAATCGATTACTAAAATAAAGTACGGAAGACCATAACAACCTAATCATCCAAATACTTTCCGGAATCTGGTGTCACAAGTGTACGAGCTACTAGAATAATACAAATAAAGGTCTGAATAAAATTCAAGTTGTTTGAAAGATAATTCACAACTAATATAAGATAGAAGGGGACTTCAGAACTGCGGACGCTGTGCAGTTATACCTCAAGCTCCTTGGGGTAGATGAATCCGAGCAATTCTATGGTACGCCGTCGGGACCAACTCCAAAATCTGCACAAGAAGTGCAGAGTGTAGTATGAGTACAACCGATCCCATGTACTCCGTAAGTGTCGAACCTAACCTCGACGAAGTAGTGACGAGGCTATGACAAGATACGTATGTAAACAATCTGTACAAATATGTACAAATATGAAGCAACAATAACACAATAAATAATAATTTATAAATTTGGGAGGGAACATGCGAATGGGAATGATATAGAAATTTCAGCAAGAAAAGTGTCACTTAGCAGCCAATTAATTCATCAATAATAAAATGGGCAACTAATATTATGAAAATGGCACGGAACCACCCTTCGTACTTTTACTCTCATTCTTTCCATAAATTAATAAATAAATAATAAGATTGGCACGGCATCACCCTTCATGCTTTAACTCTTTGAAAATGGCACGCCATCACCCTTCGTGCTTTAACTCTCTTCCTCACTTCATATTTCAATAAATAATAATGTGAAATTAGTACGACATCACCCTTCATGCTTTTACACTCTTCCTTACCATGAAATTAATAATATAAGTTTGGAAGAATATTAAAATACGTGGATATATACTTATCAATCAATTCAATGCTAGAATACCGACCTCACCTTCCAAAATATTCAACAATAATTTCATGAAAAATGATCAAATAAATAATAATAATTTAAGCAGGAATATCTTAATTAAATAGGCAATTATTCACAATAAATAAATTTCAATCGCATGCTTTGACTCAACCACAATGCATAAGTACTCGTCACCCCATATATACGTTTTACCCGTACATAAAATTACGTAGCAAATAGATAAATAAGTCTTACTCTCTCAAGTCAAGGTTAACCACGACACTTACCTCGATTTGCAACCAACTCAAGATTCCAATACACCTTTGCTTCGCGAATTCATGTCTGAACGCTTCAAATCTAGTCACAAACAATTCAATATATTTAACAGAATCGTAGGAATTAATTTCATATGAATTTACTAATTTTCCGGATTAAAATCCGAAGTTTATTTTAAAAATCGAGAGTAGGAGCCAAGTCTCGAATCCCAAAAAAAAAAACTCATGAAGTCCGAACACACATTCCAATACAAGTTCAACCATACAAAAATTATCAAATTCTGATGTCAAATGGACCTTCAAATCATAGATTTTATTTTTGGAAGATTTTATAAAAATCTAATTTCTCTTCAATAAATTTACGGATTCATGATATAAATGAGTATGGAATCATGAATTATAGTCAATATAGGATAATGAATACTTACCCCAATGTTTTCCTTGAAAAATCTCCTAAAAATTGCCTCACCGGGCTCTTAAAATCCAAAAATGGGTAAAAATGGTCAACCCCCGAATTTATATGTTCTGTCCAAGGCTTTTCGCACATGCGACTAATTTAGCCATTTATGCGGCTGAGTAGTCACTTCTACGACCTCGGCCTCAACCCATGTCTGGCCGCTTCTACGACCTCGGCCTCAACCAATGCCTGGTCGCGACCTCGACCTAAATTCATGCCTGGTCGCGACCTCGGACCATCTGCTCGCTTCTGCGACTTCAACCTCAACTCATGCCTGGTCGCGACCTTGGACCATCTGCTCGCTTCTGCGACCTCGACCTTAACCCATGCCTGGTCGCGACATCGGACCATCTGCTTGCTTCTGCGACCTCGACCTTGATCTTGACCTTGACCTCAACTCATGCCAGGTCGTGACCTCGGCCTCAACCCAAACCAGCGAGCTAAATTCTGCAGGTGCGATTGCACTAGAAGGCTAAAATTTTCAGCAGTTGTTTAAGTCCAAATTTTGATCCGTTAGCCATCTGAAACTCACCCGAGGCCCCCGTGACCTCAACCAAATACACCAACCAGTCCTAAAATATCATACGAACTTAGTCGAAATCTCAAATCACAACATACAACGCTAAAACCACGAATCATACATGTGAACAACTAATTTTTGACCACACCCAAATTTTATATTATTTTAGTGTAAATATTTTTTTTAGGTCTAATCTTGATGTTTTAAAGTTTTATCTTACTCTTAATAGATTTTATTCAATATAATTTTTAAAAAAAATTCTCACATTCTTAAAGTATAGATCTTATTTTTCTATTTACAAAACAAAAAAAATATTCACAAATATATGTGTACATACATATATATATATATATATATATATATATATATATATGGGGTATCTTTTAGTTAGAATTGTAATAAGTAAACTATTATATCTTCTTTGTATAATTTAAACTATAGTGTAAATATTGGATTTTCTTATTTATATAGTTTCTTTATGTCTAAAAGTAAGTCGGTTAATGTGTATGTGTGTGTGTGTGTGTGTATATATATATATATATATATATATATATATATATATATATATATATATATATAGAGAGAGAGAGAGAGAGAGAGAGAGAGAGAGCTGTGTATTTTACCTTCTTTTTGTTTAATAAAAATGGGTTACAAAATTATTTTTAAAAAAAAAAAAAAAACTAACTAACGAAAACATAAAATCCAATCTGCATCAATTCCCAACTTTCCCACTTCCCCACTTCACTCACGCCTCACCCCCACTCCCTCACATCTCCATATGCGCACACACACAATGTCAATCACGTTCCCCCACTTCAAATGGAGGAATAAAAACTATATATGATTCCCTATAAAGAAAAACGTAAAGGGAGACAAAAAAAAAAGAGAGGAAAAAATCTGATTATAAATTTTTTTCAGCAACTAAGAGAAAAGACTATTCTCTTATAGTAAAAAAAATTCACTCGAAAGAAAAGTTTGGCTCAGTTATTGAACCTGAAGATGGAGTTTAAGATTTCGTTCGCGGTTCCGAGTTCGAGGTTCTAAAAAGTTAGCATTGCTAGCTTTGGAAATCAGTAGACCGCGTTGTGATTTTATTGTAAAAAGCTTCACAAAAAAGGTAATATTCGAATTTTCATCATCAACATGAAATTTGTTGGTTCTGATTTATTTTGGCTTCATCGTTTGATTTCTATTTTCTGTATCTTTGAGTTGTTTTGAGTATTTTTTTTTTCGAACTAGAGTGAACTGAATATTTGTTTGGGTGTCGGTTCATCTTTTGAAGTTTTTTTTTAATTTTTAATATCATTCTTGCTGGTCTTATTTAACTCTTATGATGACATTGCAAAATATTTAATTTTTCAATTAAATGTGTTTATATGTGTATAGAGGAATTAATGTGGTGAACAGTAAAAATAATTCTCATGTTGATAGTTTATAATTAGGTCTGTATATAAAGAATATGTTGTGAATGTTTTATTAACTTTGTGAATATATGAAGAAGTTAACCCAAGAAAAAACTAAAGCCTTAGACATAAAGACAGAACTCACTTGTGCAAACAGACTCATAAAGTTTAACATTACTAATACCATATGAACTTTATGACTATCTCGTTTAAAAATTCAAATTTGTACTTTATTCCTTCCTAATTAAGGCCAAGTGAAGTAACCAGAACAAAAGGCTTACCAAAAGTTGAAGTGGGTTGGATAGAAATGTCGATGACTGCTTCTCCACCATTAATGTTGTCACATTTTTTTTTTTGAACTAGCATACCTTCTGGACGTAATTTCAATTTTGTGAATACTATTTAGTTTAACTTTATGATGCATTTTATTTTTCATACGTATAAAAGTTCATTACATTACATTATGTTTAAGGTCATGAATGCAATAGTCAATTATTTAGACTCACGAACTTCATTTCTATATAATTAGGACAAATGGAGTTTCTAAAAGGTTCTACTTTAAATGTATCTATCCATCATTCGTCTATCACTGAAATTTAATAGTTTTTTTGTTATGTTGTGTAATTTGTGTCGCGCAAAACAGGTTCGGGAATAATTTAATAATTTTGGCTTAGATAGAAGATTAAGTTTGCCAATTTACAAGATTTATTTTTTGTTTTTTTGTGAAGTACATAAAGGGGTAACGAATTAGCTATTTCAAAGAATAAATAATTGGAGTGGTAAAAATATTTATAAGGTAGCGAGGTGAATCATGAACTAATTTAAGACTTGTTGTAATAAGTAATAATAATAAAATGAAATACTCTAAAACACTAGAAAAATTTTAGATGTACTTTAAATATTAGTCCATGTGTTCATACCCGAACCTTGGATTGATATGCTTAAATAATAAAAGGATCATGTGCGCATTCCGCGCCTTGATGCCTTTAAATTTAAAATAATTATGTTATAACCATGTGTACATTCTGTACCTTGATTTAACATTTAATTTTAAAAAAGTACCTTGTGTGCGTACCGCATCTTGGTGAACACAATTAATAAAATATAATAATTAATTAAGTGATAATAGACACATCACAACCAATAATATACAAGCATAGCCAATAATTGATTTAAGCCTTACGTAAGTCAATAAAAGCGACCGTGCTAGAACCACGGGACTCAAGGGATGCCTTACACCTTCCCTTCGGTCAACAGAATTCCTTACTTAGTCTTCTGTTTTCGTAGACTATAAATAAAGAGTCAAAGCTTCCGTTTGATAAGGGATTCAAATAAAAGATGACTTGGAACACCAAAACTCAATTCCAAGTGGCGACTCTAAATAATAAATAACCACTTTTCAAAACGTCACTTTAATTGAAAAAACTCTTCTAACTCAGCCTCGTAATAAGGGTTGCGGAAAAAAAGAGGTGTGACAATACCCCAATTCAAGCCCCATGAAACTAAGAACTTTCAACTTCTACATTCAATGCCGAAACCTATCAAATCAAGTCCGATTGACCTCAAATTATGCACACAAGTCATAAATGACATAACAGACTTATCCAATTTTTAAAATCGGATTCCGACCCCGATATCAATAAAGTCAACTCCGCGGTCAAACTTTGGAAATTTTTAGCATTTATATTTCTAGTTTTCGTTAAATTGCGATAATTTGAGTTAGGGACCTCCGAATTTAATTACGGGCATATGTCCAAGTCCCAAATCACGATACAGACTTACTGGAGCTGACAAAATACTGATCCGAGTCTGTTTGCTCAAAATGTTGACCAAAGTCAACTCAGTTGACTTTTAGAACTCTATTTCACATCTTAATTCATTTTTCACATAAAAACTTTCCGAAAAATTTTACGGACTGCACACGCAAGTTGAGGAATGCTGAATAGTGCTTTTCGAGGTCTCAGAACACAGAAATTAATATTTAAAATTAAAGATGACATATTGGGTCATCACAATCCTTTTTATGAAACTTAAGATATTTATGTTAGGAAAATACTCTAGTTGTCAAGTGTCGAGAAGAACAACTATTACCTCCGTTCTAGTTTATGTGAACCTATTTTCTTTTTAGTCTATTCCAAAAAGAATGACCCCTTTCTAAATTTGGAAGCAATTTTGTTTAAACTTACAATTCTACCCTTAATGAGAAGCTTTTATAACCATACAAATATTCTGGGCCCCTTTTTGAATTGTTTAGGATCACAAATTCCAAAAGTCTTCATTTTTTCTTAAATTTCGTGTCCAATCAAACAAGTTCACATAAATTGGAACGAAGGGAGTAAGTGTTTTCACCTAAAATTATGTAAACTAAAGAGAATAATCATTTGAAGGATGCATATGATGTAACTCTTCGTTGATGTTCTTACAGAAATAGGATTATATCCAATATCATGCATAATGGCGTGTGTTAAGTCCGTATCCTACCAGAAGTCGTTATCCTAACACATATAAATAGCGTTCAATATTTTAAGAATATTTTCATCAACCAATATTATATTCGTATTTGTATAATAATACTAGTTTTAGTGTACGTGCATTACACATGTATAGTGCGTTAATTAATAAATATATTTATACGTAAGAAGAACAAATTATTAAAAAATAGCAATTTATATCAAAATTTAAATATTTGCTTAAGGAAATAATTTGTAAAAGATGATTAAAATTTTAATTAATCTTAAGTTTTATATATTAAGACTTCTGACATGGTTCAAATAATACATATTCGATAAATAAAATTAATTTTAAAATCCTAAATAAGTAAATCTTAAGAAAATTAACACATGAATAATTATATTTTTGAAACAATTTAATAAAATATAATTTAAACAAACCAAGAAATATTATATGAAAAAGAAAATAAAGGATCAAAATTGATCTTGCACGATAAAATTTCCTTGTACGATATAGGCACAAAATATTTGCACGAAAATTATAAAATATTTTTTGTCCTTGGTTGAAAAGAAATTTACCTTTTACTTTTTATATTCTCTTCTTTTTTCTTAATATATTTTATCCTTGTTTAGTTGATTTCGAACTCCTATGTATTAGGTAATAATTAAAATTTTACTTGATTTTAAAGTCCTAAATATTAAGAAAGTAACTTAAATTACATATTTGTCCAATGTGAAATTAATTTTTAAAGGGTAAAAATGACGAACGATATTTAGCTAAGGGCATTCGTGCTTTTAATATAGTATAGATAGATACATATAGATTAGTTCCTATGTATTCTTTGTAAACTTTTTCATTTTAAAGTATTCTTGTTCATCATTATATCCAAACTCATGTGTGCCATTTGAATTGATAATATAGTACTTTTGATTGAATTTATCATTGGAAACATGAGAAATTATACCTTAATGTTCTCACTAATTCAAAAACAAAATTGTTAAATAGGGTGCAACTTAGTTTGTTTATATTTAATATTGATGAGTGTTATTAGATCTTGACAAATAAGGAATTAAAATTAAAATGTCCATTTTTCTTGTTGGATATGAATTAGATTAAGGAGTTATATAGTTATATTATGCTATTTAAATGAGAAAATAATTTATATAGGTTAAAATGTTATTTTATTTTGAATTTTTAAATATTACGAGCTCCTGTTATAGAATTTTTTTCACTTAATTTTAACGTTATTATTTAAATGATTAAATTACATTTAATGTATGTGTTATCCATCATCAATGATTAAATAGTTTGTATTAAAAATTAAAAAATTATAAATCACCTTAAGACTTCATGCACATGTGAAATATTAGAATGAACAATATTCACATGGTTAAAAAAGAAATAGAAAAAAGTGGATTTTGACATGTTTGATGATTCTTACGTGGTTAGTACTACAAAACTCAAATGAAGACTAAATTCATAACGTGATAAACACTTGGAAACATTTAAGGAAAATACTTACGTAATTTAAATATGGGAAAAAAGTTGTATAAGTAAAATCAAACTCCATTTTAGATCCTCAATATTAGGCGGTTTTACCTAGTTCAAATAAGGAAGAATTTAATAAATAAAATTTAGTTGATCAAGTCTTAAATATTTAAAAAATTAAGTAAATTACAATTACAAATTTGTGCAATGTAAAATCTATTTTTAAAGGGTAAAAAAAGGCGAACAATATTTCGCTAAGAAGTTTCTTGTTTTTAATATAGTATATAGATAAATAAATAGAAAGATATAAATATAAATATAGATAGATATATCGACATTATTGTATATGGGATGTTGAAATTAGGGGAACGAGTGCAGTTTGTATTTCAAAAATGTAGCCCTGATACGAAAATGGGCCTCTATCTTTGTGTTTTTAATGGACCTCTTTCTCTGAAATGTAAGTGGCCAATTTACAACAATGTCTTCGAATGGATCGAACCCAAGACATTCCAGGTTTTACAATTGAATATAAAGAAGAATTAACCCAAATAGCCGCCTACCTAATTTCTTAAACTACAAATAGCCGTCACATATATAATATATGTAAAATTCATGTATAATATGTGTATAACTATATATAATCAAAATATAATATATGTATATCGGTTAGAAAAGAGTAAACAATGAATCTCGCATGTTATTTGAGTAAAAATCCCGAATATAAATGGGTTCATGCCAGGATTAAATGGTAAAGCGCCTCCTATAGGACTTTTTAAGTTCTTGGGACTCTAAACTCGAGATATCCAATTAAAGATAAAAAGATCTTATACATCCTACAACAACATTTGGTGATAAATAGTTGACATACTTTTAACTTAATTCCTCAATATAATATTACTTAACTGTGATTAAGTGATAACTATATGTATGCAAGACAACAAGACAAATGTCTTGTATTCATTGATATAGTGTAAACGCCAAATATAATTAAGGATTCAAACACCAAATATATATATATATATATATATAAAATAAAAAAAAAAGAGCACATACCAAAGAAATATGATAAAATGGAAAAGATTTCTTCACACTTAATAAAATGTATTGGTTTAAGCACTAAGAGTAGAAAAAAATTCTAATAGGGAGTAATTTTCCTTTTAGTGAACTATACATGATGAATTATAATTGAATAAGTGGACTTTGAATACAAGATGATTGAACCAGAAAACAGAAAATATACTCCACTAAATGAAGAAGAATAAACTAAGACACGAGTACTTCACTAACCTGTCAATGACTCAATACTGAAACCGATCGAGGAAACGTGTAGCCAAAGCGTTAAAGTTTACACTTAGGGGTTGTTTGGTAGCGTATAAGAAAAGTATTGAATAAAGTGTATTAGTATTATTGAGATTAGTTATATTAGGATTAGTTATGTTGAGATTATTTTTTATTAACTGTTTGGTTTAGTGTATTAAAAATAACATGCATTGCTTAATTTTTTTAAAAAAATTATTTATTTACAAAAATACCTTCCATATTATTTGGAAAGGAATTGGAGAAAGTTTTAAAATGACAGTTCTGTCTTTATACATGTCGATTTATATATTAAAAATTATGGTATTACTAAATACTAATGTCATGATTTGTTATGTATAAGAATAATACCGAATATGGTATATAACTAATACAAATATTAATTATACATATGTTGAAGATACTACCAAATAAGAGATTAATAATAAAGCTAATACATGTATTATTTTTCCTAATACGTTTTACTAAATGACATGGTAGTACAATAGATTATCCATGATTGTGGTGGATAATCCATTCCAAAAGTTTCAAATTGAAAAATTCCAAATAGAGATGGTTTCCTTCTTTAATGAGCATTAAGTAGCACAAATTCAGAATAATCAGGACATTAAAAAAAAAAATATCAAACACCCTATGAAAAATAAGAAGAAAAAATAGTGTAAAGGAACATCAGCACTACCACAACACTGACAGCAGAGCATTTGACCAAGTACAATTTCTGTGGTTAACTTGTCTTGTCATTTGATTTGATTAAATTGTTAAGTAGGGAAGGGGAAATAAAATATAATTTGGCCGTTGACATAGTTAAGCATTAAAGACGCATACGACTTTCAACCATTTCCTAAGTCTTTGTCAAATTATTTCTTCTTTATCCAATGACAAAAGCCAATGCTCCACCCTTTTTTGGGCAAAAATTATTTTAGTCCGCAATCAAAACTATTTATATTAATCGTAATAGTGTATAAAATTTTTAAAAGCAGCTATACAGTATTATTTTTTTTGTTTCTATATTCATAATTTTCGCTCATACCTTGTATTTTTGTTCAAAAAATCGTTATATATGTACAAATAATAAATTTTAAACCCATTAAATTAAATGAAATATGTTAAAATTGTGAATCTGAACTCATAAAGTTCAAATCCTGAAACCACATCTGCCACCACCCTGTATTCATGTTGAAATTTCAGTTAATTTGAATTTGCGTCGTATAAAATATTAAAAAAATATTTTCTGCACGGAGAGATACAAATTTGGAACACTAAGTTGTCGCATGCAATACAATCTTTTTCTGCTTGTTTTTTGAAAAATTATTTTTATCCTGAACATTTTATCTGAAGCACATTTTGCACAAAATAAATTTAAAAAATTAAAAGATTAGTTGAAAATATATGCATCATTATTATTTAATAAATAAAAATATGCAGTCACATGCTAAGTCTTTTATTTTTAAGTATGTAAATACATAGACAGGTACAATAGAAGATTAAACATATGTAAATTTAATATTCTTTTTGTGTAATATAGGATGTTACATCACTCGGATGCAGATTAAACATAGAACATGGATATTTATTAAAGACAAGTAATGTATATTTAAATAATTATTGTGCCAATTTCAATCTTCTAGTTTATACAGCCGGTACATTATCAATATTGGTTATAATGATGGTGTATTAATAAAAATAATCATTAAAAAATGGTATTATTATTATTATAAATATCCCAATTTAAAATGCATAATAAAGAAAGTTGTCGTAACTCGTAACTGCTTACACCTCAAGTCCCACCGGACTAGAACCCGAAGATAGGACGCCTGTCTTCGACAATATCGAGGCCATGATCCCAGAACCGGTCCTAGCCTCAAACGACTTTGAAGAAACATTGTCAGCATAGCCAACGGAAGACCGAAATATCCGTGACCGGCCGAATATTACGGCGGGAATCTTACCGATAAAGAACCAGCAATCACTAAATCAATTTTTTTTTTTTTTTACTTTTTATAGAATTGTATCTAAAGTAGGACTCATCTACTATATAAATGGGGTCTGATATTTCATAAAGTACATTGTAACACGCATTCCAAGGCAATATATCATTATTTGTCTTGTTATTAGTTCTTCTACTTTCGTTCGTCAGTACTTGTTGTTACGAGCCCAGATCGAGGGAAAATATTTCACTAAGGATTAAATCGTCTTCCTCGTGTGGTTTGAACTTACTTCATCCTTATTTATTTAATTTGTCTTTATTTACTGCTTTATATCAAATAAATCCGCGTATCCTCAAAATCACTTACAAATTTAATTGTTATCCGATTTTGAGGGTAAACAGTTTGGCGCCCACCATGGGGCTGAGGATAATAGTGGTTATTTGATACAAATTTCTATAACACACAACACTTATTCTTTGGAGTGTCTCTAATTTCAAGTCAAAGCTCAAAATTTCAAACTCCCAGTCACTACCTCTACATGATGGAGATGAGTCCGGTCATCATGGCGAAAATAATATAGTGCCCAGTGGCGAGGCACCACCTGTTGATTCTGTCGGAATTCTGGTCGCTGACCCAATTAACGCCAACTTGCATATTGCCATCAACGCAAATCTGCCTACCGACCCCGGGAATAGCGTCTGTGGTGAAGCTCGATCAGCAACCCAAAATACACAAGGCATTGGAGGGGACGAGATCAATTTACGGGTGATCTTCGAAATGTTGCAGGCTCAACCGGCGGCGATAGCCCTGTTATATAACCAAAGCCGCGCGCCGAGCAGAATTGAAACTGATCCATCCCGGAAAGACACCCGCAGAAACGAACCGGTCGCAGAGAGGCCGAATGAAAATGAATCGATGACCAACCCCTAGATCATAAATATGCTAGAGGAACAAACAAAATGGGTAGAATCAGGGGAGAAGAAAATCAAAGCTAATGAAAAAAAAAAAGGTGAAAATCTACAACTCCAGGGTCGACCAAATTCCAGGAGCACCGCCGATATTAAAAGGCCTGGATTCCAAGAAGTTCGTTCAAAAACCTTTCCCTCCGAGCGCTGCTCCGAAGCCGATCCTTAAGAAGTTCCGCATGCTCGAGATTCCTAAGTACAACGGAACGACCGATCCAGATGAGCCTGTGACTTCCTATACATGTGCCATCAAAGGGAACGACTTGGAAGATGATGAGATCGAGTCTATCTTGTTGAAAAGGTTCGGGAAGACCCTGTCAAAGGGAGCTATGATATAGTATCACAACCTACTTCCTAATTCTATTGATTCATTTGCTATGCTTGCAGATTCCTTTGTAAAAGTACACGCCAGGGCTATCAAGGTCGAGACCAGGAAGTCAGACCTTTTTAAAGTAAAACAGAAGGATAACGAGATACTCAGAGAGTTTGTGTCTCAGTTTCAAATGGGACGGATGGACCTATCGTCGGTCGCTGTTGATTGGGTCGTTTAGGCTTTCACCCAAGGACTCAACATTCGAAGCTCGTTAGTTTCACAGCAGTTGAAACAAAACTTTGTAGAATATCCGTCTGTCACTTAGGTCGATGTCCATAACCGGTATTAATCAAAAATCAGAGTCGAAGATGATCAACTAGGGGGCCCTTCCAGGTCCATGTATCCCGTCAGAACTATCAACAGAGTCAAGAGAGATATTGATCGTGAACCGAGATCAAACAGGGATCGGTATCAGCCGTACAATGGAGACCGAAGAAGCAGTGGATCCGGGCGGAACCCTATGAGAAACGAAAGGAGAAAAGATTGAGGTCAAAACAACCGAGGACTCATGAGCAAAAATAGCTTCAACAGAACCATCGGGCCTAAAGAAGCGCCAAGATTATCAGAGTAAAACTTCAACTTCGATGCCGCCGCTATCGTATCTGCCATTGGTCTCATCAAGGATACCAAATGGCCTTGACCTCTACAATCCGATCTAGCCCAAAGGGATCCTAAACTGATGTGCAAATATCACGACACTCATGGCCACAAAACATAAGACTGCCGACAATTAAGAGAGGGGGTGGCCCGGCTGTTCAACAAGGGACATCTCCGAGAGTTATTGAGTGATCGAGCTAAGAACCACTTCAGGAACAGGAATTCTAATAAATAGACCGATCAAGAGGAACCTCAACACATCATTAACATGATTATCGGTGGAGTCGATATTCCTACGTACCGTAAGGAACCTTGTCCTTCAATGACGAAGACGCTGAGGGGATCATGCAACCCCACAACGATACGCTGGTAATATCGATACTCATAAATAAATCTCGAGTTAAACGTGTGTTAATTGATCTAGGTAGCTTAGCCAACATCTTCAGATCGAGGGTCGTGGAACAACTCGGCCTACAAGATCAGATTGTACCTGCGGTCCGAGTCCTGAACGGATTCAACATGGCATGTGATACCAATAAAGGGGAGATACACATTTTCGACATCGAAGCGTCTGAATCCGATGGACAAAGATGAGGCCAAATAGCAATTACAGGTACCAGCCCCGATAGAACTGGATAAATAATGGGTAGACGAGGACGACCACTACGGAGTTCCCAGATCTTTCATAGCTCCCGATGATTCCGACGCTACCAAATCAACGGTCGAGGAGCTAGTGCAAGTCGTACTAATCAAGCAATTACCCGGTCAAAAGGTATACCTCGGCATGAGGTTAAGCCCCGAGCTCAAGAAAAAACTCATTCAATTTCTTATAGTTAACGAAGATTGTTTCGCTTGGTCCCACCTTGATATGACAGGGGTTCCGCCAGAAATAACCACTCACAAGCTAAGCCTGGACCAGAAGTTCCACCCGATCAAGTAGAAGAGGAGACCCAAGTCCAAGTTCAAACATGCTTTCATCAAGGATGAGGTATCTAAACTCCTTAAAATAGGGTCTATTCGGGAGGTTGAATAACCGGATTGGTTAGCAATTGTAGTGATAGTCCCTAAAAAAAGGAATAAATTAAGAATGTATGTAGACTATAAAGACTTAAATAAGGCATGTCCCAAGAACTCTTTCCCCCTGCCTAACATCGATCGCATGATCGATGCAACGGCCGGCCACGATATCCTTAGTTTTCTCGACGCCTATTCCGGGTACAACCAAATACGGATGAACCCGGGCGATCAGGAAAAAACCTCATTCATCACTAAGTATGGCACCTACTGCTATAATATGATGCCATTCGGACTAAAAAATATTGGTGCCACTTACCAATGCCTAGTAAATCGATTGTTCGAGGAACAAATAGAAAAATCAATGGAGGTTTACATTTATGATATGTTGGTTAAGTCCCTGCGAGCGGAGGACCATTTGAAGCATTTGTAGGAAACCTTCAGCATATTGAGGAAGTACAATATGAAGTTAAATCCGCAGAAGTGTGCATTTGGAGTCAGATCCGATAAATTCCTCGGATTCATGGTATCCAATCGAGGAATCGAGATCAACCCCGATAAGATCAAAGCCATCGAGGATATTACTATTGTGGACAATGTGAAGGTCGTACAAAAATTAACCGGACGCATAGCCGCCCTGGAGAAATTCATCTCGAGGTCTTCCGACAAGAATCACCGGTTCTTCTCACTATTGAAGAAGAAGAATAACTTCTCGTGGACCCCGGAGTGCTAACGGGCCTTGTAGGAGGTCAAGCGATATTTATCAAGCCCATCGCTGCTCCACCCGCCGAAGACAGACGAGCAACTATACCTGTACCTGGTAATATCGGAGATAGAGGTAAATGGAGTCCTGGTCCGGGAAGAGAAAGGTACGCAATTTCCAATTTACTATGTTAGCGGGACTTTAGGCGAGGCCGAAACTAGATACCCTCACCTAGAAAAAGTGGCGCTCACTTTGCTAAGCGCCTATAGGAAGCTGAAACCATATTTTCAATGTCACCCCATATGTGTTGTGACTACCATTGAGGAATGCAATGCATAAACCTGAGCTCTCGGGATGGTTGGCCAAATGGGCCGTGGAGATCAGCGGGTACGATATTGAATATCGGCCCGGACCGTCATTAAGTCTTAAATTTTGGCAGACTTTGTGGCCGACTTTACGCCGGCCCTGATACCCGAGGTTAAAAGAGAGTTATTGTTGAACTTGGGGATTTCTTCGGGGATCTAGACCCTCTTTACGGACGGCGCCTCGAACGTAAAGGGTCCTGACGTGGCATCGTATTGAAGCCACCAATAGACAATGTAGTTAGGAAATCTATTAGGACTGTAAAATTGACTAACAACGAGGCTGAATATGAGGCCATGATTGCAGGTCTCAAACTAGCCAAAAGCTTAGGTTGGAGGTGATCAAAAATAAGTGCGACTCATTCCTTGTGGTGAACCAAGTTAATGGGACGTTCGAGGTCAGAGAGAACGAATGCAAAGGTACCTGGATAAGTAGCAAGTAACATTACACCGGTTCAAGGAGTGGACTCTACAACACGTACCTCGGGATCAAAACAGTGAGGTTGATGCCCTTGCTAACTTAGGGCCGTCGTTTGAAGACGATGAGTTCAACTCGGGGGCAGTCGTACAACTCATGAAATCGGTGGTATAAGAAGGTCACGCCGAGATAAATTCAACGAGCCTAACTTGGGACTGGAGAAACAAATATATAGAATATCTTAAGACCGAAAAACTACCCTCGAATCCAAAAGAATCGAGGGCCCTACTTACGAAGGCAGCCCGATTTAGTTTGTCCGAAGACGGAACCTTGTCATTCCATGGGCACTCGGTAAGGCTCAATTTATATTATTTATGACTGACTATTTTTCTAAGTAGGTGGAAGCCAAGGCATATGAGAAGGTCATGGAGAAGTAAGTCATCGATTTCATTTGGGACCAGATCATATGTCGGTTCGGAATGCCGGCCAAAATTGTGTGCGACAATGGGAAATAGTTAGTCGGCAGAAAAGTAAGCAAGTTTCTCGAAGACCATAAAATCAAAATGATCCTATAAACACCCTACCACCCTAGTGGGAACTGACAAGCAGAATCCACCAACAAAACCATACTCCAAAACCTCAAAAGGAGGTTGACCGACGCCAAAGGAAAATGGAAGGAAATCCTGCCCGAAGTCCTATGGGCATACCGTAAGACCTCGAAGTCTAGTACCGAGGCCACCCCATTCTCGCTGATTTACGGCATCGAAGCTCTAAAACTAGTCGAAGTCAGAGAATCGAGTCTTAGGTTCCGATATGCAACAAAAGAATCAAATGACGAAGCCATGAATACGAGTCTGGATCTAATAGATGAAAGGCGCAAAGCCGCACTTGTTCGGTTGGACGCCCAAAAACGGCGGATCAAGAGGTATTACAATCGAAAAGCCAACCTTCGACATTTCAATATCGGGGACTTAGTGTTAAGAAAGGTCACGCTAAGCACTCGGAACTCGAACTAAGGGAAGTTGGGGCCGAACTAGGAAGGTCCTTATAAAATTATCGAGATCACCGGAAAGGGATCATACAAACTCGGAACAATGAATGGTGAGCAACTACCGAACAACTGGAACAAAACTCACTTGAAGTGATATTACTGCTAAGGTACGACCCCATTCATTCCTTTTACTTATTTATATTTTGGACTAATACTTGCAAGCGACCGTCGAAGAACGACACAATTTTTAGGCCTGAAAGCACGCATTGCACTCTTTTTTCCTTGAATTGGTTTTGTCCCAAAAGGATTTTCCGACAAGGTTTTTAATGAGGCAACAATAAATCGTGCTAACTTAGAATTGAAGGCCGGCTACGAACCGGTGTCAAAGATCACGACAATAGTATTCGAGGCTTCCCTATGATCGGCCTCGAACACTGGGGGCCATCACCCTCGGATAATGACTTTAGCAAGGAAAGAAACTTTGTGATCGAATGGTCTTGTCTCGATCGGTAAGATTTACTGTAAGGGCCAAACGGTCAAATGAACCATGCCCACATAAACTATTTGAGCTCTCGCACAAAGCTTATACACATGTGTAACCATATATATTACACACATAAAGAAAAAGAAGTTTATACATTGCGGATAAATACCTTGTCCTCCCTTAAAAAATTTCTTTTTCTTTCTTTTCTCTTAAGGATCGCTCTAACTCGGGGACTTCCATCTAAAGACAAACTCGGACGGTCCGGGCTATCAGATCCCGGGGGCACAAGACCTATTAGGCAGTGCCCGAACCTTAAAGGCTACGGCCACCCCCATTCAGGGACTGTTATCTCTGGAAAGCCCGGATAACTCGGGGTAACAAGCCCACTGGGCAACACCCGAACTAAAAAGGCTACGGCCATATTAAAACGGCTCAGAGACGTCCGAGACCCGTAATAAAAAACAAGACCTTCAAAATTTCTAAATCGGTTCAAAAGGCTACCCTCAGCAAAATTATCATCTAAAAGGTTCTAAGTATTTTGGGAAAAGCTTCTGGTCATACCGATCCCCCACGAATCATAAACGAAATAATATCGAAAGAAAGGCTTGTTCGAACCTCCGAACAAGAGCTAATTATCACATGCTAAGGCAATTCGATCTTTGCAAACATAAAGAATAAAGTAAAGGAAAACAAAGTTAGAAATTGTCGCAGGGAAAAAAGAAGCCTTATATATATATATATATATATATATATATATATATATATATATATATATATATATATATAGCATTTACAAAGGCCAAACGACCTTAACAAAAAGTACAAAAATACAAAAACAAATGAAAATATACAAGGCACTTAAACGACCTGGTCTTCACCGGAGCCCGCCTCGTCGCCATGGTTTTCGGAGTCCTCTCCACCCTCGGATTCGTTCGAACCCTCGGAGTCTTCTTCATCCTAGATATACACCAACTTCTTGGCCTCAGCTTCGAGTCTCTTAGCATTCTATATCTCAGCCGATAAGTCTAAACCCCGAGCATGAATTTCCTCGAGGGTCTCTCTTCGAAATTGCCACTTCGCGTGCTCGACGACATCTTTCAGTTGACCCTCGGTCGCCTCAACATCATCTTTGACCACCGTAACCACCGACTTGATCGTTTCGAGCTCCTTGGCAAAAATTTCTCTATCGGAGATGGCCGAGCTTAGCTGAGACTGGAGCTCCTCAACTTTTTGGGCCCACACCTCGGCCTTTTCCTTTGCCGCCCGAAGATGGACCTCTATCGAAGTCAGTTGCGCCCGAGCAGTCTCCTTTTTCGAGGCCAGGCGGACCATCCTGCCTCTCCATTATTTGGCCTCGGCCTTAACTGCATCCATCTCATCTCGGAGTTGGTCGATCTGATCGATCTTCTGTTGGACCTTCGAATTTCGATCATTAGTCACCGTGTCTAGCTCATCGTCACTAACTTCAAATATTTTTACCTGTTCGACCAGGTCAGCATGCTCCTTTCGAGCCACCTCCAGCTCAGCTCGGAGGCTCTTAGCCTCCCCTTCACGCTCATCACTGAGAAGTTTGTACGTGTCTCTCTTCTCAACAAGCTCTCTGACTTCGGCATCGAGCTGGTTTAGCTCGTCCCGGTACCAAAAAATATTTTCATGGTGAAGCACTGAGGCCTACAAATACGAAGGAAAGTATTAGGATTATCAATGAATGAATCCAAGTATAAAAGGAGAAATTGAATTCATCGAGAGTTATTTAAAGTTACTCGATTCAATACCTGTTATGCTTTGTTGAATAGGCAGGGCGCATCTACCTTGTTTATCTTGGCCTGGTCTTCTTCGGTCACCAGGCACCGGAGGTAACTGGACACCCCTACGGGGTAGAAAGACCCCGAGCATCCTCCAGAATGGTAATGATAATAGACCGCTTCCGATCAGGATCCACACTCGGGGCAAGGAACCTGTTGACCAATTTCGGGCTCGCGTTAGGCCCGCCTGCCCCCGAGGCGAGGCTCTTCATCGGTACCTCTATGTCACCCAACCTGGTGCCGTCTTCTGTGGCGATAGAATCCACGCCATAAAAAAGGCAGCATAGGGGGTCGTCGGCTCTGTGGTCCTCCTCGTTGGGATGCTCTTTCACTGTTTGAGCCTCATTGTACATGGACTCGGTGAACGAGGGCGACTCGGTGATGTCTATCACGCCGAGTGCCTCCTTCGGGGCGTTGCCTGCATCCCGAGAAGCCTTAGCCCCGGTCTCCTCATCGACCTCCCTGGATCGAGGCAGATCAGCCTCACCGATCTCTGGTTTAGTGACCCCCTGCTTTTCAAGATGCGACGGCCCACAAGCCACTAGATCAAAGGTTTATTCATCTTCGGATTCATCCCTCAACCGATAGAGCGAATCCAAAGTTGCTACTCGGGCGCTGGTGCTTTCTGTTGACTTGCACACCAGCCTTCGCCTTATTTTCTTTTTCTCCGAGCTCGGGGAACTTGAAGCCCTCTTTCTTCTCTTCTCTTCAGCCTATCTCGGAGCAGGGGACTCGGTAAGTAAGTCCTTGCTACCTGCTGGAGGCCTCAGTTCGACATCCTTAGATAAACCTGCAAAAAGAAGTAAAAGGAGTAAGGACTCAATGATAAAAGAGGAATCCAAATATTACCTACTCGAGAAGGGAGTCTCACCATAGAAACGGGCCTCCCAACGGCCCTTCAGGAGCATGCGCCATGAGTGCTCGGAGTAGGGCATCTATGATACGATACCCTCAACCCACTCCTTGAATCGAGGGACAACATTCAGGACCCGGGCGATGGCTGCACCACCACAAAACACTGATACGAAAGAAGGAAATAAGTATAAAATTGACTTTCGAAAAATAAAATTATACTTACGTGATGTATTCCACTTCTCGGGGAATAGAATGTGCTCAGCTAGGATCAGGTCCGAAGTCTTCACTCAGACAAAACGGTCTTGCCATCCATGATCTCGGCCTTCATCAATACGAGCACCCATCAATTCTGCTCACGAAGAACCGGAGGAGGATCATGATTCTCTAGATCGAAGGATGAATCTGACTGAGGCATACCTCGTACCTCTTACAGAAATCAACGATGATCGGGTCCATCGGGCCCAATGTAAAGGTATAAGTGTAAACACTTTGGTATCCCTCGACATGGGTGGTGATGGCTTCATCGGGGTCAGGGATCATTATGCCCTTACCGGCCCAATTGCAGTCTTTCCAGACCATAGGAAGGACTTCTTTAGTGATCGAGCATATGTATCTCGAGACCTCCTCACACCAGCCTTGTAAAGAGGAAGGTTTTTCAACCTTGAAATTGGTGTTGATCGAGCATCCTCCGGGGATGAACATTTTCAAAGGGGGTTCCGGTACTGGTTCATCGACAGCAGTACGTGAAACAATCTCCTTGGTCTCAATAGCCGGCCGCGAAGTATAAGGGATTTTTTTCTGGTGAACGGTTTTGGAAGTCTTTGCCATTTCTTTAAAAGATGGAGAAAGAAAAGAAGTTGAAGGATTGTACTTGTTGGCTTGAGATGAAGATAAACAAGAGCTCTTGCAATGAAACTTAGATAACTGGAGTGAATGTGCTAGAAAGTATTGAAATTTTAAGGGTACGTGGGTAGAAGGTTTGGATGTAAAGTTAAAATGAGCAAAGGAAGAGGTATTTATAGTATTTCAGCGACGGTTCGCATCCAGGAATGGCCGACCGGCGGCTGACATGCATTTAATGCCATTGAGACTTGACTGACGAGACGTTTCGGTTGTTTTGTCATTTTTGTTACGGTGTATTAAAGTGAGAATCGGAAGCTCATGTTGTTTTCTCGTCGTCTACTCTCCGAAAAATGAGGGGACTATCTGTATACGGTCGAAATCGAGCTCGTGGTTCATCCTAGCCTCCGAAATGGTAAGCCAGGCTCGAGACATGACAATAAAGGATTGAAGATCGACCCCAAGTCCCATCGGGCTAGAACCCACAGATAGGATGCCTGCCTTAGAGAATATCAAGGCCATGATCCCGGAACTGGTCCTAGCCTCAAACGACTTTGAAGAAACATTGTCAGCATAGCCAACGGAAGACCGAAATATCCGTGACCGGCCGAATATTATGGCGGGAATCTCGGCACGTACCGATAAAGAACCAACAATCAGTAAATCAAAAGATTTTTTACCTTTTATAGAATTGTACCTAAATTAGGACTCATCTACTATATAAAGTAGGTCTGATATTTCATAAAGTATATTGTAGCACGCATTCCAAGGCAATATGTCATTATTTGTCCTGTTATTAGTTCTTCTACTTTCGTTCGTGAGTGCTTGTTGTTACGAGCCCAGATCGAGGGCAAATATTTCACTAAGGCTTAAATCCTCTTTCTTGTGTGGTTTGAACTTACTTCATCCTTATTTATTTAATTTGTCTTTATTTACTATTTTGTATCAAATAAATTCGCGTATCCTCAAAACCACTTACAAATTTAATTATTATTCGATTTTGAGGGTAAACCGTATATTTTTAGCTGCTCCTAAAAAATAATAATAAATAAAATGTATATATTTTGTATATATGTGTATTATATAAAAAAAAAATATACATACTTTATGCATTTTCGGCTGTCCAATGCAATTAGTTTCCCCACCGACTAGTTTTGCATTTTGCTCGAAAGAGTATTCTAGTAGCTCTACTTTTGGATAAATTAAATGAAATGGGACCGCTTAATCAATGACTACTATCGCCGCCTGCATACTGTACAGTAAGTCAACGCGGAGAAAATAAGAAAAAACCATCCACACAAATTTTCAACTAACACCACAGTCGCCATCCTCAACAACTATCTGCTACTAACATTTAGACTCTGACATAATAATAATGAACAAATCAACCAAGAAAAAATATATCTTACAGTTTCTTCAACCATTTTTCACATCACATAACAAACAAACTTTTCAAGAAACACCAAAATCTCGCTCTGATTATGTTGTGAGATTGACTAAATCTAATCCATAAACTCCGAAATAGAAACAAGTTTTCGCACTTCTAATACGCGATAGGATATTGTAAGTTACAGGAAACATTAATCTTGCTACCACAATCCACTCAGATTATAAGGAACAGTAGCATGATCCATTGAGATTCTAAGTGACAAAGATACCTTACTAACACCACAATCGTGATTCAGCTTGCCTTGCTGTCGCGATCCACTCAATCGATTCATTGAGATTCTAAGCAACAGTAACCTTGCTAGCACGAATCCATTGAGATTCTAAGTGACAAAGAGACCTTGCTACCATCACAATCGCAATTCAGCTTGCCTTGCTGTCGCACCACGATCCATTGAGATTCGGCTCTTTGTTTTCGTTCTCTTTGTCGAATTCTAAATGTTAGAGTGACCTTACGACCACGATCCATTGAGATTCGGCTCTTTGTTTTCATTCTCTTTGTCGAATAGGTAAAGTAGGTATACAAACCACTTTACCTACAAAACAAGGAGACAGAGTAGAGAAAAGAAAGCAACAAGGACATGCTAGTTTGGTGCAAAAACCGCTGATTTTGAGAGTAGTTTGGTGCAAAAACTGCTGATTTTGAGAGTAGTTTGGTGCAAAAACTGCTGAGTTTGAGAGTAGTTTACGGTACTAAAAGTCTTTGAATTTTCAGGCCATTTTTTTCTTTATTCTCAGGGTATGGGATCTTCTTTTATCTTATTTATCACCACCCTTTTCTTATCATGTTTTCTTGTACACTCAGGTCCACTTTCTTTTCAACCATTAACACCAAATTTCACAGCTTCATTTCTCAATTTCATTGATACTTCTGGAGCTTTCTTGTCATCAGTTAATGGAACTTTCAAAGCAGCAATTACAAACACAAAATCCCAAGAAAGATCCTACTACTTTGTCATCATTCACTCAGAATCTCATGTTGTTGTTTGGTCAGCAAATCGCAATTTGCCCATTTCTGAATCAGCTGAGTTGCGCCTTTCTGTCGATGGCCTCGCTCTTTTTGATGATTCAGGTGAGCCCATTTGGTCAACAAAGCCATTGCATTCGCGTAGTAGTAGTAGTAGTAGTAGTAGTAGTTCTATTTCTTCTATGCAGCTTCTTGAATCCGGAAACTTGATACTGATGGATCAGTTGAATAATAGTCTGTGGGAAAGTTTTGATTTTCCGACAGATACAGTTGTTTTAGGCCAAAGATTACCTGTTGGGAAATCGTTGGTTAGTTCGGAGGAAAAAGATGAACTTGAAGAAGGGGATTATGAATTCGCGGTGGCAAAGAATGATGCAGTGTTGCAGTGGAATGAAATGACATATTGGAAATTAACTATGGAAACTAAGGCTTTTAGAGATACAAATACTCAAGTGGAGTATATGATTATAAAGAGTAATGGTTTGTTTCTTGTGGGGGCTAATGGAACAGAAATAGCTGTCCAAGTGATATTGGAAGAGTTAAAATTTCCTGATTTTAGGATTGCTAAATTGGAAGAGAATGGACAGTTCAGTGTCAAAAGATTTAGTAAGGGAAATTGGCTGTCTGAATTCAGTGCTCCTTCTGATAGTTGTCGCGTCGCTTTCACTTGCAAGAAGCTCGGAGTTTGTGATGGTGGGAGATGTTCTTGCCCACCGGGGTTTCGTGTTAGTTCTGAGGTAAATGGTAGTTGTGCTCCAATTGATAGAAATTTAGTAATGCCAGATTCTTGTAATGCATCTTTGAATGTAAATGTTACTGAATTGGGAAATTATGTTTCATACTTGAAGCTGGAAAATGGTATGGACTATTTTGCTAATGATTTTACTGAGGCTGTGACGCGTGATGTTAGTTTATCTGTTTGTCAAGATCTTTGTTCTAAGAATTGTTCTTGTTTAGGTATTTTTCATGATCAGTCCTCAGGGTCATGTTATATGATCGAAAATTTTCTTGGTTCGATTTTGAGGGGATCGAATTCTGGTAGTGGAAGAGGTAGATTGGGATACATTAAGGTCATTTCTGAACCTTCTTCATTTGATCCAAATGATGACTTAAGTGACAAGAGGTCCAAATTCCCCGTCGTTGCTATTGTTTTACTTCCTTCTTCTGCGGTTCTCTTTATCCTTGTGATAATGGCTGGGATAATATGGTTAATGAGAAGAAAAAGATTGTTGCAAAACTCAGGGAAAGAGTTTGGCCGAGACGATTCTTCTTTGTCTGGTGAGCTTGAAAATTTTTCCATACTAGGATTGCCTGTGAAATTTGATTATGAGGAGATAAGGCTAGCAACTGAAAATTTTAGAACTCAAGTTGGTTCTGGTGGATTTGGAACAGTATATAAAGGTACACTTTCTGATGGAGCAGTTGTTGCTGTCAAGAAGATGAAATGTCTCGGGGCTCATGGGAAAAGGGAGTTTTGCACTGAGATCGCGATTATAGGGAGGATTCACCATGTTAATTTGGTGAGTTTGAAAGGATTTTGTGCACATAGGGGAGAAAGGTTTCTGGTGTATGAATATATGCAACGAGGCTCATTGGATCGCACACTTTTTGGACACGGACCTGCCTTAGATTGGCGTACCAGATTTGAGATCGCGCTTGGAACAGCACATGGGCTTGCTTATTTACATGGTGGTTGTGAGCACAAGATCATACATTGCGATGTGAAACCAGAAAACATACTCCTACATGACAACCTGCAGGTAAAAATATCAGATTTCGGGCTTTCCAAGCTTCTTAATCCTGAGCAATCTAGTTGGTTTACTACCATGAGAGGAACTCGAGGCTACTTAGCCCCCGAATGGCTGACTAGCTCAGCCATAACAGAGAAATCAGATGTTTATAGTTATGGAATGCTACTGCTAGAAATAGTACGAGGGAAGAAGAACTCCTCGATTCAACCACCGAGTGACAGCACTGAGAGGAATAGGCTTTCTCCTTCTTCGCTTGGCTCAACAAATCAGCCAATCTATTTCCCATTATTTGCATTAGAAATGCATGATGAGAAAAAGTACCTGGAGCTTGTGGATCCGCGGATTCTGTGGCATGTGAAAGTTGAGGAGGTCGAGAAGCTAGTACGTATAGCTTTATGTTGTTTGCATCAAGAGCCAACTCTGAGACCAACAATGGCCAATGTTGTTGGCATGTTAGAAGGTATCTTGCCTTTAGGCGAACCACAGGTTCAATCGCTAAATTTTCTGCGATTTTATGGTCATAGGTTTACTGAAGCATCGATGATCGAGGGGGATCAAGATGTTAATGTGTTTGAGTTACATCAACAAAGCAGGAACTTTAGCAGTACGAACAGTAGCTCTTACAATTCATTCTCTTATATGTCTTCACAGCAAGTATCAGGTCCTAGATAACACTAGCAAATCTGGTTTTTTTTGTATATGTTATATCCTATATTGCACTACTATACTGCTATTTGAATACTTTAGCTGTAATATGATGGCTGCACCTCTTTTGTAAGGCAGTAAAAAGACTAGAAGTAGAAGCTTGTAGTCTTCAATTTCTTGTACATATTAAAAAAATTTAAGAGCACCCCTTTTGATGATGAAGTTTCTCTTCTTTTTTTTTTTCTTCTTTTTTTTTGTAATTTTTGTTTTTGACCATGTACTACTCGAAATTCTCATTTTTGCCTTCGGTTAAACTTTTGGTCTATTATACCATTGTCGCTAGCAAATTGCTCGTATTTGCCCTTGCTACTAACGGAGCTCTAGCATGAAATAGGTAGACTCTATGTGTCCAAATTTTTGAGAAAAAAGTTCAAATTTAAACACACCCAATTTTTTACCATGATTCAAAATTACCCTCGAGTTGGCGCTCCGTTCCTAATGCAGAGTAATATTAGATCAAAAGTTTAACGAATGACAAGGTTGCTCAATTTGAAATGGTACAGAAACAAACTTGACTCTTATCCTGATAAAGAATGAAAACTGGACAGCAATTAGCAGGATGGCATATAGCACGTTTTGGAAGGACATGTGGTGGCTAGGGCTCAAATCCTAATTTCTCAACCAAAAAACAAGCAGTCACTTGTCTCAAAATATGCTCATGTTTCCAAAAAATAAAAAATCCTTCTTTTTCTGTCAAATCCTTCTTTTGCCCTAATATAAATTTTCTTTTATATTCTGGTCTCTCCAAATATACAAACATGGACATACAAAGTGTTCTCTTAAATAACTCACTTCCTCAAGTTCCCTTAATCCAAGATCCATTCCTAATACAACTGGGGCAATAACAATAGCGGTTCACCTAATCGCTTAAACTAAAAATAGCCGGCGGATGTATAATTTACATATAACTGTGTATAATCTATGTTTACCGACTCGAAATAGTAACCAATGAAAGTGACCGGCTAATTGTGTAAGAATCACATAGTTTTTGAAGAATTAACTTTGAACATGCTATATTGTGAGGATTCACCCTGCCAAATCCCATCTAGAATATAAGCAAAAAGATTTCCTTTACTGTACATTTGATCAAAAATCTCCATGTTCACTCTACTCAACTCAAGAGTGACACAAAGCAAAAAGGGAAAAGAAAAAAAAAGATATACATAGCTCACCTAGCTAGATAATCCTTGACATACATAGCAAGGGGACAAAAGGATAAAATAAAATTGGAGATCAATAACTTCACCTACCGCGTTCTCTTGGCCATGGACGATTAAGAAGTTTCCAATACAGAATGCATGGCTTCTAACACTGAGCCAGACCATTCCACACTTTACCAATGGCCAATATCTCCACAAAAACCAGTCATCATATAATCAGCAAACAAGAACGTTAGCCGACCATGCAACTAATTATGATCTCTTCTTGTTTCTCACTTGCCTGTCCCCATAAGCTGCCAAAGAATTAAACGGAAAAGCAACAACCAATTACTTTATCTTCATGCTCTTTCCATGTTCCTTACCCGTCGTCTACTTTAAAGATTCTACTTATAAAATCCCGAAATCTTTTAGAGTAGAGCTTTGGATCAACAGCAGATATGGAAGTGGGATCCACTTGTAATGACTTGTATGCATGTTCGAGCCTTTTGCTGATATCATAATCTTGAAGAATGTCAATAATGCCCAAGCAAAGGATAGCACAGCCACCCTGTGCAGAAGTTGACTCGCTTCCATTCCCTGTTGTATGAACCGCCCTTGCAGGCACATTTGCAGCTGAACATATAAGAGACTTCCTGAGACAACACAAGAGAGAATGTTTGAAGTTCTTAACATTCGTAAAATATTTTGAAAATGGTTCTCTTTACATCTTTTTAAATTCAAGATTGAAAAATAATGAATTGATTGGAAATGATAAATTCCGCCTGAGAGATCATTCAAGGCTAGAAGATTAACACACAGTACAGACTACAGACATAGAAACCAGATGACCATTTCTTAACTGGACTTAATAAAGGTAGAAGTTTCTGTTGGAAGCCACATAACCAGCAACTTACGTATCCCTAATTGTACCAAAAGATTGGCAGACAGAGCTCCAAATTACTGAGGGGATAAGACAAAGCCCAACATCCAACGAATGATCAATAAACGGTTCCAAACTTAGCAGTCCTTGCTATCATAACCAAGACCTTACGTTATATATCTAGAAGTTATTTGTATAACTAGATCCAAAGTCAGCAAATCACGTTAACTGTTCAACTATCAAATAGCTAAATTCTTGACATGCACATTTTTACAAGTGTCCGATGTGGTTCAGCAGTTAAGGAATGAAGGTTGATTTTAACAGTTTCTTAGTTGTTCAAGGATCTTGAATAGTTGCATTTTGATGTGCATATGGTCTTTTCGGTTCCAAAATTAGTTCGTTGGATTTTGATACTACGACCAAAAGTATGCTTACATGCACAAGAAAGAGAAGTTGATGGCTGAATACTGCAGTGGCCCAAAATAAAACTGCTTGAAAATATCCACGTATCAAGCACATAATGAGATTGGAAGTAAAATTAAATGAAATAAAACTTCAAATTGCTGAGGTAGCTCTAAGAATATTTCATATTGTTCCTTTCTGCTGGCCAAGCATAAAGAGAAGAATTAGAAACTACAAGATGGACACCTCTAGCCAACGAAGTGCACTTTGGTATCAAAAGAAGGGATGCCTACCCAATGTTCAGCATTTCCATAATATTATATTTCTTTTATTGATTGGAAAAGAATAGAGGTAATTCCTTCAAAGTTAGGGAACCGAAGAAGAAGAAGCGCATACAGGACATACCATTCCTCCATGATCTGTCTCTTATCAGAACTCTCTGCATCACATAAGCAATAATCTTGAGCATCAGCTTTGCCTGAAAATATATCAGTGAGTATTCTCAGGAGTCATGCAATCACGTTGCACAAAAAGTATATCATAAAGCAGATAAAGAGATATAACAATTGCAATGTGGATGTACAAATATTTCCAGAATTGTTACCAGAAGGTGAGAGATTCATCTCGTCGCCGGTGCTATAATTGCAGAAATGAACACCAATCAAAAGACTGTAATCCATGATATTCTCAGCTTCCAGAAACTGACAATCTATATCAATTTGTCTGAGAACCAGAGGAATAAAGTCAGGTTGTTCTATGAATATAAAGATAAAATGAAAATTGGACAATATTTATCACCTTATGAGCTCTTTAAACCAAGATTGTCGCAATTGAAAGACAAAGTTGAGATCAAGGTCTTTAAACGTGGTAGTCTCATCGGCCTCTCCTCCTGGCTTATCAGTTGTACGGCCATAAGAGGATCCTTTTAAATCAAAGCGCTTATGGATAACACGTCTCGAGTAGAACATGTTCCCCATAACAACAAAACGTGTCTGGTTTATACATTGAATAAGAGAGTGTAAGAACTCCTAGAAAAATATCTGCAATAGGAAATATCCACAACCTTCTTTGGAAATCCAGATAGTTTATAGCATTAAAGAAATTTCAAAACATACCTTTTGGCATCCAACCATTTTAACACAATGTAGACCAAAAAACCTTGTGACCAAGGAGCTTCTGTACTGACCAACATGTCGATAATAACTTTGAAGCATCCTAATCAGCACCTGAGTAGCATGAAAAATCAGTAAGAAGAATCATATTTGCTCCAGCAGCAATATGTTGCTATAGAGTAAAGTAGTAGTGCAAGTGATATATAGAATTGTACGCCCTATTCAAATAACTAACAGCTGTTTCTCTTCTTTCCTACCCTAAAGATTAAGTATTGAGATGTCCGTGGTCACTAACCTTAACTTCGGACTTTTTCAAAGTTTTGATGATAAATCGGTCATCTTGAGTTAGATAGAAGTTGCTGCCACTTTTCCCAGGGGAAGACAGTTCCCTAAGTGCATCATTTCCACAGATAGCTAGCATGTACTCGGCTGGATCTATTCCAAACAATTCCCTAAGCTTCCTAACAACATAATTGGGGAAACAGAAATTAATATAATGTTGAACTTTGCTCAGCCACATACCAGCAGTGCTAATACCAAAAACCAATAATTAGCTAAACATTTAACGATAAGTCAATCTCTTCCAATAAAACATGGAAAAGGTTGGATCCTGGAGTTCCACTAAACAAACTTGAAAACAATCGCTAAGATTCCTAACATGCACGAAACAGAAACAGCAATTAATATAATGTTGCACTTTGCTCAACCACATACCAGTAGTGAAAATACCGAAAACCAATAATTAGCTAAACAATAACGATAATTCAATCTCTTTCACTATACATACTTGAAAACCATGGGACAGTAGTCCTTCCATTTGAAGTCGGGGACCTGATGGGGCGGTGTAAATTTGGAACCCTCAGGCGGAAACCTTGTCCAGAACTTCTCATTAGGATCGAAATCCAAATTCCTTAGTTCTTGAGTAACTGAGGCGTGCTTCTGAGTAGAATACCTGTATAAATGCATAACATATGAACACATAACCAACTACATAAGATTCTTAAACTCAGAAAACATGACCTAAATACATAACCAACTATATAGAGTTTTTTTTTTAATGACGGAGTGTCTTGGCTAGCTTAGGCGCACCTCGACTATTCCACTAGGTACCTGCTACCTCCCACCAGCACAGGCACCGGGAACGGTATAAGGTTCTTATACTCCAAAAATCATGGCCTAATTGCTGAAGAGACAATAAAAAGTCGAGCATTACCTAATACCTAGCTGAAGACTAAGCACCAAATCATAGTTCTTATGTCCTTTCGTGATAACTTGCCCAGGTTTCTTCATTTCCACAACTTCAGGACTCTTCTGAAAATCCCCACTTTCATCTCCTTCAGAACTCTCACTCTCTTCATCTTCATCGTCGTCGTCATCATCATCATCATCATCATCATCCCTAGGAACGAACGCCTCCCTATTATCAACAATATCACAAGTAATGTCCCCTGCTTCACCATCCGATTCCCATATGCAAATCCTCGGCAAATTCACATTTCTTTCGCGCATATTCATCGTCACAGACGATCTCCTCAAAATCCCCCCACCCCCATTACCACTACCACCACCATTTCCACTACCAAAATCTTGTTTAGACAAATTACTCTCCCCCCACGAACCACCACCACCACCACTACTAGTACTACTAATACAAGTCCTACCATCAGGCCAACTAAAAACCCCATTTCCTTTAATAACCCCATTATCCCAATCCCCTTCATATCTTTTCCCATTACCCCAAATCATCACCCCTTTACCACACATAACCCCTTTTTTCCACTCCCCAATATACTCATTCCCATTCCCTCCCCACACATACCTCCCTTCCCCTTCTTGTAAATTCCACTTCCAAGAACCAACATACAAATCCCCATTAGCATACAACTTCTCACCAAACCCATGCTTCATATCTTTCGCCCACCACCCTCTATAAGTATCTCCATCAGCTCCAATAAATGTACCATATCCATCCATTCTACCTTCCTTAAAATCACCTTCATATGTTGCTCCTGATGGCCATGAAAACTTCCCTTTTCCACTTGCTTTCCCTTTTTGCCATTCTCCTTTATACATACATCCATCTGACCATAAATACTGACCATTACCGTGCGGCACTTTTCCTAAAAATGTTCCTGTGTACAGATCTCCGTTTGGCAACTGTTTCAGCTCAGAAGCTATAGCTATATTATCGTCATTTGTTGGCATAATGCGGCGTGAAACAGTTTCACGCATTTTTTTTCTTTTTCTTTTTTTTTTGCTTTTAGGAGCTGTAAAGAGAAGTGATACTCAGTGCTATGTTCGCCGGAGAAAAAACGGAACCGACAACATTGCCGGTGCCGGAGACTTTTTATATGTTATAGTTTTTCTCTCTCTTGCTTTTGCTTTTTTGAAATATTTTTGGTGGAATTGTTGAGCACTACTACTTTTTTCAGTAGAGAAGAGTAATATAACAGCTTTTTTGAATTTTGTTGTCTGAAATGTGTTTTTTTTTTTGTTTTATTTGGGGGGTGTACGTATACTGCATAGAATAGAATCTGTATTTTTATTTTTTTGTAAGGAAAATAAAAAAGTGAAAAAAAAAACAACGACGACTTCAGGATGTGTATATGAGTGGGGGGGTGGGTGAGTAGGGTGATTGGGTTTGGGGCGGGGAAATTAGCGACGTGCACCCATTTTCTAATGATTTTCTTTTAAAATATAAATATACAAATACAAATAAAAATAAAAATCTTTTGTTCATTTATTTTGCTAGATTGTGTATCATTTTTTTTTCTTTTTTGTTCTTGGGTTTGAGAGCTACACTTATTCCTATTCGAGTTAAGGTGAAAATAACACGGTCTAGTCAGTTTTCGGATTAGTAATCGAAAAATAGTCATCATTTGCAAAGTTATTGAAAAATAGTTATTGTTTAGTTGAAGCACGAAAACTTCCAGCATAATATGTTGGATTATGGAGCTTCTGCGTATAAATTTCCAGCATATTATGTTGGAACTCTAGCACGGAAAATTCCAGTAATATGTTGGATTATGGAGCTCCTCCATTTAATCTTCTCGCATATTATATTGGAACTCGAGCACATTATAAAATTTCAGCATATTATACCGTAATTTCATATGTAAAAAATTCGAACTCAAGCATATTATGCTGGAATTCTTCCGAATTTTTAAGGGTATTTTTGTTCAGATTATATTTTTACATGAAAAAATGGCTAAATTTTAATTACTTTTATAATTGTGACTATTTTTTAATTACCAATTGTAAATTTAATTATTTCTGATTTTTTTTTTCCCGAGTTTAAATTAGATGTATTGTAATAAAATATATAAAAAGAGTTTACACTGACGGTGCTTTTCTTTCGTTTGAGAGCTAAACATATTCTTTTTAAAGTTTTAAGTAATATGAACTATTAGTGTAAATGTGTAAAAGAATTTTATAGTGCCATTATACATAACTTATTTTTTCTTTTTAATGATGATAACGTCTAAATCTTGGTTATCAACTACCTTTCCCTTGTACAAGATTGCTTATTCTACACACCAAATGCAAAGAAATCAGCTATTATTAGTGTTTTTTGTTATGCTGAAATTTGAAGTTTGATATCTATTATTTACATTTACATATTCACTTTATTAATTATTAGATTTGTTTAGAGTTTAAAGTATATGCACCATTAGTGTAAAAGTTTAAAGAATTTTATGCTAACAGTGAATGTAACTTAAACTCGTATTTGTACAACGACAACTTTTAAAATTTGTACTTTACTGGAAATCAATTACCTTTCCCTAGTACAAATATTGGTTATTATGCCCGCTAAATGCAAAGAAATCAGCTATTATTAGTGTGTGTTTTTTGTGTGTGCTGGAATTAGAAGCTTAATCTCTATAGTTTACATTTACATATATTACTTTATTGACTAGTAGACATGCCGTGACACCATTGTGTGCAATGGCATGCACTACGACAAATTTGATTTGTAAGTGAGTAGAATATAATGCCCGTTTGTCCATAAATTTTTTTTTTTTTCAAAAAAAAATTAAAAATGTGTTTGTCCATGAAATTTTAAAAATTTTGAAAAAAAAATCAAAAATGAGGTTTTCAAAAACCCACTTTTTCAAAATTTTCAGAATTTTTTTTTCACATTCACAAAACTGCAATATTTTTTCAAGTGAAATGCATGTCCAAACATAATTTTAAAATATTATTTTTCAACTTAACTCCAAATACTATTTATTTTCAAAAATTATAATTTTTATGTCCGAACGCCTACTAAGATTATATGGTCGTAAGACTTAACCTCGTGTTACTTTGTGTCACAAAATTTAAATCTACTTTCTATTATTCTCAATTGGTTCTGCCTATTGTATATATACATGTTATCTTACGAAATTTTTTATACACATTGATTAAATCAATTTTGCGAATCAATACTGGGTGAGACCCCTTATAAATTGGTATCTGCGCCACTAAATTCCAAGTAACAATTTTAACTATAAAATACCTCATTTTTTTACTCGTACTTTTATGGAACGGAAAAATAAAATTACTGAATTATTTTGGCACAACATTTCAATTTTACTAAAGACTCTTTTTACTTTTATCTTCTACTCGCTTACTATTTACCTGTTAATGTTCATTCAACAATAATTGTAAATGGACATAATTCAATTATGGTAGCATAAAATACAAATATTTGAGTTATATGAGCTATCAGTTTCAATTTATGTATCTTAATTTTCTGTTTAGCTTGTTTCGAATAAATATGTCTCATTTTTATGTTAAGTGAAAAAAAAAATACTCTAACATTCCATGTTTACCTTATGACATTCGCTTATAGAGATATTACGCATATTTAAGATCGCAAGATTTAAAGAATATTTTTTATATATTATACATACCTTTATTTTAAGCTCACGAGATTCATTTTTTTTTTTTTAACATTCTTAATTTTAGTGTTTATCTAAACTAAGGCAAATAATAAAATAAAAAAGTAGTATAATAATTAGTTTAATGCATATACAAGAGGAAACGATTCTTTAGCATAAAACTCTCTCTATAATTATCCCCCCCCCCCCCCCAGATGGCCCCATCCCCACCCCTTGCACAGGACAAACTATCACCACCGGCACTAAAATCCCCCGACCCACCGGACACAAATTCAATATCGATGGAAGTTGAATCAACTCATAAAGAAAAAGTTAACACCTTTAAGGAAATACTAACGAAAAATAACTTGACAAGGTCAAGCGTATACAACACTCAGTACCACCAACCGGAGGCAGTATTCAAATCAACCACTAACGTCACCACTGGGCCTATCATCCTCAGCCAAGAACAAAAAAACAGACTCTACCACCCACGACGTTTCTCATAATCGTCAAGATCTTTGGGAAAAAGGTACCCCCACCACCTATTGAAATTAAAATTGCAACACTTACGGAATCCCAGAGAACATCTGACACTAATAGATTTGGGTTGGGATTTCTTTGTGGTCAAATTTGAAATAGAAGAGAACATGATGATTGCACTGCACAGAGGTCCATGGCTCATCATGGGACACTTTCTCTCCGACAAAAATTGGGAACCAAACTTCGTACCTGAGGAATAAAAAATACACACCACCGCTATCTGGATCCGGCTTCCGCAACTACCCACAGAGTTCTACGATAGAGAGATACTGGAAAGGGTGGGGAGAAGAGTTGTAGGCTGTTGAAAATCGATATATGCACCTCTGCCTCCTTAAGAGGCATGTACGCACGGATCTGCATCCAAGTACCCATCGAGGTAACCCCAAAAAATATGGCTCTAATTGGTAAACATAAGCAGCCAATTGAGTATGAAGGGCAGTGCATCCTGTGCAAATGGTGTGGGCGATTGGTCCATCTGCTCAAGAAATGACCAAATCAATGACAATTAGGGGCAAACGACACAGCAGAGACGTCGACGCCAGGACATAGTGCCAACAAGGAGGACAAAGACTGGAAAGTGGTGGAGTTCCCACGAAAATCAAAACGTCAAGGGAGAACAGAGGGATTCAAAAACCAGGGACGACTAGAGGCAACACAGAACAAACCGGGGAGCGGAAAGCGGCCACCTGATTCAGGTAAGTTTTTTGTCCTTAGTAACATTGATGAGGGTGAGGGCAGTAGCAGGGCTGTGGAGCATGGCAACGTTATGGTTGCGGGAAATATAGGCAAAACAAGACAGTCCCAACAGACACCACACGGGCCTCGTCTAACTAGCCCCCAATGAGATATGCAGCTTAGACCATATGGGCCTAAGTTATAACTGTCTGGGCCTTTATCGCACAACCCAAACCAAATGCACAAATTACAGCACGTGCCAAATTTAGAACACACGCAAAGTACGTGCCCTACCACACACGCACCTCCTACCTCTCACACTGACCAAGGGAGAAAACACGCACCCACATCGGGTAAGCAAAATACCCAAAATGAATTCTCAAATCTGATACCTCCCTTCTCAGTGGTCATTCAAAACCCACACTACTTGGCCAAACTGGTCACAACCATCCTGAACCATGCCCTACCGAACTATGGTCACCAGTTGTGGTTGGCAACTCTCATGTAAGCTCAGTTTGCATTGAGCTAACAAACAATGACAACATACCAGTTGAGCCTTCTCATGCAGCAGATAAGCCACACCCCCCCTTCCTCCCACTATTCTCCCAGGGGAGGAGATCCCCAACCCCTTTTTCTCTTCCTGGACACCAGTGAGGATAATGATCCCATCACCAATAACAGGGTCAGAAAATGTCCACGAACACCTTGAGGCCACCAACACAAAACTAGAGAAAATGATATCAAGGTTGAGAGTGCCCAAGACCAAACTATGCTACTACAACAGGAGGAAACAACAGACTTCAGAGGGCATGGGGGAGAAATGCTTATCGTATTATGCCCCAAGAAGCATGGTGATGTGTGGAGTAAGCCTAAGATCATCCTTAGAGCCAAACTCAGGAGACTCAGCTGTGAACCTAAAACCAATAATAGCCCAGTTAACTCCCTAGACTCCTCCTGGAATGGAGAACCAAGAAAGCCTAACAATGAAGGGGAAATCCAAATGCCTGAAAAGGAAGTCACAAACCAACCCAAGGTTACTGATGAATTTCATCTTCTGGAATGCTAGGGGAAAATGGTGGTGAATTTATGAGACATTGTGCTGAGTTGGTTAAGCTGCACAAGCATGTCATACTGGTACTCTTGGAAACCAGGATGACTGAGCACAAGAACCTGATCCAGGAGTTGGAATTCACAGGGAAAATTCATAACCATGTTGTAGGTCTGTCATGAGGCATTGTCAACATGTGGAAAGATGACATGCTGAAGATTGATGAAGTCTCCCCCCCCCCCCAGGGCATCAATATCATGGTTAAGGTAACTCCCTCTTTCACCCCTTGTCTTTTCACTGTAATTATATGCCAGCAACATCTATGCTAACAGAAGGGTACTATGGGGCCAACTTAAAACCATCACCGATGGTTATAGAGGGAGCTGGCAAGTATGTGAACTTCAATGAAGTCCTAAGGGCCAGAGATAAGCAGGGGGAAACTGTATCTCTGTCCCAAGAGCTAACCTGTTCTAGCAGTGCTTGAACCACTATAAACTTATTGACTTAGGTTTTAAGGGGAGTAAATACACTTGGACTAACATGAGGTATATGAATAGGAGTCAGTTAATCCTGAAAAGACTAGATAGGTGTTTTGCCAATGATGAGTGGATTCAGGGTTTCCCTTCTAGTAATATGAGTCCCCTCCCTATAACACACTCTGACCACTGCCCTATGTTGATCATCTTGTGTCCCGATGATTCCATTACTCCATCCAGACCTTTTAGGTTTGAACCCATGTGGTGCAGTCACCCATCCTTCTCAACCATTATCCAACAAGTCTATGAAGGGTTTGGTAGCCTTGAAAGGGGCACTGCTCAGTTCCAATCCCAAGTGTTGACCTGGGACAGAAATGTATCTGGTAATATATTCCATAAAAAGAAACACATTATTTCCAGACTTGGGACCATTCAAAAATCTAATGCCTACCCCTTCAACACTTTTCTTTAGAATCTAGAAGGTCAACTTCTAGAGGAATACTCCTTTATTCTCAAATGTGAAGAGGTCTTTTGGAAAACTAAGTCTAGGATCAACTGGCTGATGGAGGGTGATGCTAATACTAGATTCTTTCATACTTCAAACCTCAATAGGAGAAGAAGGAACAAAATCATGGCCCTACATAGATGAAGTAGGGAATTGGATTGAGGAGCAACAGGAAATCCAAAATATCATTTTCCACTACTACTCCAATCTATTCACCATTGAACACATAGGCTCACCTACTCCCTAGAAAAGCACAATCTATAATGCCCATACTCTGTCCACTAGGGAGCAAAGTCACGACCTAATTTTTTCTCCGTAGGATATCGTGACGGCACCTAGTCTTAAAGACTAGGTTAACCTATCAACATGCGAAATAATTAAAATAATCATAAATACTATTAAAACTCAACAACTTAGTACATATAGAATATTTCCCAAAACTGGCGATAATACAAGTCATAAGCTCTAAGAATTTATTCCGGATATCTCTATACATCAGAGTCTAATGAAGATAAGGGAAACAACATAATAAAGATAGAGGGAGACTCCGAGGTCTGCGGACGCTGGCAGATATACCTTGAATTCTCCGCGTACTGCTAGCTCACCGATACCTGATCTGGTAGGAAGTACCTGGATCTGCACAAAAAGATACGCAGAAGCGTAGCATGAGTATACCACAGCGGTACCCAGTAAGTGCCAAGCCTAAACTCGGTAGAGTAGTGACGAGGTCAAGTCAAGACCCTACTGGAATATAAATAATAAGAAACATGGCAAAAGATTATAACAATGTATAATAATAATAATAATAATAATAATAATAACAACAACAACAACAACAACAACAACAACAATAATAACAACAACAACAACAACAACAACAACAACAACAACAACAACAACAACAACAATAATAATAATAATAATAATAATAATAATAATAATAAAAGGTATCTAATGGTGTTTTGGTAGTGAGGCGATGTATTTATGCCCGTACCAAAGTTGGCAGTGCTTCCTATGTGCTTGTGTGTATTTGTTAGAGGAAAGAGTATTGTATTCTCTAAATATCTTATGCTAGAGGGAAAAATTAAATGTTTAATTAAAAGTATGTCCACTAAGAAGGCTAGTTATTTGATTTTTTATTAAACTACTCATTCTACGCTGCTAATGTTGAAAAAATTGTACGTTTATGCCTCTTTTTCTTATTCCTTATCTTTTCCCCTTTTTATCACTCCATATCTCAATATTTTAAAGTTCTTATGTAAATCAAAGCAACCATAACATAGTATAATGGCGTTGTGGTCACCTTTGAATATTGCTAATTATATTTTAAGGAATCACTTTTTATTTTATTTTATTTAGCGATGTAGAGTGACCCATAATCTTTAGTTAGTGGAAGATGAATTTACATATTAAGGGAAACAAAACAAACAAAGACAAGTACACCAAATGAGAAATATCAACAGGGTCACTCCCGAGGTACCGCCTCGTAGTCCCAAATCACAAATAATTTCACAATCTTTTCTTATATCACAGCGGGAGCCTTCATATTTAGTTTTTAAAAATCATTGTTCCCGAAAAAACATCCCGCATTTTAGCCCACCTTATCACACCGCATGACTTCTAGTTGTTCCTCTACTACCCACGCATATCAAACTCACCTTATCTCACCGCATGCATTTCAACACCCACACCTTATACCACGACATGCGTATCAATATCACAATTCACACCTCAAGTGCCCAAATATTTCGACTTGCCAAATAAATCAACAATAATAATATTTTCCACAATAAGGAGCTCACAGCTCAATCATAATGTATACAAAAATCTCAACAAAATATTCAGGAGTGAACAACTCAAGAGAATAATATTTAATAATTTAACACTTTTATTTCAATATGATTTACGGCTTTTATATTTCAATAATCGATATTCCATAATTTAACAACTCAATTAAGGAATTCAACCGTCAAATAATGAGCACAAAATAAAAGGCAACAAAACTTCAACTAAACAAGTAAAGCAATTAGAAGAAAAATGTAAGGCAAGTAGGACATATGAAAACAGAATAACGATGATGAATATAACATGATAGAATAATTTAATTAATATGTGACAAAGATCTACACAATTTAAAGCCAAAAATTTTCACATTTAGACCGTGTACACACTCATCACCTCGCGTACACGGCTTTCAATACATCACAATTATCATAACAATACCAATCCTAAGAAAAATTTCCCCCACATAAGGTTAGACAAGTCACTTACCTCGACTTGCGTAAATTCAATCCACTAGTAGGCATTTTCCTCGATCATCCAACTCTTAGTGGCTCGAATATTTTGCAGCAACACTCCAATATTAGATTAATGAGAAGACCAAGAACAATTTGACCAGAAATAGATCTTTACAGCAGAGATTGGATCGAAACCTTGACCAAATAGAACCTCGAACCAAAGGAATTTTGAGATACAAATAGAGGCTAAAGGTTATCACGTGATGTTGTTTCGGTGGTTTTGCTACAGGTTGAGTGTTGGGTTTAGATATTAAGGTGACAAAATTTGAGTTAGGACGATGGACTGTGGATTTGAAGATGAGGCGTGAAATTGAAAGAAGAGAGATATCCGAAAGTTTTGTGTTCTCTTCCTCCGTCCTCAATCTCTCTACTCTCTGATTTTTTTTTTATTTCGTGAAAATGACGTGAGGCCATAAATTTTGTTAAAGGAAAAACTAAATAATATGTACATATTAAAATAGTAAAAGACTAAATTTCAGAGAAAAGCAAGATACTACGTGCTAATTGCTTATACTGTGTACATCTAAATTAGAATAAAACTAACACTAAATAACAATATTAGGACTAAAAAAAATCCAAGCACTAAAAAGGTATAAGGTTTCAGGGAGGGTCAAAATTAGATGTCTACATGTGGTACACTTTGTACCAAAAGAAACGACGCGGAAATATCAAATAAGAGCGCGGTACAATCCAAACCCATCCGAAACTTACCCGAGCCATCGGGGCTCCAAACCAAACTTCCACACAAGTTACATAACTACAATATAGCATGGAAAAAATATAATTTAGGAAATCGAGGTTAAAATACTCGTAACGACTGGCCGGGTCGTTACAAGAAAGCTATTCTGAATGCGCCCCATAAGGAGTAGTGAAATCAAGGTGTCCATATTTTTTTCAAACCTACAAAGGCCCCTGGACCTGATGGTCTCGCCTTCTTTTCTACCAAAGATACTGGAATATCCTAGAGAGAAAAATAACCCAATTCTGTAATCAGACTTTCAATACCCTAAAAATGAAGCATGAAGTTAATACAACCTACCTCTGTCTGATTACTAAGTGTTCCAATGCCACAATCCTTAAGAATTTCAGACATTGGCTATGCAACACTATGTATAAATTGATTACCAAAATAATTATCAACAGAATCAAGCATGTCCCCTACTCCATCATTGGCCCAAGTTAGGTCAGTTTCTTGCCAATAGGAGGGCTAGTGATAATGCCACCATAGTTAAGGAATACACCAGTCACTTCACTAAGATGAAAGGGGAAAATACGAACATGATCCTCAAAATTGACTTAGAAAAGACGTTTGACAGATTAAAATGGTCCTTTATCAGAGACACTCTTGTGTCCTTTGATTTTCCTCACAATATGACCAAATTAATTATTTCTTTCATCTCTTTAAGCTCTATTTCTATCTTGGTAAATAAGGGGTAGGACTGAATTCTTCCATCCTAGTAGGGGTATCAAACAAGGAGACCCTATGTCCCCTTACATTTTCATCATGTGCATGAAAAGATTATCCAGGAGCATTAAGGCTCAAGTGCAACATGGTAGTTGGTTTCCCAACAAAATTAACCACAATGGGCCAAAACTCTCTCTTATATTCTTTATAGATGACCTAACCCTGATTGCTAGGGCAAACACCAAGAATTGTGCCACCATCACGGAAACTATGTGTGATGACCCAGAATATCATCTTTAATTTAAACATTCATTTCTGTGTCCTAAGACATCAAAAAGCACTATTTATTATTCTTTGACTTGCGGGAGAAGTCCGTAAATATTTCCGAAAAGTTTTTATGTGAAAAATTGATTAAGATGTGAAACAGAGCTTCAAAACTCATTTGAGTTGACTTCGGTCAACGTTTTGAGTAAATGGACCCGGATTAGTATTTTGACAGTTTTGGTAGGTCCGTATCGTGATTTAAAACTTGGGCGTATGCCCGGAATTGAATTCGAAGGTCCCTACCTCGAATTATCGGCATTTAATAGAAACTAGAAATCTAAAGACTAAAGATTTCCAAAGTTTGACCGTGCATTTGACTTTATCGATATCAGACTCGGATTGAGATTTCGAGAGTTGGAATAGTTCTGTTATATCATTTATGACTTGTGCGCCAAATTTGAAATCATTTTGTATTCATTTAATACGTTTCGGCATAGGTTTTGTAATGTAAAAAGTTTGAAACTCATAAGTCCGAATCGAGGAGTGAATTGTAACTTAAGCATTATTTGACATGATTCGAGACCCCGAGTAAGTCCGTATTATATTACGAGACTTGTTGGAATATTTGGTTGAGGTCCCGAGGGTCTCAGGTGGATTTCAGATGGTTAACGGAATTTAATTTGGATATTCTAGAATGTTTCGACGACTTTCTTCAATAATAAGTGATATCAAATTAAGAAAATGAGCTCCAAATTCAGTTTTGATTGAAGCATTAGATCTGTATTGAAATTATGGAGCCATAGCAAAAAGAATCGTTGAATTCGGACATCGTATGGGCAAACAACGCTCCAATAAACCTTTCTTGTACTGAAATATAAAGTATCAACGACTTTCCAAGTATAGGGGCTGCCAAAATCGGAGGCTTCATCAAGTAAGTTTTGATGCTTTCAAAGGCATTGCTACAAGCTTGGTCCCACTTGAAAGGAACGCCTTTCTTCATGAGGCGACTGAATGGTTGGCACCTCCCAGCTAGGTTTGAGATGAATCTCCTAAGGTATGCTAGCTTTCCTTGCAGACTTTACAATTCATGAATATCATGTGGCTCAGGCATCTTCAAAATGGCATCCACTTTGGCTTGATCAATTTCGATCCCTCGATGTCGGACAATGAAACCAAGGAACTTTCCAGAAGTAACTCCAAAGGCACATTTCAATGGATTCATCCTAAGTTGGTACCTCCGGAGCAACTCAAACACCATTCTCAAGTCTTTCAAGTGGTCGCTCTTCTCTCTTAATTTTACCACCAAGTCATCAACATAGCATTCGACATTCTTGTGGAGAAGATCATCAAAAATATTCTGCATAACCCTTTGGTGAGAGTTATGCCCATTTCCGTGTCGGGAAATATTTTCCGTCGTCTTCAGCGTTCGGGGTAGTGTGGGGTGCTATCTCTGGCGCCGGGACTTCTGGAGGTTCTGGAAACAGCGCCACATGCAGCGCCCCACGCCACTTTTGGTGCTACAGACATAAAACTCCCATAAAACGGGGAGTTTTTCCATTTTTACTCATTTTTTAGTTTTGAATCTCGAATTTTGGCGATTTTCACGGGAAAACATTGGGGTAAGTGTTACTTATCCTGTATTTATTATATTTTATGATTACATACTTATTTACATCATAAATCCGTGAATTTATGGAAGAAAAATTAGATTTTTATAAAATCTTCTAAAAATATAAAATGAAGATTTGAAGCTCAATCCGATGTTGGAATTTGATAATTTTTATATGGTTTAACTCGTATCGGAACGGGTGTTCAGATTTCGTGAGTTTTTCCGGGATTCGAGACGTGGGTCCCACTGTCATTTTTTAAAATGAATTTCAGATTGTAATCCGGAAAGTTAGTAAATTCATATGGAATTAATTCATATGATTCGTGTTGAGTCTATTGAATTGTTTGTGACAAGATTTGAAGCTTTCGGACACGAATTCGCGAGGCAAAGGTTTATTGGAATCTTGAAATTGGTTGCGAAGCGAGGTAAGTGTCGTGGTTAACCTTGACTTGAAGGAATAGAACCCTTGAATTATTTGTTAAGTGAAATTCATGTGAACGGCGTATAGGCGAGGTGATGAGTGTCTATACGCCGTCAAATTAATTATTTGCATAATTATTTGAAAATTATAAATTATTTTAAATCATGTATTAATTATTATATTAATTATTTCTCTCATATTCCTTGCTCAATATTATGCCTTGAATCTATGCTATAATTACTACATGCTTATTTGATTTATGTGACTTAATTGCTACTTTACATTTAGCATACTAAATATTAAATTGCATATTTTCTCCTTAATTTCCACAATTAATTGCTACTTGTCATCACTTATTTCTAAATAAATCATAATTATTGTATGTTTGTTGTCTTATAATTTCATATTAATTATTGCATTTATTGGAGTAATTTCTTTTATAGGAATTCAACCTTCAATTAATGAGCACAAAATAAAAGGGAACAAAACTTCAACTAAACAAGTAAATCAATTAGCAGGAAAAGGTAAGGCAAGTAGTACATATGAAAATAGAATAACGATGATTAATATAACATGATAGAATAATTTAATTATTATGTGACAAAAATCTACACAATTTAAAGCCAGAATTTTTTACATTTAGCACGTGTACACACTCGTCACCTCGCGTACATGGCTTTTAATACATCACAATTATCATAACAATACCAATCCTAAGGGAAATTTTTCCCACACAAGGTTAGACAAGTCACTTACCTTGCCTTGCGTTAATTCAATCCACTAGTAGGCTTTTTCCTCGATTATCCAACTCCTCGTAGCTCGAATATTTTTCAGCAACACTCCAATATCAGATTAATAAGAAGACCAAGAACAACTTGACCAGAAATATATCTTTACAGCAGAGATTGGATCGAAACCTTGACCAAATAGAACCTCGAACCAGAGGAATTTTGAGATACAAATAGAGGCTCAAGGTTATCACGTGATGTTGTTTCAGTGGTTTTGCTACAGGTTTAGTGTTAGGTTTAGATATTAAGGTGACAAAATTTGAGTTAGGATGAAGGACTGTGGATTTGAAGATGAGGCGTGAAATTGAAAGAAGAGAGATGTCCGAAAGGTTTGTATTCTCTTCCTCTGTCCTCTATCTCTCTACTCTCTGATTTTTTTTATTTCGTGAAAATGACGTGAGGTCACAAATTTTGTTAAAGGAAAAAGTATATAATATGTACATATTAAAATAGTAAAAGACTAAATTTCAGAGAAAAGCAAGATACTACGTGCTAATTGCTTATACTGTGTACATCTAAATTAGAATAAAACTAACACTAAATAACAATATTAGAACTAAAAGAAATATCCAAGCACTAAAAAGGTATAAGGTTTCGGGGAGGGTCAAAATTAGATGTCTACACGTGGTACCCTTTATGCAAAAGAAATGACGCTAAAATATCAAATAAGAGCGTTGTACAATCCAAACCCATCTGAAACTTACCCGAGCCATCGGGGCATCAAACTAAACATCCACACAAGTTACATAACCACAATATAGCATAAAAAAATTATAATTTAGGGGATCAGGGTTAAAATACTCGTAACGACTGGCCGGGTCATTACATTCTCCCCCGCTTAAACAAATGTTCGTCCTCGAACGAGTATAGAGACATACCTGAAGTGGTGAAAAGATGTGGATAACGGCTATGCATATCATGCTCGGTCTCCCAAGTCGCCTCCTCGATCGGTTGACCCCTCCATCGGACCTTTACTAAAGCAATGTTCTTTGATATCAGCTTTCGAACCTGCCTGTCCAAAATAGCTACCAGCTCCTCAATATAAGATAAATCCTTGTCCAACTGGACTGATCTGAAATCTAACACATGAGACGAATCACTGTGATACTTCCGGAGAATAGAAACATGGAATACCCGATGAACTGCAACTAGGCTAGGTGGCAATGCAAGCTTGTAAGCCACCTCACCAATCCTTTAAAGTATCTTGAAAGATCTGATATACCTAGGGCTCAACTTGCCCTTCTTCCCGAACCTCTTAACACCCTTTATGGGCAAAACTCGGAGTAAGACCCACTCCCCAACCATGAATGCCACATCAAGAACCTTCCGATCTGCAAAACTCTTATGTATTGATTGGGCTGTAAGAAGTCGATCCTGAATCAATTTAACCTTTTCCAAAGCATCCTGAACTAAGTCAGTACCCAATATCCTAGTCTCGCCCGGCTCAAACTAACCTACTGGAGACCGACACCGTCTCCCATACAAAGCCTCATACGGATCCATCTAAATGCTCGATTGGTAGCTGTTGTTATAGGCAAACTCTGCTAGCGGCATAAACTGATCCCAAGAACCTCCGAAATCCATAACACAAGCGCGAAGCATATCCTCCAATATTTGAATAGTGCGCTCAGACTGTCCGTCCGCCTGACGGTGAAATGTTGTACTCATCTCAACCCGCGTGCCTAGTTCATGTTGTACAACTCTCCAAAATCGCGATGTAAATTGTGTACCCCGATCAGAGATGATAGATACTGGCATGCCATAAAGCCTGACAATCTCGCGGATATAAACTCAAGCCAATTGCTCAGAACAATAAATAGTCACCACTGGAATGAAATGAGCAGACTTGGTCAACCTATCAACAATTACCCAAACTGCATCAAACTTTTTCTGAGTCTGTGGAAGCCCAACAACAAAATCCATAGTAATCCGCTCCAATTTCCACTCTAGAATCTCTAGCTTATGAAGCAATCCACCTGGCCATTGGTGCTCATACTTCACCTGTTGAAATTTAGGCACCGAGCTACATACTCCACTATGTCCTTCTTCATTCTCCTCCACCAGTATTGTTGCTTCAAGTCCTGTTATATCTTCGCGGCACCCGGATGAATGGAATACCATGAACTGTGGGCTTTTTGGAGAATCAACACACGCAAATCATCTACATTTGGCACACATAATCGGTCTTGCATTCGCAACACACCGTCATCCCCAATAATGACCTCTTTGACATCGTCGTGCTGAATTGTGTCTTTGAGGACAAGCAAATGGGGGTCATCATACTAACGCTCTCTGATACGATAATATAAGGAAGACTCAGTAACCACACATGCTAGAACTCGACTAGGCTCCGAGACATCCAATCGAACAAACTGGTTGGCTAAGGCCTGAACCTCTAGTGCTAATGGTCTCTATGCTACCAGTAGATATGCTAAACTGCCCAAACTCCACGCCTTTCGACTCAAGGCATCAGCCACCACATTGGCCTTCCCTAGATGATACAAGATGGTGATATCATAATCCTTAAGTAACTCTAACCACCTCCGCTGCCGCAAATTAAGATCTTTCTGTTTGAACATATGTTGTAGGCTCCGATGGTCGGTAAAGACCTCATAATGGACACCGTACAAAAAATGCCGCCAAATCTTCAAGGCATGAACAATAGATGCTAACTCGAGGTCATGGACCAGATAATTCTTCTCATGTACCTTTAACTATCTAGACGAATAGGCAATCACCCTACCGTCTTGCCTCAACACTGCGCCGAGACCGATACACGACGCATCACAGTACACTGTATAAGACCCTGAACCTGTAGGCAACACCAAAACTGGGGATGTAGTCAAAGTTGTCTTGAGATTTCGAAAGCTCTCCTTACATTCCTCGGTCCACCTGAACGGATCACCCTTCTAAGTTAATTTGGTCATAGGTGCAACAATAGACGAGAAACCCTCTACAAATCGACGATAGTACCCTACCAAACCAAGGAAACTCCGGATCTCAGTAGTTGACGACGGTATGGGCCAATTCTACACTACTTCAATTTTCTTCGGATATACTTGGATCCCCTTGCTCGATACTACATTGACCCAAAAATCCCACGAAATCAAGCCAGAATTCGCACTTTGGAAATTTTGCGTACAACTTATTTTCCCTCAAAGTTTGAAGTACATTCCTTAGGTGATGCTCATGATCCTTCCGGCTTCGGGAGTACACCAGAATGTCGTCAATAAACACAATGACAAATGAATCAAGATAAGGCTGAAATACATTGTTCATCAAGTGCATAAATGTTGCTGGGGCGTTGGTAAACCCAAATGACATTACAAGGAACTCGTAATGACCATACCGAGTCCTGAAAGCAGTCTTTGGAATATCTATCTCATGAATCTTCAATTGATGATATCCTGACCATAAATCAATTTTCGAGAACACTCTGGCACCCTGTAGTTGATCAAATAGGTCATCAATGCGAGGCAATGTGTACATGTTTTTCATTGTAACCTTGTTCAACTGTCGATAATCAATACACATGCGCATGAAACCATCTTTCTTCTTTACACGGGAAAATATTGGGGTAAGTGTTACTTATCCTGTATTTATTATATTTTACGATTACATACTTATTTACATCATGAATCCGTGAATTTATGGAAGAAAAATCAGATTTTTATAAAATCTTCTAAAAATGTAAAATGAAGATTTGAAGCTCAATCCGATGTTGGAATTTGATAATTTTTGTATGGTTTAACTCGTATCGGAACGGGTGTTCAGATTCCGTGAGTTTTTTCGGGATTCGAGACGTGGGTCCCGCTGTCAATTTTTAAAATAAATTTCAGATTGTAATCCGAAAAGTTAGTAAATTCATATGGAATTAATTCATATGATTCGTGTTGAGTCTATTGAATTGTTTGTGACTAGATTTGAAGCTTTCGGACACGAATTCGCGAGGCAAAGGTTTATTGGAATCTTGAAATTGGTTGCGAAGCGAGGTAAGTGTCGTGGTTAACCTTGACTTGAAGGAATAGAACCCTTGAATTATTTGTTAAGTGAAATTTATGTGAACGGCGTATAGGCGAGGTGATGAGTGTCTATACGTCGTCAAATTAATTATTTGCATAATTATTTGAAAATTATAAATTATTTTAAATCATGTATTAATTATTATATTAATTGTTTCTCTCATATTCCTTGCTCAATATTATGCCTTGAATCTATGCTATAATTACTACATGCTTATTTGATTTATGTGACTTAATTGCTACTTTACATTTAGCATACTAAATATTAAATTGCATATTTTCTCCTTAATTTCCACAATTAATTGCTACTTGTCATCACTTATTTCTAAATAAATCATAATTATTGTATGTTTGTTGTCTTATAATTTCATATTAATTGTTGTATTTATTGGAGTAATTTCTTTTATAGGAATTGGTAAATTATATTATTTGAGGAGCGGGTTGCACACCGCAAAAATATTGATTGAAATGAATATATTGGAGGAGCGAATTGCGCGCCGCAACAGAATTGATTGAAATGAATATATTGGAGGAGCGGGTTGCACGCCGTAACAGAACTGAATGAAAATATATATTGAGGATCGGGTTGCACGCAGCAACGAGATTAAATGAAAATGAATATATTGTGAGATCGGGTTGCACACCGCAACGGAAACTGATTGAAATAATAATTGGTTATGACTGTCGAGTTGGCTTCAACTGTTGAAATGAGTTACATGTTTTATTTATATTATTATTGTTGTTGTTGTTATTATTATTATTATTATTATTATTATTATTATTATTGCGTACATGTTAATGTAAGTGACCTGCCTTAGCCTCGTCGAGGTTGTGCAGATACCGGAGTTGGTCCCAGCGGCGTATAGTAGATTTGCTCGGATTCAGCTACCTAGAGGAGACTTGAGGTATAACTGCATAACGTCCGCAGTTCTGAAGTCTTCTTCTATCTTATCTTAGTTGTGTATTATCCTTCAAACAACTTGAATTTTATTCAGACCTTTATTTGTATTATTCTAGTAGCTCGTGCACTTGTGACACCATTTATAGGATGGTATTTAAACATCACTATTATTGTGGATTATTCACTATATTTCAGACTTTATTCCCGCATTTGTTTCTTTGATATTAATTAACTTAAAATTGTTTTAAAATGGCCAATATTATTCTAACGTTGACTTGCCTAGCAAGTGAAATGTTAGGCGCCATCACGGTCTCGAAGGTGAAAATTTCGGATCGTGACACTCTGCACCATTTCAGCGGCCTATCTGTTCAAAGGGTCAACACCCTAAAGTCTAAAATTGTCTTCTCCAATAATTGCCAACATGATAAAATAGATAGCTTAGCTAGGACTTTGAACAATAAGCCCAACACTTCCTTTGGTAAATACTTAGGCTTTCTAGTCTTTCACAAGAGGCCAACCAATAGGGATTTTCAGTTCATTATTGATAGCATGCAAGCTAAGCTAACTCATTGGAAAACTAACTTCATGGACATGGCTGGAAGAACTACCTTTGCCAAATCCTCATTGGGATGCATCCCTAGTCATGTCATGCAGTACACTGGGTTACCTGCCTAGTTGTGCAACCAAATTGATAGGATTCAGAGGAATTTCATATGAGACACTACTGTTGTTAAGAAGAAAATACATCTGATTAAGTGGGTATCATTACTAAGCCTAGAGAAGTAGGGGGTCTTGGTGTGCATAAACTGACCTTAGGAATACTGCGAGCCATGCTGGTTTGGCATGGAGGATGTATAACAACACTAATGCCTTTTGGGCCAGAGTGTTGTTCCACAAACACTGCACTAGCAATCACCATAAAATGCACATTGTCTCCAGGACCTAGACTAGCATCATGAATGGGTGGAAAATATGTAGAGATGTCAATAGGTGGATAGTGCATAAGGGTGATAAAATCAACCTGTATAATGACAGATGGATCCAAAACTCAGAACCTCTTAGAGCTTTGATTAGTGGACCCCTTAACAGGGGAGAGAAGAACAAAACTCTGGCCACCTATCTCCTAAATGACCAGCTCATTCCTATCAGCCTTTCCTTCAACCTACATGGCAGTGTGGTTTCAAGCATAAACTCCACTATTTCTAATGATAAACCTCTTAGAATAGACAAAATGGTGTGGAATAGGACTTGTAATGGACTTTTCTCTACCAAGTCTGCCCACTCCATAATCCTTGAGCAGTTTGAGAATCTGTACCAAAGTCCAGAGATGGATTTCAATTGGATTTGGTCAAAGAAGGTACCTAACAAGATAAAATACTTCATGTGGTTGATGACCCATGACAGACTTCCTACTGCCAAATACCTGCACTACATGGGGATCACTCTGAACCCCAGGTGTTTCTTCTGTGACAAAGAGGAAGAATCAATTGAGCATGTCATATCTAGTTGTGACAATGCCAAGTTATTCTGGGACAATCTATCCCACATGAGCTTAAATAATCATAACATCACCACCCTCCTGAATAAGCAGAACAACTTGGGATGCACCACCAACACAATCCACACACAAAAATTTCAACTCCCTCCTAAAATGGGGGGAGTTGATCCCTTTCTGCTTATGGAAGATTTGGCTCACTAGACACAACAATTGCTTCCATGGGAAAAGAGAGCCAATTTCCTGTAAGAATGTCATAGCTAAAGTTATTGAGTTCATTCATGTGGCTGGTGAATGCACTGACATCCCTACTAATGTCTTACATATCAAGTGGCATTCTCCCAGGAGAGGCCACTATAAACTCAATACAGACGGGGCAACCCTTCAAAATGGGTCTATAGGTGGATTATGAGGAGTAATCCGAAACAACAATGTTGATTGGGTGATGGGATTCATGGAAAAAATAAATTACACCAACACTCTACACTCTGAACTAACAACTCTAATGCAGGGACTAAGAATGGCAGTCTCAAACAACTTCATGCCTTTGGAGGTTAACATAGACTCAACTAAGGTAATACACAGAGGCAATATGATTTATGAGACTATTGTATGTAAATGCAGTTCACTCCTAACAACACTGGGGCATTCTCCAGTAAATCACAACTACAGAGAAGCCAATAAGGTGACAGATAAGCTGGCCAAGAAAGCAAGCAAGATGAATGAAACAACAACAAACTTTTTGGTAGTTCTTCAGGTGTTTGCCAATGAAGTAATATGGGCAGACATCCTAGGAATTATTTTTGAAAAAAATAAGGGGTTGTAATATTTATAATGTAGCGATAGACTACACTGTTTTTGTGGAGGTTGAGACCTCTCCGAATGCTTCTGTTGTAACAAACAACCAAGTAGCTAGTTAATATATATATATTAGATGAGGCACGCCTGTGCTCAGCACGGGCCCAATATCCCTAACTTTTTGCTCTGTTCGCTACAAAATAATTCTTTTGATAGATAAATTCGACATCCTATTGTAAAGAAGCATAATTTTATTGGATATAGAGGGGGTACAAATAGAAGTAAGAGGGTTTAAGGAATCTATTATTTGTACATCTTTCATTTTGATTCAGACAGCCACCAAACACAAACAAACTGTATTCAAAGCGTGTGGACCGAAGTTTCTCATTTTTGATACATCTACTTGTCATTCCAAACTACATAAAAATTACAGGTTGAAATTGTATTACATACAACTCTGAGATGTTTTTTACTTTCTCGCCCATCTAAGCTAATAATAACTTCTTTTACAGTACCAGGGGCAGGTACCACCATTTGTATTTGAATAATCTTTGAAACATGCACAAACAATATACAAGCAATGGTACATGCACCAACTGCTCAGTGCTGATCTATTTACTTCACTGAATGATGAATTCAGCTTCCTCTAGGCACATATAGCATCTTAGGCATACATTTTCACCAACATGTTGGAGGTTTGCTTGAGTTAGTAAGTTCAGTCCACTCCAATGGGTTAATGTTGAAGGGACTTTTCTCTTCATTCTCCAAGTTAAGGTTTCAGATGCGCCAATAGTCTCTGATAAGAAAAGAAACCATTACAATACTTATAAACCAAACTTGGAGATACAACTTACGCTCTTGTTTAGTACCCAAAGTTTAGTACTCTTTAAAATATTGTTCATAAGATAGAGAGAAAACTAGATTAGTCGGTATAATTATTTTTAGCTAGTTCAAGCTACATTATAGTTATATATCTCCTAAAACTTAAATGAAGTTAATAATAAAACAACACCCATAGAACAAAAGATACTCGACAGTGAGACCAGAAAGCTAAGAGGAAACAATGTGAAGCATCTATATACTCAGTGTTTAGCTCAAGTAGACAGTAAAAGAAGGAATTTATGCCAATTATGGTGCTAAATATAGTGCAACTTGGTAACTATTCTTTGATCAGACTAACCTAAAACAATTAATACCTCTATTTCTAAGATTAAGAACAAGGAGATCAACAGAAAAATTCCTACTAATAATAACGCAAATCAAGAAAAAAAAACGATAGGATAGATAAATAGTTTTGTCTTCCTCAAAATTTCCAAGTTTAATATCTAAAAAATAGATGGATTCACCAATCCATTCTTATTAAGATAGATCCAGACACACAAAATAGTGAAAAGTTCATTAATCTCAGAATTTTCTGTTAAAATTGCCAATTTTTTGAAGTTCACACAGTCATGCTTAATTCATCATTGACCAAGCTTAAATAGCCCCTTAAGCTATGTATGACTAATCAACTAACCATAAAAATAAGAGAATAAAACATGTGAACATATTAAAACCAGTTTGATTTTTTGTTTAGCTTCCTTCCCAAGGAATGTTTTATCAATACACTTTGTATTGTCTTTGAAATTTGCTGTTATGTCAGAATGCTACCAGAATAGAAAAAGGGAAATGGACCCTAAAAAACTGTCAATGATATTCGAACATATTTTAACTTATTTATAAAATAGAATCGTTGGCTATAGTTGGTATATTCTCATAATAAGAAAGAAAATATCTGAAGTTCCCACAAGTCAAAAAGTTTAACACCATCTTGAGCTGCAATCTTATAGTATCACCACACAAGCAAAACATATCACTTATAATTTTGATCACACAACTTGCTTTATGTTGCTAAAAGAATGATAATCAAAAGTTTCATTCATTGCAGAATACTCATTGCTAAGAAATAATCATTTTCTTAAAAGGAAATAGCATTACACCTGCATGACCATCAAACCTTACAACATTAGCTTTGGAGGTTGAGCATAAAAAGGGGATAAAAAACAGAGAGACGAAAAGTAAGGAAAACAATAATAGTAATTGTATAACTCCAGAGGAGTGCCATGAGTAACTTATGAAGCTCTTGAAGCAAAAGAAAAAAAAATCTAACCTTACATCTCATATCTTGAATATAGCCACTAAAGTCCGTGTTTCAAGGATCCACAAGGGTGAAAATCTGAAAATGTGCAGCAGTCGTATTCTGAAGCATCTGCAACCTGCATTAGAAGTTTGTACTTGACGACTCCAAAAATGTGAAAATTATTCGCAACTCCACAACATCGCGAAAAAAAAAGTGTGAAGGGCTTGTCTTTTATATCATAATATCTTTTGATAGAGTGTTGGATAAGAATAAGTATAAGGTTTTGCAAATACAAATTTTTTTTTTTATTCAATATTGTATCTACCATTTCGATTTAAACTTATCAATATCTTACGGTTTGCTAAGAAGGACTAGACCTTAAGTTTGATTAATTTCGTATGAGAAGTCATCTCTATTTCAACTCCCTGTCTCAAACAACTAACTTAATAGTTTGTATTCCCCCGCATGCATATGATCAAGTGGCTAGAATTGTGCAATCATTATAAATATTAGTTAAGTCAAAGAAATAGTCTTTTATTTTACTTTTAAAATTTTCCTATTGCTTTTGTGAGCAGAAAACTATATATGAAGATGCAGCAACAAACTGAATATGAAGCAACTAACATTAACTAATTAGAATATCTAAAAATCTATTTCTGTAAGGCAGTTTGTATTTTCACAAGCTAGGGTAATGAACTCAGCACATGAACCATGTACAATCATAAATTTTGCATCAAGTGTCTCACTACTCTACTTCTCTTAGATCATTTGAAGTATAATAAATTTTCTTATAGGAGGAAAGAAATGCAAGACTCTAACAGTTCACAGGAAACTTGCTCTAGTTGATCTTGCCATTTTGCTTTAATTGGTCTTGCCAGCTCGCTTTAATTTGTCTTGCCGGTCAAGTTCCTGACTGTTTGCTCCAAGTACCACAATACATGTATGCTGATCTTGAATTAAGTATACATCACATTATTAAGCGATTGAAAGTTTTATTTGCAAAATAGGCCAAGGCTGCATGATTGTTTGAAAACTTTTAGCATTAGGTTTAGTCTTTTTAAGGTAAATGTTGCCCTTGGTTGTCAGGCCTCTCTTCTCCCCAACCATAGACCCGATCCTCTGCCCCTCTACTTCTTTTCATTCTTTATAAATTTTATGTATCCCTAAGACTGCCCACAACCACATACTCAGCCTTAACAATATAGAAGTCACACAAATTGGAATTACCTTTTTTAGCATACACAGAAATAAGTAGTAAGTAGAGTGCCTTACAAAAAGCCCTATCTATCATAAAATTTTCTAACACAATTGAAATGGATCAGGTAAAAGACAAAGTAATCGAACCCTTAGGAGTAACTCGTGGGGCTTCAATATCTATTTATTTATTTAGCAAAATAAGAACCGTTTTGAGTAACATTCACCTATAGTAAAAGTTAGTAATTTATAACAAATATACCATTATCTAATGTTTGGAGACATGAACCGTGAAGCAAAGAGGAAAACAATTATAAATTCTCCAGCCTTTCAGCTAAGAAAATGTAGGAAATAAGGGATGACCTTTTGTCACCCCTCTTTATGCTACTACAGAAAAGGTATATCTTACATAAAGTAATCGAAACTTCAACATTTAACTGAAATTGTCTGTTTGCACTTTGAAACTGATATTTACCAATATGACGGACATGAGAATACAATTGAGCGATGCATTCACCATCTACACTATACTACTTTTTGATATCATTATATTAATAATCAATATCTAATAGTTTATCCAAACAAGAAGCCAAATCTAATATTATTGCTTTAGGATGATTCAACTCCAGTGAACCAAATTGTTTAACCAACTGTGCAAAATGATATATATTGGAATGATGGGCATATATGGTATCAAACCATTTAAGAATATATACTAAAGAAATATTGGTGAAACAAGATTTATGAGACAATCTTTTTTGAATTCTTTTGTTAATGAAATTTGAATGAAAAATATCGCTCGATACAGTTGATATGGAGTTATTGAATTTCTCAAAAGATAAAGCAAACAAAATTGAAGCCATACTCCTTTGATTTATCAATAAAAGAACCTATAGGAAGTTAGCTTCACTGTCATAACCACAAATTGGAAAAAGACACATGGTAAAATAACCAATTTATAATCAGGTACTCTCAACGAAATTGCGAAATGATTGGAATTCATATATAGAAAGCCAAAATTATAAAAGTGAAGATTGAATCTAAGATACCCGTGAATGTATCCTCTTTTTTGAGATATCTAGCTCTTGAATTCACTAACTTGCATGAAAAACATTTTCCTCCTACCCAATTTGGAAATCTCATATTGTCAGAAAAATGATCTCCCTGTTTCTTTCCCCAAGTTTAACTGGAGCAGTAGTCACCCACTAACTGAGCTAGAAATACACATCCTTGAACTCCAATGATCTTCTATAATAATAAAAGTAAATAGTAGAGAGGTAATCATTACCTCTGTAAAAGAAGACAACGAAGAAGAAAGCTAGATGGGGCCATGGGAGACTCTGAGCTTAGAATATTCTAGAGGAAGAATGTAAGCGAATTTGAGAGAGACGAAAATGCAAAATAGAGAATAAATCAGGTGGCTGTCGACCACTTTAGCTTTTCTATATAATAGAAAACAAAAATATATATATATATATATTGTTGATAAAAAAAAAAAGAGAATATTCTTTAGCAATTTCTGTGCCATAGAAAAATGAGGGACTTTAGTTAATCCGATAAAGTATGGATAACGGGATTTCGATCGGGGTGTTATCACTTTTAGCCCGCGTCAAAAATTATTTATATTCAGTAGTTAAAATAGTATATCAAATTTGTATAAATTTTGTATATAACATACAAAATATATATATATATACAAAAATATAAAAATTTTGACTATTATTTTTAGAGCGGCTATAGAGTTCATTTTCTCATTTTGATATCTCTTTATTCTTTCTTCGTAGATTGGTTCATTTTTAGAAATTCTTTTTTCCCTAGAAAGATGGTAGTACTAAAAATGAAAATCACTTTCTCAAATCACCCGTTTAGTTTCTCAATACAACAATATTCGAGTTTTTTCTTTTTACAAATCGAGTTTAATCAGATAATTATTAATAGGTCATGAGATTGTTGTATTTAGATTAGAAACAGTTGGATTGTTATGCATTAATAATTGTACCAAATTATGGCACACTGAAAACGTATATATTTACATTAATTATATCAAGGGGAAAATAGCAAATTCGAACTTTTATTATTTGAAGTTGCTCACTGCTATTCGATACCTTTTCTCGTCAATTTATACTCTTGCTCTTCGTATTTGTTTTACTAAATTAATGAGCATTAACTTGAAATGAATTAAGCAGAATCCTAAGTATCGGTGCTATTTGGTAGAGTGGCTTATGCTATGACATTTGCATATTTAGATGCTACTATCATATCTAGAGGATTGACTATTAAAGATATTTATTCAGCAGTAGATCCTTTAGATTCAGCGTGAAATATGTTTCAACCTCAAATCGTTGGTCACGAACATTACGAAACACTTTAAAAGTTAAGCAAATTTTATAACGTTACAGAGAATTTCATGATATTATAACTATTCTTGGATGTGACTACTTATCCGAAGAGGATCGTTTACTCGTAGCAAGAGTGCGAAAAATTAAGGGGTAATTTGGTTTGAAGACAAGTTTTGTACTGGGACTAATTATACAAAAATTAGTTATTCTCGTATTATTTCTTATTGATTATTTGGTATGTTGTATTAATCTTGAGATTGTCAATTTTAGTGCTTTATATCCTGGGATAACTTATCATGGGATTGCTATTCCATCATTTGACAGGTACGAGCTATCCAATAATATTTTTAATCATGAGATAACTTATCCCAGAAATAGTAACCAAATAGGAAATAAGACGGTACTAAATTTTCATCCGGTAATTATTTTTGCTTATTAGCATACCAAACGACCCATAAGTGTTTATGCATTAAAGTGAGGAAAAAAAAAATAAAAAAATAGCAATATTTACAACTGGTAATTGAAAAATAGCAACAATTTTAAAAATAATCAAAATTTAGCTATTTTTCATATAAAAATAAAATCTAAACAAAAACATCCTTAAAAATCTAGAAATATTATAGCATAATATGACGAAGTTTGAATTTTTTACATACGAGCTTTTAGCGTAATGTGTTAGAGTTCCAACATAATATGCGGGAAATGTATATACAGAAGCTCCATAATCTAACATATTATGCTGGAAGTGCTGGAGTTCCAACATAATATGCTGTAATTTTATACGCAGGAGCTCCATAATCCCGCATATTATGATAAAACTTTCTGTGTTTCAACAAAATAATAATACTTTACAAATACTGACTATTTTTTAATTAACGGTCCAAAAATTGGCTAGCCGCTAAAGTGGAACAATGGAATAATACTATAGACCAAAAGTGAGTGTTAATTTCAAGGGCAAATCTGACCATTTAATTTCCAATTCCCTTAGACCTCCAAACTTTTGGTAATAAAATATCTTCTCCAGTGTTATCATCTGTCTAAGAACAAACACACACACACAAAGCAATGGCTTCCCTCTTTGTATGCACTCCATCTTCTTCTACTTCTTCTCCTTCAAATTTCTCTGCAATTTTCCCAAATTCCTCATCTTTCAATCCCCAAACTCCTCCTCTTTTCCCAATTCCAACTTCTTACTTCAACAGAAAAAATACACACACATTATTTTGCTCCGCAGCAAAGCAACAAACGGGGCCAGTGAAAAAACAACGTACATCTCCAAATAATACCAAAAAGAAAAAGAAAAATGTTTCAAATTTCGAAGGTGAAGTGGATGTTGAAGTTGAAGATAAAGAAGCAGAGCGTTACGTTCCTTTGCCGCTACCTAAACCGCCAGCTGGATTTGTTTTAGATGAGCAGGGTAGAGTTCTCATGGCTTCCAATAAGCGTATTGCTACGATAGTGAGTCTTTTTTACTGCTAATATTTTTGTATATGTATGCTAAGCTGCTATAGTGCTATACTGTAGAGTTTAAGTTTTATGTATTAACAGTAAAAAAAACTGTGTTTACAAAATTAGGTCATTTAAAATCGAATTTCACTAACATGGGTCGGTAACTATTACTATCTCCGTTTCAATTCATATGAGTTAGTTTGACTCACCTTAAACATAAAAGCTTTTTGGGGTCGTAACATTTATGTCGCTATAAGGCTAAAATGAGTAAAATGAAAAGAATTGTTTTCAAATATAGAGATGTGTTATTTTCTTGGAATGAACTACTAAGAAAAGTGTGCCACATAAATTGAAAGGGAGGGAGCAAAAGAGGAAGGATAACCTGGTGGAGCAGGTTGAATTCTTTTGATGAATCGAGAAATCCCAGCTAGTGGAGAACGGTTTGAAACTCAGGTGGATAATAGAGCCTTCTCCACTTAAATACCAGTCTTTTATCTGTAGCCGTAGCAAGGTTCGGACACCTGATGTGCGCTTAACACACATCAATGCGCTCTTACCACTAGACCAAAGCCCTGGGGCTCAAGCAGGTTGAATTGCAATGCTACTGTAAGGATTTACATTGTTTGTGTAAATAACTTAAATATGTTTGCAAATGGCCGAAGTACTTGATACAGTATTTAATACAAGAAGGACAATTCTGCCTGTAAATGTCAGCATAGGGACAACAACAACAACGACCCAGTAAAGTCCTACAAGTGGGGTCTGGGGAGGGTAGTATGTACGCAGACCTTACCTCTACCCCGAGGTGGTAGAGAGGCTGTTTCCGATAGATCCCCGGCTCAAGAAGACGAAAAGAGACAATATATCAATACCATCAACAAAAATCATAGAAATAATAATATCACAAGAACCAGTAAATAGATGAAAAACAAACAATAACTAGTAAATAAGGCCCGACACTATGAAAACGGAAGAGTAGTGTGAACACAACATTGACCACTAGCAGTCTAAGACAAAATTCTATCAGACTAGCCTCACACTGGTACGAGTTAGAAATATGCTCAACTACCTCCTAACCTACAATCTTAATGCTCGACCTCCACAGCTTCCTATCGAGGGTCATGTCCTCGGAGATCTGAAGCCTCGCCATATCTCACCTCTCCCCAATACTTCTTAGGCCGCCCTCTACCTCACCTCGTACCCACCAAAGCCAACCGCTCGCACCTCCTTACCGGGGGCATCTGAGTTCCTCCTCTATACATGCCTGAACCATCTGAGCCTCGCTTTCCGCATCTTGTCATCCATGGGAGCCACACCCACCTTCTCCCGAATATCTTCATTCTTAATCTTATCCATCCTAGTGTGCCCGCACATCCACCTCACATCCTCATTTCTGTTACTCTCATCTTCTGGATATGTGAGTTCTTAACTGGTCAACGCTCAGCCCCATACAACATGGCCGGTCTAACCAACGCTCTACAAAACTTACCTTTAAGTAGCGGTGGCACTTTCTTGTCACATAGGACTCCAGATGCTAACCTCCATTTCATCCACCCCACCCCTATACGGTGTGTGACATCCTCGTCGATCTCCCTCTCCCCTGGATAACCGACTCAAGGTACTTGAAATTGCCTCTCTTGGGAATGACTTGCGATCCAAACCGCACGTCCATGCCCGCTTCCCTCGGCTCGGCACTGAACTTACACTCAAAATATTCCGTCTTAGTCCTGCTCAACTTGAAACCCTTAGACTCAAGGGCCTGTCTCCAAACCTCCAGCCTCTAGTTAACGCCGCTTCGCGTCTCGTCTATCAAAACTATGTCGTTAGCGAATAACATACACCATGGCATCTCCCCTCGAATAAGGTGTGTCAGTGCGTCCATCACCAGGGCAAATACGAGTGGGTTGAGCGCAGATCCTTGGTGTAACCCCATATCAACCGAAAAATGTTCAGAATCGCCTGCCACTGTCCTAACCCGAGTCTTATCTCCATCATACATGTCCTTAATCATCCTAATGTAAGGAACCGACACACCTTTAGCCTCTAGACATCTCCAAAGAACCTTTTTAGGAACCTTGTCATACGCTTTCTCCAGATCAATAAACACCATGTGCAAATCCTTCTTCCTGTCCCTGTACTGTTCCACCAACCTCCTAATAAGGTGGATAGCTTCCATAGTAGAACGCCCTAGCATGAACTCGAACTGGTTGTCAGATATAGACACCGTCCTCCTCACCTTGACTTCTACCACCCTTTCCCAAACTTTCATGGTATGACTCAGTAATTTGATATCCTTATAATTGTTGCAACTCTGGATTTCACCTTTGTTCTTGTACAACGGAACCACCGTACTCCACCTCCACTTATCCGGCATCCTCTTCGTCCTGAAAATAACATTAAATAGCCCAGTCAGCCACTCAAACCTGCTCTACCCACACACCTCCAAAATTCTAGCGGAATCTCGTCAGGCCCGGTAGCTCTGCCCCTGCTCATTTTACGCATAGCCCCCACGATCTCCTCAACCTTGATGCGCCTACAATACCCAAAGTCTTGGTGACTCTCGGAATGCCCCAACTCGGCTAGCACAATATCCCGATCCCCTTCTTCATTCAGAAGTTTATGAAAGAAAGTCTGTCATCTCCGCTTAATCTGGGCCTCTCCCATCAATACTCTACCTTCCTCGTCTTTGATGCACCTCACTTGGTCTAGATCTCGAGCCTCCCTCTCTCTCGCCTTCGGTAGCCGGAATAACTTTTTCTCCCCGCCTTTGGCCCCTAGTTCCTTGTATAGGCGACCAAAAGCCGCAGTCTTAGCCTCCGTGACTGCCAGCTTCGCCTCCTTCCTACCTACTTTATACCTCTGTCTGTTCGTTCCCCTCTCTTCCTCGCATGTGCTCCCTACTAACTTCAGGTATGCCGCCTTTTTCTCTTCCATTTTACCTTGGACCACTTCATTCGCCTTTGTGCCCGCCAGAGTAACTCTTCGAGACTCCCAACACCTCTTTCGCCGCCTCCCTTATACAATCTGCTGTCGTCGACCACATATCGCTCGCGTCCCCACTACTCCTCCCGGCTCCCACAACCGATAACCTCTCTTTCAACTCCTGGGCTTTATCCTTAGTCAAGGCTCCCCACCTGATCCTCGGTCGTCCTCGTGCAACCCTCTTCTTCCTCTTCATCATGATACTGACGTCCATCACCAAGAGCTTATGCTGCGTCGCGAGGGTCTCGCCCGGGAAAATGCCAGCATAGGGAATTTGTGGAATTCTTTGTCAGTTCTGTTTCCCACATCTGTTTTACTTATAAATTTTGGGATCCCGAGATTAGCATTCTGGCGTTTTCAATAAGTGATGTATTACACATTCTTATTTGAGAAAAAGGAGAAGTGAATAGTGATTTATTACACATAATTTAGAGAAAAAAAGGAACACATTAGAGCGAACTAAAAATGTGATCTTGAAATAGATTTTGTCTCGTAGAAAAGCAGAATATTAGGAACTTAGAGAACTTGCAGCTAAAAATAAACATTCAAGGCACGCTCCTCCTTCAGAAACTTGACAGATGTCGACTAATATATTCATTTTTCATTCTCACGTCCATTGGAAATTTGGAATGTCAAATGCACACTGGACAATTTTTCCTTCGCCAAAGAACAAAAAGGGAAGAATAAATCTCAACAATGCAACGTATCCATGAGCCTAAGTTTGAGAATTCTTACCATTGTTATATCATTTAACTTTCCATAGTCGTCGCTTTTCATGTTGCAAAATTCCTTTCTGCAAGTTGAATATTCGGATACCTTTTTATTTAAACTTCATAAGGTGGGTAGGAAAACATATTTAATTGATCTATTCTAAAAAAACCCATATTTTATTGATCTAACAAGTTAAGGGCAATTTCTGGATAACAATCAAGTAAAGTCATTGTAGTGGCCTTGGAGTCTTCAATTAAACTGAAAAAGGAATATAATACACCTTGAATCTGGAGAAAACTCAACATGAAGTTGCTCTAGTACATACCTTTGACACTCTATGTCAATATGAGGAATGCAAGAGTTCATTCAGGGAGAAAAACTGATGAAAGAGAGCAAAAAGATCATCCTTTCTTTTTTCTCTTGCTTCCTTTTCTTTTTTCTTTTGAAGTAAAAAAAGTAAGAGAGTTGTCCAGGTCATTTTCAATTTACCGAAACTTTAGCGTGACATGCTCTAGCGATTTTCCCAACTTTAGTGTGCCGGAATATCATATGGGACAGTATTACATCTAAAACAGCTCATCTCTTCTGAGGTCCAGGTTCAGTTTCTTATAGGATATAGTAGCTTCTCACAAAAGGGAGGAGAAAATGCATGTATAGCAGTGATTGGTTTTTAATTTCCCGAAAATTTAAAGCGATTTTGCAGACACATAACAACGTCTCCGTTACCTCTTAATCAGATTTCATGTGTGCAACTACCTTAGTTGACGTTTCATAGGTGCAAAATCATCTCCTTAAATTTGACTTGTATGAGCAACTTGTCAGTCACTTCTAAATTAATTCAAGTACTTGTGTATTTTCTTTTGTAGTTTTCGTTCTCTTTTATCTCTGCCAACTTAGTTATCTAAAGGGCTCAGCAACAGGTTGATTCTACCAACAATTTCCCACTGGAATGCGTCATCAGGAGGGTTTTTAGAAGTACACGAGAAGATGAATGTTTACTACTCTGCCCTGTTGATATGTAAGTGAAGTTTGTAGTTATCATTTGATATCTTTTCCTTTTCTGGCGGTACATTAAATAGATGTATTTGTCTCTGCAGGCCTGTTCAGATTTTAAAGAGCACAAATGTCGAGGGGTGGTCTGCTGTATGTCTGAACTAAACTTGATTTTCTGTTATGTTTGTGGAAACTTGCCAGAGAGAGTCTTGATTGTCTATCTCATTTCTCTTTCTTAACCAATGATCAGTGTTCAAATGGATTTAAGATATATTACTTTTTCACCTTACATGCTTCCTTCCGTTTGAGAATTCAGGAATTGCTTGCTTGAGTATCCTGTTGTAAAATTTTGGGTTGTCTTGTAATTTTACAGGTTGTTGATAGTGTTCATTTGGCCCCCCTCTTCTCTCTCTCTCCCTCCTTTTCTTTTTTGTTCTTCTCCCTAGTAAGGAGTGGTCCCCCCCCCCCCCCCATGTTCTTTTCACCTAAGTTGCTCCGACATGACAGATTAGGTGGCGCACCCGTGTCGACACGACACTAGTATGGGTGTGGGTATGGGATCCGTACCGGAACTAGTCAAACAATTTTGGGTACTTTGACCACGACAGACGGAAAAATTCGAGACGAGATACAATTTGATTCCCGAAATCATAACTAAAACTAGGGTAAATTTGAAGAAAATAGCATACCTTATCTAGGAAATCAATCATTTACTTATCTACAACTTGAGAATAAAAAAGTAATCCACACTTTACAAGCTATACGTAAGTATTCCACAAAATTTCTCATAATTTAGAGATATTTTTATATTTTTGAATTATTTTTAGCCGGATCCTGCAACTGTATCCGTACTAGGATCCGAATCCCCGAATCTTATAATTTACATCTCGAAGGATCCGACCTCTAGATCTGCACCCGTGTCGGACACCCGCACCCGTGTCCGAGCAACTTAGCTTTTCACTACTAAGGTGTTGGGATGAGCGCAGATTAATTTGAAACCCTATTATTTTCTGTCAGTCATTGACATTTGGAAAATGCATACTGTAACCAATTAACTTATATGAAGCAAGGAAGAGCGGTAGACCATTGTCAGTGTCCTCTTATTCTTGCGTCTTCTATGTACCCTCTATTCTGTTGCATGATACTAGTAATTACTAGTATGAATAATGCTTTTCTAAGTAACAGAGTCACCTTTAAATTTTTCATATTAGGAAATTTGACCTGCTTTTGTTCCTTCATGCACCCACTTGTTAGAAATTATAAAAGAGAAAAAAGGGCACAAATAGTTTTTACATATTATAGATCATATCGCAATATATTATTAATTTATATGCCTGTTTGTAGGTAAGCGATGAAGAAGTTGAAGCTATCCTACCGACTGCAGCCTATGCTCTAGCCAAGATACACATGCATCTGGTGTACAGTGGGTACAATCTCTAGACCTTCGATTTTAATATGGTTGTTCTCCATTTCAGTTATCTTCTTCCTTGCATGTATCAAAATCTGATTTCATTTTTATATGTTCTGATGATGCCTAGCTATTCTCTATCAGATTTTGTTACACAGCACGAGGAGGATTTTGCTACACAGAGGACGACATATTTGAATTCAGAACAGGCAATGTTTGCGTCTTTATAAAGCTGCATCTTACTGCAGTCAATATTGTTACTACCTCCGATCCATCTTAATGTTGTTTTAGCCTTTCAAATCTGGTCCAAAATAAGTGATTTTCAAAATTTAGATCTGATTCATTAGCTTTACTTTCTATTAGTTTCCTTGTTGGTTTAGAACTTAGGTCATTATATCCTCCTTTGATTTGGTATCACTTTGTAAATAGGCTTTATAGTCTAACTTAGACGAGGATTTATGTTTTCCTTGTTCTTATACAAGACGAGATGCTTGCAATAACATAATAATTTCTTGTCACTTATGAAGTTTTGCCTTTTGCCTTTTAAGATCTAGTGAAGGATTTTACCGTCTATCTTGGATCAACAATACTCTATAGGTGTTTCTTGAGATAGTTTATTAGATGTTGTCTAGGTGGCACAATAATCTATTTCAGGATGTGATGCAGAATCGACCAAATGTGGGGAACTATGGATTTACTTACAGCTGAAACTCAGGTCTTCAGATTTCAAAGGACCATAGTCCAAGGCTTGAGTTCTTTGTGGCCTGTCTTTTTTTCTCCCCCTGCTGATTTGGGCGTTTTCCCAGTTCTTTTCGGGGTGGTAGATGGTGTGGAAGGAAGTAGGGGTTTAAACTTGTGACTTCGATCCTTAAAAGAAGAGTCCATGCAACGCGAGCTAATGCCTTATCCCCATGGATTTTTGGTTTTCAAGTCATTGACTATGGACTTTCACCTTATCAATTCTTTTATATTCTTGTCTGGATCTGTCATGATGGGTCATAGTTCATTGTATGTTATTTAGAATGAAGGTTGTTTGCTTATGACCGTAATGTCTCTTTTGTAGTTCATATCTCTTTTCTGGATAATATCCAACAGAATTCATTTGTTTCTAAAGGTTGTTGCACTTTTTCAGATGATGGTGATGATGTAGATGGCTTGCCAAGTGAAGGCATAGAAGTCACATGCTTCCACATGGTAAATTATCATCTGTTCATCGTGTTAAATGATCATTATCAAGCTGGGATAATAATTGAAAAATAATGTATTCTCTTGGTGTAACTTATGCACTTCAACTTGTGGACAACTACTGCTCCTTTTATCTGTCTTGATTGTTGGTAAAAGCGTGGGTTGCTCTAGTGGTGAGCACCCTCCACTTCCAACCAAGAGGTTGTGAGTTCGAGTCACCCCAAGAGCAAGGTGGGTAGTTCTTGGAGGGAGGGAGCTGGGGGTCTATCGGAAACAGCCTCTCTACCCCAGGGTGGGGGTAAGGTCCGCTTACACACTACCCTCCCCAGACCCCACTAGTGGGATTATACTGGGTTATTGTTGTTGTTGTTGTTGATTGTTGGTAAAAGCCCGTTTTTATCCCTTTGCTATATGGTATCTTCAATTTGATTCCTCTATTAACTGATTGCATAAGAACCTTCAAGTTTTTGAATTTACTCTTTCGTTCAAATTGATAATGGAAATTTTCAACTCAATCTATTAGTTCTAATAATTTATCAGTTGACAGATTTTTTTTTTCTTTTTTATAAAACCGTGTTAAGGGGCGTTAAAGATTGGAATGCAGTTTGATTTTGTGTTTTGGGAAATATTGTGTGCTTGAACTTAGTCTTGGAAATAATGTGTGATAGAGTGAAACTTGGTTCTCTGTTCCTATTTTCTTTCACTATAGTAATTCCTGTAAATGACACTATGTGATATCTTCATGGCTACTAATAATAGGTAACGCCAATGACTGGTTAATTTACCTGGCTCTTTACTAGTGTAATGCATTTATATCTAAGAATGGCTATCAGTTTCGTCATCTCTGTCAAAATAGTATCCCTTATCCTTATGGTACTCTCTCCATTTTAACACGCATTGGAGTAAAATTATCTATGTTGTTAATATTCATTTTACAATGGAAATTCTGAAAACTTTCTGCTGGTAAGATTTCCATGTTCAAGCTTCTTTCCTCCAAGTTAGTTCTTATCTTTATTATCACTGTTCATGATTTTTAATAAATTCCTGAAACAGCCCCAAAACTGTCTTTGTGTGCCTCATATTAAGCAGTTCGTTGCCAAATGTCATCTCACATATCTTGATATTGATTTCCTCTCCACAGGATGGTTCCCACTATATGATTTATACACCTTCGGACCCACTTCTCTTTGTTGCAGTGAAGGTAAAGAGTCATCTCTCATTTGTATATAGAAGCTCTGGTTTTCATCTCATTCTAAAAGCTTATTCATCTTTTGCTATTGCCAGTATGCTTTGCTGGTTTCATCTTCTGTTATTTCCACTTGTTTTTTATTTTTTTTAATTTGCATTTTATTTCACCTTGTTCTAATAATTTTATGAAAATTCCTTTGTGTAACCTGTTATTGCAGGGCAAAGATGGTCTATTGCAGATTGCTGACGATGTAAGCATTGAAATTCCCTTCATGGCCTGTTAATATATTTTCAATAGCAATTTGTTGCTACAAATTTTGTTTTCTTGCTAAGTACAGATACATATATGAGTTGTTTTATGTTATCACTTATTGAACTTCATCACACACAACGAGCCCCCTTAGTTCCTCACAGAAATACCATAAAAAGATTAACCATATCTATTAATCTAAACGCTTCTTTCTTTTAGAGGATTTTATATCAGAAAGTTTCTTGGGTTTCTGTTACTATAGAGTTTGTTCAAGAATTGTGATTTCTCTTTGGAAAGAGTCATCTTTTTGCTCACTCGGGAAAAAGGTTTGTCATATCTTAAGTTGCTAAATGGGGTCAAGGTATATCAAGGTGGCGAGGTATATTTTATGTTCCCTTTTCGAACAACGCTATTGTCAACCTGCCTCCTTTGGGAGTCTCTTTGCTAAAGATATGTGGGGAGCAAGGAAGTCCTCACTTTCTTTATCCTTCATGATAAGCAAAAGCTGTATTTTCCGATGGCCCTAGTTTTGAGAGTCTACTGATTTTGGATTAGTAATCTATTTCTGCTGAAGTTGTAAGGTGAACCTTGAGTTTCCAAGAACTCACCTCCATCTTCAACTTAGGAAACTGCAGTATGTCACTCGTAGATGCATGTCAAAGTTATGCAGTGCCAAAAGGAAGGTGAAAGAAAGTTAACGGGAAGACAGGGAGAGAGAGGGAGAGGTGTGTGTGTGTGTGGTGGTGGTGGGGGGGGGGGGGGGAATCAATTCCTAAAGTACTAGGTGCATTTGGTGTAGCACAAGGCACATGTTCTACTGAAAGAACGTGCCATGAAGCAAAATGTTTAACAGCAGAAATATGAATTCAACAGTCACGGCTTTATTGCACCTGATCAGTTTGGCAGATAGTTGGAGGACTTTGGCAGAACACTATGCCACTATGGTGGTAAAAGTTGCATGTCAAACATTCAACTCATGCTTTTGCTGCATATGAGCGCATATAAACAACCCTTGTTTCTTGGTACAGCTTATTTCTGTTAGCTAATTGCTGCCATTGTTTCTTGTTCGTGCACTTTTCTCTTAGCTTGATTTTTCAAAGTTAGGGTGTATGTTACAGCATCTGTGCACTTTCCTGCAACAGGAACTCTTGGAAGACCCAGCCATCATCAGCGCCATAGATGAGGAGACTGAATTTAATGCCTTAGTGGTATGTACATTATACTTTAGTTAGTATATAAATTTTCAACTACTGAAATGCTCTAATTCAATCTCTGATTTTGCAGGAAGAAGAGGCTGCTCTTCTTGAATCATTGTTGGGGGAAAGATGATCAGCTTTCTATATTTCTTTAGGTTTTGAGATTTTGCAAATTATCTTGGTATTTTTTTTGATTTGTGTATAGTAAATGTCTAGATCTTTAATCTGTTAGATGGCCTATTATGTCCCTTGATGCCTTCTGTTCTTTTGTGAAAATTTATACTTGCTCTGGTGCTCTCCTTTACCAAGAGAAGTATCATATTGGAGCAATTTTTGCAGAGTATATTACTGTGCGCTTTGTGCATTATTTATGATGCATTATAATTGCTCTGCTGAGATGATTTTTGCCACGAGAATATTCTCGATTAGTTCTCCTTTTATTGAAGGGATAATACATAGTTAATCAGTCTTATCGGGTGGGAAATTGCATTCGCTAATAGAGCTTCCTACTATCGCACCGTGGGAGAGTGCAAATGGCAAGTTGAATGGTCTGGTTCCGTTCAATTGTCCAAATCAACAAATCTAGCCGTTGAGGGTATCATTATATCATTACTAAAGTTTGTAACTGCACTTATACAGAGTTTGTATAAGATCTGTAATGAAAAAAAGTCTGCATTGCAAACATGCTGTTGTTTCTTCAATATTCTAAAGCCGTTGCAATAAGCAGTCGAGTGACAAACTGTACTGTGCTTAAAAGAATTCAAATAACATTCAAAAAACCAGCAAATGACAAACTACAGAGATAAACTTAAATTCCAAACCAAATCATTATAAGCATCAACATAAAGGAGATGTTCAAGGATGACTTTTTTTCTTTCCAAAAAGGGGAAGGTTTGAGATTCAAAATTGACCTTTGGGATCTTTACACAAATAGAAGGCCAGATTCGCTATTTTTTCCTAGCTGTTATATATAGATTATATATTAATTATATACGGTTATACACAATAATATGGCTTATACATATATCATACATCTCACGGCTACTTTTAGTTCAAGCGATTGGGTGTACGAAATTATTTGGGTTAACTCTTCAAAACTGAAAGTATGTACATTGTTTGCTAGGAAGGAAAAAGAATAGGGGAATGTGGGTGGGTTTAAACACTTAGTAGGCGTTTGGACATGAATTCCAAATTTTTTTTTCAAATTTGAAATTTGACTAAAATTTGAATTGAAGATGAAGTTGTGTTTGATATAATTTTTACAACATATTTGGATGTCTTTTTTTCAACATATTTTGCAACTAAACACTAGCAACCTTCCCATTTTCAAGTGAGATTGGAAAAATTGCAAGATTTTGATAACCAAACATTATTTTCAAAAAATAATTTGAAAAAAGAAAAAAATTCTGCTCTTATGTTGAAAATAATTTTTCTTTTCTTTTTTAACATCTTAACACTAGGCAACGCGTGTCTAACAACGACTACCTTTATAGTGGTCTTTGCTGGGTACGGGGTGAATGATATATTTTCGACAAGGCGTAATGAGACTACAGTAATTTTTATATGTGTAGTTGATAATTAAGGGCAATTTAGGGGGTGCTAATTATGTATTATCCTTGCTCCTAGTCCTTAGGGGTCGTTTGGTTGATGCTTTAAAAGAGTTAATCGCGACATACAAGAATTTGTTGTGAAGTTTCAAGTTCTACTACTGAAATTTTAGGATGTCGTCGTAAAATTCATTCTCTCTATAACTGAACTTCAGAACAATGTGTTGGAGTTCGAGAAGGAGAAGGAGAAGAAGCGCTTTTGTAGGGGAGAAGAAGCTGTTATGTGCCGCTAATCACTGGATGGGTGTTACTATTAATTACTTATTAAAGAGTAACTTAATTTCAATTAGTTTTGGAACGGTGGCTGATTTTCAATCAGTAGCCTTAAAAGTGGTTATTTGTAAAAATCATCCCTCTTCACCTCCTTAGGGAGAAGTGCAACAATAGCTACTTTTAAGCCCGTTATTTAAAATATATTCACAATTTACAATGTATTTAAAGATTATTCAATTCACCCAAACTTCAAGACTAAGTATCCTGAATTTAGAAATTCAGGATTTTTGAGTTGCTAATTTGAAATTCAGGATTAAGTATTCTGAATTTTTGAACTACTAATTTAAAATTCATAACATAAGATTCGAACTTCAAAACACAATTTCGAACTTTAGGACACGATGCCCTGAAGTTTGAATTTTGAGGTTTAAACACTAGGATGTTATGTCCTGAAGTTTGAGCGAAATTGGTTAATCTTTAAATACATTGTAAACTGTGGATATATTTTAAATAACATGCTTAAAAGTGGCTACCTAATGTCATTTTCACACCTCCTCATTACATAGAAATGACACCATGTAGCTATTCTAAAGGACTGCTATTTAAGAATTAGCCAGTGTGTCCTGAATTTCAGTTTTTCAGTTTGACAAAAATGTCCTATTGTTCTAAAGTTAAGATTTTTAGTTTAAAAGGATAAAATAAGTATTGACTAATATCTAAATAACATCCGTGAGAATGGCTATCTGTGCACTTGCCACCCTCATTACTACTGTTAGCTGGCCCATATTTGTATAGGGCCGCGTAACCCGCTTTCAGCAATTACGGGCTACGAATCGACCCGAACGGGTCCAATCGTGTAAAAATGGCATGTGGTAGCCACTAAATAAGGTGGTGTTTATTTTTTATCCACCAATTCTAATGTTGAGCAAAAATAGCCACTACTCTATTAAAATTAATATGAAAAGATATTTTTACCCTTTCTTCTATTTCTTTTATTCCCAAAACCTTCCTTTATACGCTTCTCTCATTTAAGTTCAGAGCCAAAATTTCATAGGCAAAATTTCGCTCCCTCAATATCATTCCTGCCTGCAACTCTCTTCTCTCGATTGAAGTTCAGAGCCAAAATTTTATAAGCAAAAATTCGCTCCCTCAATATCGTTCCTGTCCAGCCCACAATAATTCTTTGCTTATACTTTGTCCAACTTAATCTCTTCTCCTTTGTCATCTTCTCTGCAGCGAACCAGCGTACTGGTATGTTTTCGATTTTGCTTTTATGCATTTTTCTTTTTGTATATCTCTAATCGTGATCAGTGTTGTGTTTGTCATCAAGTATGTGTGAAATGTCCAAAATAATGATTATAACTTGATTCACTGAGGAATAAGGTGCAGATTTTTGTGAGAAAGTTATTGAAAACCTTTTGGTATTGAAATGTGTTTGTGGTTTAATCAATATATTGATTATGTAAGGACATTTCAAAAAAAATAGTCCTAAGAATTTGTAAGCTAACTGTATTTAGGAATTTTAGTTAACTGTGCTTCTATTAAAGATGCATCTAATTAGGTCCTGGATTTTAGTTTTTTAGCTTAAATATTAAGGATATTTCAGAAAAATAATCCTACGAATTTGTAAACTAATTTTAGTTAATTGTGCTTCTATTAAAGATGCATCTAATTAGGTCCTGGATTTTAGTTTTTTAGTTTAAATATTAAGGACATTTTAGAAAAATAGTCCTAAGAATTTGTAAGCTAGTTTTAGTTAATTGTGCTTTTATTAAAGATGCATCTAATTAGGCCCTGAATTTTAGTTTTTTAGTTTAAATATTAAAGACATTTCAGAAAAATAGTCCTAAGAATTTGTAAGCTAATTTTAGTTTATTGTTCTTCTATTAAAGATGCATCTACTTAGGTCCTGGATTTTAGTTTTGTAGTTTAATTATTAAGGACATTTCAGAAAAATAGTCCTAAGAATTTATAAACTAATTTTAGTTTACTGTTCTTCTATTAAAGATGCATCTACTTAGGTCCTGGATTTTAGTTTTGTAGTTTAATTATTAAGGACATTTCAGAAAAATAGTCCTAAGAATTTGTAAGCTAATTTTAGTTTACTGTTCTTCTATTAAAGATGCATCTACTTAGGTCCTGGATTTTAGTTTTGTAGTTTAAATATTAAGGACATTTCAGAAAAATAGTCCTAATGTTTACGTTCTATTTCCTTCTTTGTAGTGTGCTAATGGAAGGAGATCGTGTTTTCGAGTTTGATGATTGGCGTAATTCGATGAGCTATTGGAAAGGAGATTTTCAGTATAAGGAAACAATAAAAAGTTTCTTGTCGAACACGCAATGGAAGAAGTTGAGGGATGGTGTTTTCAGAAACTTTTTCCGATTACAAGGTGTGAAGTTCTGTGGTAGACTTATTCATTGTGTGTTGGTTTCAGAAATTGTAAGCAATGACTCGCATTCAATGACATTCAAGGTTTTTGATCATGAAGTGAAGTTTACACGTGAAACGTTTCAGATAATTACTGGGTTGAAATGTTCTTCAGTGGACTTCAAAGGTTTACGTGAAAGAGAGAATAGGCTTTCGAAAGTCTACTTCCCTAGAAAGGATAGAATCGAGTTAGGCGATTTGTGGCATTTTATTACTAGTCACCCATATGGTACAACTGCATCATTTGTAGGCAGCCATGACGATGCGGTGAAGTTGGCAACAATTTATTTTGTTGAATCTGTGTTGATGGGGATGCGCAAGAATCGGAATGTGTCTGAACGGGTAATGAAAATCGTAGATGACGATGAACTCTGCTCTTCTTTCAATTGGGGATCTCTTTGTTATGGAAATTTACTAAAATCATTGAAGAGAATGAGAATGAGAAAGAGAAAGATAAATAGAAGGACAATTATACTATACTTGGCTTCCCTTTCACCTTCTGTGTTTGGATTATGGAAGTATTCCCAATTTTTCAGGAAAAATAATTTGTGAACTTCAGAGAATGTGAGTTCCCTCGGATGCTATGTTATTCAGATATGAAATCTCCACCTTGAAGAGTGAATGACTTTTTAGTAACTCTATACATGTGTGAAGATCTAAATCTTTGGATACATGCATTCCCTTGCTTGTTCCCAGATTGATATCAAACCATATCATTGCTTCAAACTTGTCTCTATCCAATTCAATTACTTCAAAGACCTGGTTAATGAAATCTTCAAATCGAATTGCCTCAGGTACTATAACAAGCTTTGTGATGATCAAGATACTTATAGTCTGCAGTCCATCTACCATTAAAAGCAACTATAATACATATTATATCCATCCTACAAGTCAAGAAAATGGGAAATTCAGGACATATTTATACAACAATCGTGAAGTTAAGGACAAGATGTCCTAAACCTTATCAATATAGGATGCAAAACACAGGACACTGTGTCTTTAATATTTAGAATAACAGTCATGAAGTTAAGGATATCATGTCCTAAACTTTATCAATATAAGTTGCAAATACATGACACTATGTCCTTAATATTTACACAGTAGTCATGAAGTTAAGGACATCATGTCCTAAACTTTATTAGTAAAAGTTGCAAAAATAGGACACTATGTCCTTGATTTTTACATAGTAGTCATGAAGTTAATGACATCATGTCCTAAACTTTATCAGTACAAGTTGCAAAAACAGGACACTATGTCCTTAACTTTGATGTGTGCAGTCAAAATGTTAAGGATATGGTGTCCTTAACTTGGATGTGTGCATTATAAAAGTTAAGGACATGGTGTCCTTAACTTTGATGTGTGCATTGTAAAAGTTAAGGACAAGCTGTCCTTAACTTTGACACATGCAGTGAAAATTGTAAGGACAAACTGTCCTTAACTTTGATGTGTGCAGTGTAAATGTTAAGGACAAGCTATCCTTAACTTTGATGTATGCAGTGAAAATGTTAAGGACATGGTATCCTTCACTTTGATGTGTGCAGTGAAAATATTAAGGACATGATGTTCTTAATATTTAGAACAACAGTCATGAAGTTAAGGACATCGTGTCCTTAACTTTATTAATACAATTTGCAAATACAGGACACTATGTCCTTAATATTTAGAACAACAGTCATGAAGTTAAGGACATTGTGTCCTTAATTTTATTAATACAAGTTACAAAACACATGACACTTTGTCCTTAATATTTTTTAGAACAACAGTCATGTTAAGGACACCAAATCCTTAACATTATGTCCTCAATATTTACAGAACAATCACAGAGTTAAGGACGCGATGTCCTTAACATTATCAATACAGAAAAGAAAAAAAAAATCAAATTCCTAGCATTTTATTCTTGAGTAACGAAATAAAAATCCACACAAACACACAAAAGCATATAGAGATATCTGAAACTTTAGAACTTACTGTAATTTTATGGTGAATTTTGGACGAGAAAGTTGAATTCTGAACTTAGACAAAAAGTTTGAAATCGAAAGAGAAGCTTCTGCAATTTTGGACGATCACAACAATTCTCTGCACGTAAGTTTGCACGTAAGTTTGAGTTGCTGCTGATCGTAAATAAGGAGCGTATTTATCAGCGAAATTCTATATAGTATAAGGGTATTTTCGTCCGGACGAATAAAAGTTTATTAAAACATTGATTAAAGTCTAAATACATTTAAAACAATGCTATTTGTGCACATCGCCCTCCAATCCTCTTACCTGTCACCCGCGCTCAAATGAAAATAGACAGAAAAAACAAAAAGCAAAAAGAAAATCAAAGAAGATAGAAAAATAGATAACACGTTTAACAGCAAACAACAAACTCAACCCCACTGCAGAACAACACTCTCTCTCCTTTCCTCTGCTTCATCTGAAAATCCTAAATCAAAAACTTAGATGCTATAAAAATGGGGTTTTGTTCAACTTCAACTGTTCCACAAACATCACTATCCAATTCTCAATCTTCAACATTCTTCACATACTTAAAACCATGCCCAATTCTATCCTCCACATATTTAAGGCCAAAACGGTTAAAATTTCGCCTCAGAATAAATGCCACTGCAACTATTGATTCTCCTAATGGCGCTGTTGCAGTAGTAGAACCTGAAAAGCAACCTGAGAAAATTTCTTTTGGTAGACAGTATTTTCCTCTAGCTGCTGTTATTGGACAGGTCTCTTTTCCTTTCCTTCGTTTTTTAAATTATGATAATACATTTGATCTATTTTTAACTGTTTGATACTCCACGTCTCAATTTACCTGACATAGTTTGACTCAGAATTGGGTTTACATAAATGAAGTTTTTTAAAACTTAATATGCTATAACATTTGTGTGGCTATAAATGAGAAGTTTAAATAGTTAAATTGTTTTCAAATAGTGAAACGTGGTTGCAACTGACTAATAAGAAAATAGGGTCACATAAATTGGAACGGAGGGAATAGTTACTTCTATGAATAGTTTGTAGAGCCACAATGTGTTAATAAAACAAATAGTTAGTAGCAAATGTAGTGTATTGGCTACAGGTTCAACTCAAACCAGTAATTTTTGACCCGAAAGATATGTTAAAAAACTACTAAAATTTCAACAAATATTAAATTCTGAGTAGAGCAGAATCAATATAGAGGATTCATATAGCTGCTCAACTTGTTTGGGATTGAGGCATAGTTGATTGACTGGTTAGTGAATTTCTTGGTACTTGCTAGAGGGATATGATAAAGTTTGTCAGTTTCCTTTGACTAGGCAAAACATAGGGGGAAAATGGGGTTTTCTTACGTGAGGAAGCAGTTGAATGGAACAGCTGTGATGCTAAGAACTGTGAAAGATAAATATTGGTTAGATTTGATCGTGACTATCATCAGCTATCGACGAAAATTCACTTGTGTTTAGTTCAGCTTTTATGCTCTGTATACATGTTATAGGCTGTGGAAGGCGTACACTTTTATACTTAGCATTATGCAATATTCGTTGACTTTGTATTCGATGCACTTTTGATGTTTAAATTCATGATAGTCCCTTGTACATGTGTGACAGGGATATAAAATGCTAATTTGTTGGATACTTAGTTTTTCATCAACATGTCTATTTTGAGACCAACTTTATGCAGGATGCTATTAAAACTGCTCTTTTACTTGGGGCCATTGACCGTGAGATAGGAGGAATTGCAATATCTGGGAAGCGTGGAACAGCGAAAACTGTAATGGCACGTGGGTTGCATGCTATTCTGCCACCAATTGAAGTAGTTGTTGGCTCAATGGCAAATGCTGATCCGAACTGTCCCGATGAGTAAGCTTACTGAATTTTAATTAGTGTATGTATTGTAGATAGTGCTTGAAATGCCTTGACATAGAACTCTTGAAACAACACTGGAAGTAAAAGAGCTATTAAGAGAACTTCAAAACATGGCTCTTGAAAGTTAGTTATTACAAATTTATGTTTATAGTTCACTCTGAAGTTTTGTTGCATATTCTTTTAGCTTATATAGCAAGCTGCTTTGCTTTCTCAAAGATTTTTGTCTCTGAAGGAATGCTTTACGTGAAGAAGAGGCGGTGAGTAATAAGAGTGAGTTATGTGTTTTGGAGCAGGATTGCTTTAGCCCTTGTTGCTAGGCCTATCCCTGAGTAGCCATGACATTGCCATATACACTTTATCAAGAAAGGACAAAATTTTAATTCATCATTTAATTTGAAATCTGCTGTTCAATAGTAGTTATTTTTTGCACCCGTGCTCATTTAATGTTTGTCGGCACATCACAATTCCTATGGAAAAACTTCAGCTGCCCAGATCTAAGTTGCTCGGACACAGGTGCGGGTGTCCGACACGGGTATGGATCTAGAGGTCGGATCCTTCGAAATGTAAATTCTAAGATTCGGGGATACGGATCCTAGTACGGATACGGGTGCGGGGATCCGACTAAAAATAATTCAAAAAAAATGAAAATATCTCTAAATTATGAGAAATTTTGTGGACTACTAAAAAATAAAAATATAAAATATCTCTAAATTATGAGAAATTTTGTGGAATACTTACGTATAGCTTGTAAAGTGTGGATTTCTTTTTTATTCTCAAGTTGTAGATAAGTAAAAGATTGATTTCCTATATAAGGTATGCTATTTTCTTCAAATTTACCCTAGTTTTGGTTCTGATTTCGTTAATCAAATTGTATCTCGTCTCGAATTTTTCCTTCCGTCGTAGTCAAAGTACCCAAACAATCTGAGCCGCACCTTCGACATAAACTTGGCATGCTAAGGATTGTCTATCCTTCCTTGCTTTTGATTAGATGGATTATATCATCCAAGAGCTTAAACTAAGAGGCCAATACTTCAAGGAACGGCACATGACCGTCTTTTTTTCGATTGAAGAGTCTTTCACGTACAACCTCTTTTCCTGCTACACCCGGAACTCTCTTGCTATTACCCGCAGGGAGCGCAGCAACACGGGGAGCTGCTTTGGGTATCTCCGAGGACTTGATTGACTAGATTTGGTGTGGATCTCATACCCACACCCATACTAGTGTCGTGTCGACATGGGTGCGGCACCTAAACTGCCATGTCGGAGCAACTTAGGCCCAGATTATTTCAAGTTTTTTTAGGCTTAGAACTCTCTGCTTTTATTTGCTTGGGGAACAGTAAATATAGTTGATAGCTTTCAGGTGGGAAGACGGGCTAGCTGACAGAGCAGAATATGGGTCTGATGGTAATATCAACACCCAGATAGTTAAATCTCCATTTGTTCAGGTAATTTTGTACTACAAACTTTTCCAAGGTAGAGATGGTCCTTTTGTCTTTTACATTTTCCTACATGCATTTGTATTGTAGATTCCCCTTGGTGTCACAGAAGATAGATTGATTGGCTCTGTTGATGTCGAGGAGTCCGTGAAATCTGGAACCACTGTCTTTCAACCAGGCCTCCTTGCAGAAGCTCATCGAGGAGTTCTATATGTTGATGAGATCAATCTATTAGATGAAGGTATAAGTAACCTACTTCTGAATGTATTGACTGAGGGAGTCAATATTGTAGAAAGAGAGGGAATCAGCTTTCGCCATCCATGCAAACCACTACTAATTGCTACATATAACCCTGAAGAGGGTGCGGTTCGTGAGCATCTGCTAGACCGTATTGCGATTAATTTAAGGTACACAACTGCCTTTCAAATGACAATGCAAAAACCTTTCCAACACGTTTATGTTTGGTGAATAATCCAATGCCTAGGCATAAATATACTTGAACCTGATCTTTCTAGCTTTAACCAGTCTGTGTCAACCTCATGAACTCTTATTTCTGGTTTCTGTTAAATGCGAGTGTGCATATGATCCTTATGCTTCTTTTCCTATCTGACCTGGTGTTAGAGGTACAGTTGTCTTCTTCAGTTAATAATCATAGAATCCTACTGCAGTGCAGATCTTCCAATGAGTTTTGACGATCGTGTTGCAGCTGTTGACATAGCAACACGTTTTCAGGAGTGTAGCAATGAGGTTTTTAAAATGGTGGATGAAGAAACAGACAATGCAAAAACCCAGGTATTATGTGCTGAAAAGAAAATATATACTCTAGGTCATTGATCAGTCAGTGGCTTCGGAAGATTATCATGATATAATCACTTTGTAGAGACTAGAAACCAAGTAAAACATAGATGTCTGCTGAAAGAATACTAGTAGTAGTTATATGGAGGAGTACAAGAAAGGGATTAAATAGGGGAAGATTTAGGGAATGTGTATAGCCAAACCAATCCTCCTCGTGCCAGAACACATGGTAGGATATTCATGAAGTAAATATGCTTTCACATGGAAAATTGCTGCCGAAATGTTACTTGGCTGTAGATTTAGTTGCATCCTGCTAGTTCCTGAGAAAGAGAATATGCTGAATAGCAATGTAAGACACTGGAAACTGAAGTGAAAAAAGCTAAACAAAAATTAAGTCTGAAGGTTCAGTGCTTTTCTTTTTTTGGCTTCAAAATTATTATTCTTTTGACTGAATCTGTTAGATTTATTTATTTTAAGGACACATTTGAAAAATGGTTTCTTTTATGTACAAGAACAGTAATGTTGTGCGAGATGATGAATCGGGAAGACTTTTAGAGCTTTGCCATCCTTGACTGATGGTCTCAATTTTTAACATTTACTCTGTATTTTGTCAGGCAATAAGCCATCTACCTCATTCAACATCAGTAATCAGAACTTTCTGCTTATTCATGAATGTAACATTTGAATCCTAAGCTCTATTTCATTCTCTAAGTTGATAGCTAGGACTTGAGCTAAAAGCATAGGTATAATAAATTAACATAGCATTGTCATCAATTTTGGAGTTGATTACTTATTAATAGGAAGAAGATACAATTGGACTAGGATCACTGTTAACTCAATGCAACTTGTATTTCATAAATTTGGGAATGTCGATTTGTTTTTGTTATCTTGAATTTCAAACTTAGAGTACAATGGAGGGGCTGAGGTGGCAACAAAAATATCAGATGTTCCAGCTTCTACCGTATCATCGAAGTGGAAAATGTAGATATATTAGATGCTAGAGACCAACGCTGGCTTGCTGCAATTAATGCAAGCATCTCAATTGATGCCAAATATTCTAAAAATTGATACTCTGTATTCAATACGTCATGCTTTCTTGAGGGCATTATTTCATTGCACTGTCTCACCTTTAGCATAGAACAGTTTATGTATGCATAAATTCCAATAAGCGTTTAAAAACTTCTATTACCTGCCATTTTGCTTAAATGATGAATTAATATTGCTGCTCACATGATTTTCTTACTTTTCTATTAGTCAAGCAATGGTCTGATAGCTCTTCTGCAGATAATATTGGCGAGGGAGTATTTAAAGGATGTCACAATCAGTAGAGATCAACTAAAATACTTGGTCATGGAAGCAATTCGTGGTGGCTGCCAGGTATTTAATATGGAAATCCTCCTCAATTGCTGTTATTGTGCTCTACACTGAAGCTTAAGCCTTGGGAATAGCTTTCTTTAGATCAAACTAATCTGTTCTACGCAGAAAGACTTCTATTTTTGACATCTTAAGTTGAGTGGGTTCTTCAAAAGTCCTAGTACAATAGAGCGTAAAATGTAATATTAAAGAAAAACTGTAGTATGCCAATTAATGGACTTTCCATGTAAAAGTCTTTCAAGTGCAACCTGATCTTGATTCACTCTATCTCAAGACTGACTAAAGATGCCACCTTATATTTGACAAAAACTTTATTGAGTTAAAGTTAGAAAAGAAGATGATATAGGGTATTGCTGCTGATGAATGTTTTCCTTATGTTGTTTCTAACGTAAATTCATCTTATTCTATTATCTATTATTTAAATAACAGGGGCACCGAGCTGAACTTTATGCTGCTCGTGTAGCCAAATGCTTAGCTGCCATCGATGGACGTGAAAAAGTTGGTGTTGATGAGCTGAAAAAAGCTGTAAGTATTTGCTGGTTTGGTGTTTCCTTACCCGTATTTCTCAAACTGTTAGATAATGAAATAACAACTATTCATTATTTTATTCATCGAATACAGGATAATGGTACAATATGTTATGTTCGATTCATTGTTGTCTGAATTGTGATCTCATATCTGGGTTTGTCCGCCAAATCTTGGCAGAAAATTCGCACAGACATGCTTGTATGGTTCTCTGTCTGTCTCTCGGTGTTTCTTGTTCTTAAACCGATGCTATTTGCAAGCATAACATAATATTTATCTGCAAACTTGAGACACAATAATTGATTTTTTTTTGAAATTAACAAAAGAGCTGCAGTTGAGCTTGTTAACTTCTTCCTTCCTGCTGGACCTTGGTTTTTGTTATTTTGATATTTAGTGCCTCAGTGGATGATATTACTCTCTGTTTCATATATTATCCATATTCTTATTTTCAAGAGTAGAACCCTTATTGTTGCTGAACTATTTCGTCACTTGGGACTCATAGTGTTGATTCTGGTAGAGATAAGATTCTTTGGGAAAAAGAAGTTTTTTGCTGCATTTAAATTTCTGCATATAAAATGTATGAGGAGGTTAGTAAGATGATTTTGCTTGGGTTCACTATGACCCTCTTGTAGTTCTGAAAGGGTTCAGAAAATAAATCGCTGTGCTGCATTCAAATTTCTTCTTCAACAGTGCATGCTTTAATATGATCAAGTTTATTGAGACTCAAGATATGCGTTTAGTATTTGGAAAGGAGTTGACTTGTTGTAATAACTTTTTTGTTACTTGATTCTTTTGTGGAACTAATGTTCTAACACGTTTCTTGGCTGAAGCTTGCTATTGGTAATAAGCATCCCCATTTCATTTCAATATGTAAACTAATATTCCTTTCCTTTAGGCAGCTTTCCTTCCAAATCGTGCATCTCAATAAGGGTGCATCTGTTACTCTGTTTTTGGCTTGTTCATCAATCCAGAAGACCTTTTTCCTTGGCAAGAGATTCAGTATATATACTAATATATCCAGTGATGCAGGTAGAGCTTGTCATCCTCCCACGTTCAACTATAGTTGAAAACCCACCAGACCAGCAAAACCAGCAGCCACCTCCTCCCCCTCCCCCTCCCCAAAATCAAGATTCTTCAGAAGAGCAGAATGAAGAAGAAGAAAAAGAAGAAGAAGAAGATCAAGAGGTTTGTTGACAAAAGAATGTTTTTCTCTCCACTTTCCTCTTTTTCTTTCTTTTTTGGGGTTTCATTACCTACTTTCTCCCTTCTGGCCCAACCAACAAGAGTCTGAAAGGGGAGGGGAGGGGAATGTTAGATTTCTTTGACCAGACTTTTTAATTTGTTAACAGGATGAGAAAGATGAGGAAAATGAACAGCAACAGCCACAAGTACCTGATGAGTTTATTTTCGATGCGGAAGGCGGTTTAGTGGATGAAAAACTTCTCTTCTTTGCACAACAAGCACAAAGGCGCAAAGGAAAAGCTGGACGAGCAAAGAATGTCATCTTTTCCGAAGATAGAGGTCGATATATAAAGCCAATGCTTCCAAAGGTTACTGGTTCTTTCCCTTTATTCTGAAGTTTCGTTAGGTTATTGATTTCCGTTGCAGAATCGATCAAATTAACATGGTTACAGTAAACAACAAACGATTTATCATTCACCAAACTAGTGTTTGGTTGTCTCTTCTAACAAGGATGTTTGACCTACGCAGGGTCCAGTGAAGAGATTGGCAGTTGATGCAACTCTAAGAGCAGCGGCACCATATCAGAAGTTACGAAGAGCAAAGGACGTCCAAAAAACTCGCAAGGTTTATGTAGAGAAAACTGACATGAGAGCCAAAAGAATGGCACGCAAAGCAGGAGCTCTGGTAGAATTTTTTTTTTTTTCCTTTACCTCCTTGAAGTCTAGATCTGTTCTGTTGAAATTATGTTCTTGTTAGGTACTTATATGTCAACATTCCTTATAATTATTTTTCGATAAAGAACAAATAAAATAAACATTCTTATAATTCTTAATCTTCCTAAATGCACAAAACTTGGTCTTTCATCTGCCACCATGCAAAAGAAGCAAGAGATTGGCATGATGAAACATAAACTGAAACTTCATACTTGATATTGTTCACTGAGACTTGCAGATCTTGATAACTTCAATCGCAGTATGTATAGAAGCTTCTTATATTTTGCCCTAATTGATATTTCAAGTCTGCTATTTGATATAAAATTTGTAGTTAATGTGCAAATGGTACATTGAGAATCATGGTTATGATATTGATATTGTTCATTCTAACTTGCAGATCTTGAAAACTTCAATCACAATATGGATAGAACTTCTATTCTGACTAGACTACTTAAAGCTAGCCTTTGTTACCTTAGTTGTTAAATAAAAGTTTAATATTTGATAGTAAATTTGTGGTTATTGAGCAAATTATATGTTTAGAACAATGGTTATGTTATTTTAGAACTCTTCCGAAGGAAACAACACAACTATACGAAGTATTAAATTTATCTTATTCTCCACGAATTTGTGTCTTTCAGGTCATATTCGTAGTTGACGCTAGTGGGAGTATGGCACTGAATAGAATGCAGAATGCCAAAGGAGCAGCACTTAAACTACTTGCAGAGAGTTATACAAGCAGAGATCAGGTCAACTATCATTAATCTAAGTATTGTATACTGTTAACACTGAATGTGATATTTGGCCATTTACTACTACGTTCCTTTCTGTAATAAAATCTTTCTGTCCTTTGGCAGCAAAAAATGTTTTGCTTTGTCATATGTCAACTTAGCCTTGAGTCCTAATATAGTAAATTAGTTGATCATTTAGGGTAAAATGGGAGAAAAGAGAAAACTAACACACATTGAGGTGAGAGTGGGTGATCCCTTAAAAAATATTGATGAACCACAAGATGAACCATTCCCATTTTTCATAGTCAGCTTCAGCTTTTATCCTTACAATTATTCTGTAGGACTTAGTTATATTTGAACAGGCAAGAATTGTCATATAGGCGTTTGTTATATTTGAACAGGAGGACTCTTTCTGGGTCTAACCTGGGTCAGTTGGAATTGCATAACATAGAATTTATGTTTTATAAACTAATCACCTCATTAAGCTAGATAAAATTCCCATACAAAAGGGTTAAGAATTTATATTCTAACTTCATAACAGGTCTGAGCCCTGAATAATTTAGTCAGTTGATACGTCCTTGGTGTTCTATTTCACTTGCAAAAGATCAAAAGAGTAAAAGAATGATATTAAGATGGAAAGCAGCTAGTGAGTGATCTGAAACAGCCAGCTTATAAAAGACTATAATACAAAAGTAAATCTCATGTTCTTGCCCGTGTAGTGAATTGTTGGGATACACACTTTTTGCATATACCTTAAGCCGTTACTTTAGTTTTCTAAACATAAGTAAAAGTGCCTTTAGTTAACTACTTAAATTCTTTTCTCAATCTCATTGTTTTCCTAATTGGTTAATTCCAGCTGATGGTATTTGTCTCGTCAGGAATTAGGAGTCAGGAGACCATAGAAAACTCATTTTTTTATGATAAACTTTGAATAGGTCTGTATCATTCCCTTCCGAGGAGATGCTGCTGAAGTTTTGTTGCCACCGTCTAGGTCAATATCGATGGCAAGAAATCGTCTTGAGAGACTTCCCTGTGGAGGGGGTTCTCCCCTTGCTCATGGACTTACGACGGTATGTGAATAGATCAGTTTCTAGTGCTGCTGATGATCTAGGACTTTTTCTTCAATTTTATTTAGCCTGGTGAATGCTTGACGGTAATTTCTTTAGTTTATACTTACAGAACACATATCTTTATTTCTAGCATTTAGAAGAATCGGCTCCATTCAGATGATCTTGGTTGAATAGGCAAACAAAATAAGCTTAAATTAAGTACGCTTGAAGAAAAATTTGAAAACTTGAGAAGAAAATAATTGTAAAACTGATTAATCCCTTTCTAGATTCTAAACTTTTACTAATAGATTAATGACCCCCCCCCCCCCCCCCCCGGGGAAACAAAGAATAGTACACAAAGTAAAAATCGAACATGTAAAGGTGTCTTAGAATGTTGGTTTGTAGTTCAGTTTAGATAAGTTATGCATAGAGTTGTGTTAGTTGGAATTCAATTAAGGCATTTTTTTTCCCATTTCCATGTTAAGCAAGATACGAAATGGATGTTCTGCGAAACAAACTTTTAGCATGAATCAGTTGGGATTCCTGTCAGGCACTAGTGCAGCTTCACAATTTTTTTCTAGCATGTACTGTCTTTAAGAGTTTCTTAATTTCTCTTGAAACCTCAAGCTATCATTCCATCATCGGCAGCAATCTCCAATGAATGCCTCTCTTACTGATGCTATGAGGACAGTGTCCTAGGGGTAATTATGGAAACATCTTTTTCCAAATTTGGTTTTCGCCTCTCTATATAAGCTGTCTAAACTTGCTAAGACTCGCATGGTTAATATTTGTTGAAGTTTTGTTGCTTTCAGTTACTGCAGTAACTTTTTTAGCATAATAAGTTGCTTGGTTTTAGGATGAATTTCAATTTTAAATTTCTATTAGATTGTTTAAGTTGGGATATTTTAGGTTTTTTGAATTTTAAATTATGTGATTTTTTTGTTCCTAATTGGCTATTTAAAGCCTTGTTATGCTTAATAAAATTATTGAGAAACTTTTTCAATCAATACTTTAAATCTTTTTGCTGCCCCATCTTTTAAAAAACCAACAGTGATATTAAGAGCTTCATTGATCTTAACGTATCTGTAAGTTCTTCCAAAGAACCATTTTCAAATCATTTTAAACCAAATATCAATTTTTAAACCCATTTTCAAACATGGCAAGCAACAGTCTCTCTTTGAATGCCCCCCACAAACTTTCACTGGCGAAAACCATCGGATGCTCAGTGAAAATAAAATCATATCTTAAAACCTATGATTTGTTGAATGTTGTAATGGAAGAACAATCCTTACGAGCAATCCCCGAAAATTCTATCATTGTCCAGAATCATATACTTTCAAAAGAGATTTCAGATAAGACAAGGTCACTAAAGGTGTTTTTTATGCACAAAACCATAAGATGAAAAAGAAAGAAAAAAGAAGAAAAAGAACTGCACTACAAACGTGTGCAATTTCAGCGATGCTCAAAACAATCCTCAAGCACAAACAACAGAAGCAAGAATTGAGGAGGAGCAACTTTTTAAATTGCAGCAACTGAAGCAAAGGAGGAGTGTTGAAGTTTTGTTGCTTTCAGTTACTGCAATAACGTTTTTAGCATAATAAGTTGCTTAGTTTTATGATGAATTTCGATTTTAAATTTCTATTAGATAGTTTAAGTTAGTTGAGATATTTTAGGTTTTTTGAATTTTAAATTATGTGGATTTTTTGTTCCTAATTGGCTATTTAAAGCCTTGTTATGCTTAATAAAATTATTGAGAGACTTTTTCAATCAATACTTTAAATCTTTTTGCTGCCCCATCTTTTAAAAAACCAACAATATTTCACAAAGTATTCACCATGACCAACATCATGCGGCATTCTAACAGTAAGTTCTCTACCTATTAAGCAGTATACTGAAAAGCGCTTTTCCCTGTTTTATTTCCAAGTTCCGTAAATAATATTATCATTTGTTTTCTTTGTAGCTTGAAGTTTTTCATTTATGAACTTCGTGTAGACTTCTGTTATTATTCCACACTAGATAATAAGGACTATAACAGCCAATGCACAAGGCTCCCCAATTGCTTGGTATATCGAGGCTTCAACATACATAGCCTCGTCCATGACTGGCGAAAGGCTCTTTTAAAACTTGGTCACATGACCTCCAGGTCAAACCAACTTGAGTTTACTCGTCTGTGCGGAAGGCTCACATTCTTTCATTCTATCTTTCGCTTCTGACTAATATATAGATTGCTGCAGCTTTGGCTAAAAGAATTTTCTAGTGCTGATGATTTCTGTCTGATATGTGATTTCTTTGGCTAAATTTTTTCAGGCAGTTAGAGTTGGAATGAATGCAGAAAAGAGTGGTGATGTTGGACGTATTATGATTGTTGCAATTACTGATGGTAGAGCTAACATCTCTCTTAAAAGATCCACGGATCCTGAAGCTGAAGCTTCTGATGCACCCAGACCTTCTTCCCAAGAGCTGAAGGTATATAACTAAATTGACATCCTTTAAAAACCTCGGTACACTAACTTGAAGAAAAATTGTTTGCTTTGACTTGAAATTGGAAAAGCCTACTCGTAGTTACACTATACCTCATATTTGGCACAAGTTACCTGTATCTTTTAAATGGAGTAATATTGTCAGTAAGGATTCATATAGCTGATCCAAACTTGTTTAGAACTGAGGCGTAGTAGTTGTTGTTGTTGTATATGCATCATTTAAATATTTGAATTTTCAAATTAATGAACTAAGAATCGTTTCTTCTAAATTGATATCAAAGGGACAATTGGCAAAAGCATTAGCGACATCAACTATTTCACCTTAAAGGCACAAATTGGGAATTTTAGTTTTTGAAGCAACAAAGGGGTGTACTTAGAGTTTGAGATTTCTATGAGACTCAAAACCATGTGCTCAAATGTAAGGTTAAAAGTCATAAAAGATCATCTTCACCTGTGTATAAAGGCATATAGAGGAACAAGTCG